>NC_135532.1:111373661-111726161 GCF_045843805.1 Urocitellus parryii
ATTAAAAATGTGCAAATGCAGAATAGCACTCTTCTTTCTCTGCAGCATAGGAAGCTAGAAAATAGAGCAAACTAAGATGGGAGATTTTCCAATGAGCATCTCTGGCAAATTAGCAAACTATCTTGCGTCTTGTTCTGGGTTTGAAAAGAATTTTAAACAAATTACTTCTTTCTCTTGGCCTCTTTAATAACCAGACAAAATTCCTGTTTTCAAATGTGAAATATCCTTTGAACTTGAAAGGACAAGCAAGGTTCTGAAATGATACATTTAAGAACGTGGTTTTAAGGAATGAGATTGCCACATCACCTCCCGACAGTCTAGAAGTGACAATTGTGAGGCTTTCTACTGATATTAGCAGCGTAGTAAATAGAATGTATATGTCATTTTTATTTCAGACAGGAAGACTAGAGGTAGTTACTAGTGAATGACAGTAAATTGTACCAGATGCCAAGTAAATTTTAACAGCCTTTTAGATGCAATTCTCATATTCACATACTCATTAGTATTTTAGTCTTTAGATACGTTATGCAAGGTTTCAATACAATACCACATAGAAAAAGAAAATTTCAAAGTCGTCTACCAAATAACATCCTACTCTTGTGACAAGAATCCATAATTGATCAAGAAATCATTCTATATCTAGCCAAGAGAAATGAAAATGTCTATTCACACAAATGCTCACATGTGAATGGTCAGAGCAGCACTGTTCATAATAATCAAACATCATAAGCAATCCAAATGTCTACCTGATGAATGGATAAACCAAATGTGGTCCATCTAGATAATGGAATAATATCAAGTAATAAAAAGGAGTGAACTACAGATAAATGCTACAGCAAAGAGGAACTGCAGAAACAATTCTGCTAAATAAATAAGCCAGATACAAAAGACCACACATTGTATTATTCCATGGATATGAAATGTCCAGGAAACATAAATCAATAGCTATAAAAAGCAGATAAGCGACTACGGGAGCTGAGGATAGGAGAAGGAACTCAACGCAAAGAAGTATGATAGCTTTTTCTTAAACTGATAGAAAGACTCTGAAATTGAATTTTGGTGTACACAACATGAAAATTCACTTAAAAATCATTGAACTGTACACTTAACATAGAGGGATTTCACAATATATAAACAGTGACTCAATAAATCTGTGAAGAAGAATAAGACCAAATGCTTTGGTTACAGAGGGAAAGTTTGAATAAAGAGATTTCCCGGGCAAAACAAAAAAGCATTTGTGAAACATAAAATGTTTTTACTAATATCTACAGTAATTATCAATGACAACTGATGATATTTTTTTTTTCTGGAAATCAAGTGATGGAAATATGAGAGGGGACATTCCCTAAATGGCCCTTCCTGCTAATGTAGGCACTCAAGATGCCACTGAGCTGATAGCAGCTGGGTTCCTCCTATGTGCTGAGCATCAGGCTATGTTCTGAATGATGGAAAAGAGTAGAACAACTTGAAATGCATTGAGCCCCTTTGGCTCTTGAGTTTTCCAGCTACAGACCTTCTTTGCCCTCCCCGATCTGGACTGTCCCACGTAGCATTGAGGAGAACAACACTGTGATTTTGTGGTTCTAGCCAGGCCTCAGCTTGCCAGCCCTGAAGCAGTGTAGGCCCTCATCCTTCCCTCAGACCCCACTCTCCCCAAACTCCTTCCAGCCACATGCCCCCATTACCTGCAGATGCCCTTGCCTCCTACTTCAAAGAGAAAAGTGAGGCGGCTCTGAGGAAAATCCCTCAGGCCCCCCCTTCAGAGCATTCCCTTGATCAACACTCAACTTTCTCAAATATTTTCAACCTCTTCATAATTAGTTTTCCCCCTTGAAATGCAAACCTGCCCAAGGTCTTTCATCATTTGAAACACAATGCTCAAGCTTACAAAACCCTCTAGCTGCCCGTATCTCCCTCTCTCCCTTCTCATCCTTGAAACCTCTGAGACTCCGGCTTTCTTTTCTTGAGCTCTTCCTGAGATCAGCAGTGACATGTGCCAAGTGCTGGGTTCCTCACCAGTCCTCAGCTTACTTGATCTCTCATTGCTCTGGAGTCACACCATCGACCCTGTGATGAATTGAGAATTTGGAGAATGTTGGGTTGGGGTATATGCACTTTGCACCTTCATCAGTCCCAAGATCTAGTGCATAGTTTCCAACGGCCCATGGCATATTTCTGCTTGAATTATGTATTGACAGTACAAACTCCTGTGCTGCATTTCATCAAATCTAATTTGCCATCCATCATAAAAATAAAACATTATTTTATATATCATTTTTTAAAAATGCCGCCAATTTAACCAGAGTATGCTGTTTATTGCAACAACATTAAAAAATTGAGAGCCATCAGGATGGGGGACAGAGAAGCAAAACAATGTGCCCTGCATTCAACCAATTATGACAAGGAGTCTGAGAATTCCAGGAGCCGCACTTCAGAAGGGATGGTGGGTCATGAGCAAAAGCTCAGGTGTTTGAAAATGCCTGATCTGTCAGGTAACTATGGCATTTGGAAAGAACAAAGGCAACTTGAAATAGTCTGTTATCAAACATATCTCAGTGATTAAATCAGTCTTTAAACTGCAGCAGAAGGGAGAAAACAACCTTATAGGTTCTTAGTTGAAACAGATTATTACAAAAGCCATATTAATGGGGAAAAAATGGATGGTTATTAACATGGGAGAAACCCCAGAGAATGTGTATTTTTCAAAAGGTAGCTTTGAATTCCAGTTTCCTTAATGTCTTCAGCAAAGAACAGTAAATTTTAGAAGCAGAAACAAGATGAAGGAAAAGGACTTTGAGACTCTAGGGGTGGCAAGTTGGGAGAAGACAAATTAGCTGCAGGTAAAGGTTAGTTTAGTTAGGTAGGTAGATAGTTAGTCAAGCTCGTTAATGTAGATTGCTCTTCCTAATGCTCTAGAATTGTCGTTAGGGCTAACCCTTATTTTCTCTGGAAGAAAGCAGGCAAGATAACCATTTGACCTGCTTTCAGGCCAACAAGGAGGTCAGAGCTTTCCTGACCCTTCTGTTCAATTGCCTGCAGCTCAACAGCTCTTCATATTTTGTGGTGGCATTTCCATCAAAGTTTCCTTTGAAACTTTGCTTTTTAGAAAGTTTTAAAAATGAAAAGTTGGATTGGTAAAAATGGAAAGAAAGATTTGGGTCAGAAGTTGGAAGGTAAGAAGAGAGTGGCAAAGGGAAGGAAAACAGTCTGAAATTAGCAGGGGGAAAAAATTCATTTGACATAGTGTTGCAAGCCACCACCCACCAAAGTCAGGCCTATATGGTGTGAACAAACAGGTATTTAATAAGAAGCACTTCTATAGTAAAATAAAAGCAAAGATTAACAAGTGGAGTAACTTAGAAACCAGTTTCTAAATCCCAAGGGCAGCCATTGAGAAGATTTCTGGACATTAGGCTTGGGGTGTCTCTTGCAGTTTGAGAGTCCCCAATGATGTCTGAGTGACTCCCATTCAGTGGCAGGAGGCTGTCTATCTCTGAGCTACTCTGGTTGTACCTGCAGTTTATAGCAAGTGATCCAGCTTCAAATCGAGGCCTTTGGGGAAAGGACAGTTTTTGTTTTACTGATGCTAGTTCAGAAAAAATAAATGGGAGAAAATTAGAAATGTTAATTTAGAGAGTCAAAACCACATATTGGAGGAAAATAAAATAATTCAGGATACAGTCCTGAGTTGTCTCTTGAATTATTCTATAGTAATCAATCCAGAATACAGGTAAAGAATAAAACCTCAAAAACAATGACAAGGGCTAGAATCTAATGACAAACATACTACAGTTTTCTTTAGAAACACTTTTTTTTTTTCCTCAAGCCAGTCACCTGGATGTTTACCAAAGAAATCCCTGTGAGCCGAACGTTTTTGCAAATCAAGTTTCATCTCATTAAACTTGGCTTGATTATCTACATGAGTGCAGTGATGGACCACACAGATGCTTCCTCAGTCTACTCTGCTGGAAATATTGATGAGGAAATTCAGATTAGACTTCCAAAAGCCCTTCAAGGCTAAGGAAACACATCGAGGACTTGCCACCAGACCTTGTCTACACTACCAATAGTATTACATGAGTTCCTCTCTTCTTGAGGTCCCCAAAATATCCTGAGTTTCCTGATCCTGCCTGGAAATGGCAGTCCTTACCCACCTGTTGGACTGGAATCCTTTTAGAATTAGGTGCCACGCCAGTGTTTCCAAAGGGGCTTTATTGACTCCCACAAAATCAACTTAGTTCTTTAAAACTTTCTGGTCATATCTAATTTCATGCACATTTTCAAATATGACATCCCCAGTGAAAGCCTTGGTTATATAATCAGTATTTCCAATTGCACCCTGTTATGAAGAGATTAAATTCCTATTGAACTTATGTAAATATATTGCCATAAAACAAGAACTTCTAACTTCTCTATTGAATATAAAAATAAGATACCAAAAGTATCTTAAGTTCATGCTTAGTAATTGATGTTTCAGTATTTTATCTTATTTGGAAATGATCTGGATATTCAGTAAGTATCTTCTATTTCGATTAACTCAGCAAAACTTGAACCAAAGAGGTTTGGGAAACAGTTTTTAGTAGAAACATTAAAAAACATGACTATTATTTAAATATATATTTACAAACTTTTATCATACTTATATCTATTTAATGCACTTGTTCTTAATGGATTATGCTTAGATTAGTCATGATAATTTTATGAGACATTAGAAAAGCCAGACATCATATCAAGTCATTTTCCTGCTAAATATTTTTATAGCACATGCGTGGTAAGCAGTCATGGACAAAGCAAGAACCTAACAGTTGAATAATGGGCTTCACCTGTCTGTTTTTATTAAGTTAACAATATTAAACTACTTTTTGACCAAATATTTACCCAAATTACATGAATTTGAAAAGCACTTAGGTTCGTTCCCATATTTCAAACAGCTTTAGGAATATTTTATTTATGTAAGCAACTCTTTTTCTTAATCCAATTAAAGAGGCATCTTTTACAAATTTATTTTGGGTGATACTCTCCAGAGATACTACAACATACATATGCATAACACACACAAAAATCCTACAGACAGAAGAAGGTGTCACGGTGTTTATTCTAAAACTTCAGCCGTGCACCAGACACTATTATACAAAACTCATTAATAAAATAGCTGAATCCAAGTTGTTTCTGGCAACTGAGACAAGCCAGGTGACCTACCCAGATAGCCAAATCTTTCTACCAATATTTGTGGAAAAGACTTATCATTTGCCTAAGTTTCAAATAGCTATTTTTTTCCCTTTGATGAGTCAGTCAGCTTACAGAAATCTGGATTTGCAAAACAGATGACTCAGGAAAAATAGGGTAGAAAACTACATCTCAAAGACAAAGAAAGAAATGCAAATGTTTCTCATGAAGGAGTGTTGGGTACCTTTGCCTTCTGTGGAAGCCATGCAGTAAATGTTAGGTGCCAGTCTGTTTCTAACTAGTAATTCTCCTTTTCAGCCTCAGATAGTTGCTGTCACGGTCCCTGAGTCCCAAGAAAGTAGGATCTCAAGTTCAAGTGTCTGAGGGGCTCAGTGGAAGGGGAGATCCAGCAGGGGTCCCAGGGACAGAGGAGGCAGGGGCTAAAGGGATATACCAAGGATGTAAGGGAATTCCGGTACTGGGCAGACTGAAGGCAACAAGAAGAAGGAACAGGAGCAAGGGGAAAAGGCTTGCAACAGCCAATCTGGGAAGACCTGAAGTTTCTTAACCAAGCCAAAGAAGAACCTGTAGGGACTGAGGTGACTGCAGTCACCGGCCTCTTAACCACAGGACTGCCCCTGTGTGACCCTGTCCTGTTTCCCTCACCTACTTCCCCAGCTCACTGCACATAGACAAACCATTAGGGTAGATAAGGCACAGTAACACCAGGAACATGCCCAATGTCTTCACTATTAGTTTGAGGTAAAGGAGTGACGTTCTGGCTTGGGTGAGGTCACACATGTCTCAATCATAACATAAGCCCTCTCCTTCTGATCCCCGTCTCAGAAATCCACTGGTTGTGCTTCTGCCCAGGACCACACTTCTGTCAGTGCGGCCCCACGGAGTGGTACTCAGTGCAGCTGTGGCTCCTTCTCTCTCAATCTCACGGCACCTTGGGACTGGATCTGATCCATTGGAACCGGATTTTCTGGAACAAAGTGCCACATAACAAAATGTCAGTGAGAAAGGACGTGGAGAGAGGAGAGGCCGAGGAGGTCGTGAGCAAGTGTTCAAAAAGAGGGGTGATCTGTGGGAGAAGTTCCCACAGAAGGGCAGGAACAAATCAGTGAACAGAGAGGTCTTTTTTTAAAAAATAGCATAATAAATAATGCTTATTAAGTAAATATTATGTGCCACAGTACTGCTTTTCTTACGGGGTTTTTTAAAAAAATATTTACTTTTTGGTTTTAGGTGGACACAATGTCTTTATTTTACATTTATGTGGTGCTGAGGATCGAACCCAGGGCCTTGCACGTTCCAGGCGAGCACTCTACCACTGAGCCACAACTCCAGCCCTATTCTTGGGTTTTTTAATCATAAAAATAATACCATAAGACAAATGATTTCCATATAGAGATGAGAAATGTGAGACTCCAAAAGATGTGCCCCAAATCACAGAGCTTACAAACAAAGACACCAGATTCCACCAGTGGATCTAGAACTTGGCACTTTGATACTGTGCACTGTCTTCAGATAGAGGCTTAGGAGCAAAACCTTTAGAATTAGAAAGATCTGGATTGGAATCGCAACTCTGCCTTCCATTAGCTGGGTATGTCTTAAGTTATTCATGTCAAACTAGGAATAGTCATAATTTATTTTTTTTCTGTTCACACATGATTCTTTTTATTTGTTCCTTTTAGATATACATGACAGTAGAGTCATGTATTTTGACTTATTATACATACATGAAAGATAACTTATTCTAATTAGGATCCCATTTTTACAGTTTGCATGATGTGGAGTTTCGATGGTTGCATATTCATATGTGAACATAGAAAATGTAAGTCCAATTCATTTTACTATCTTCCCTATTCCCATTCCCCTTTCCCTTTGTTTCCTTTTGTCTAATTTACTGAACATCTATTACCTTCCCCTCCCCACCTTGTGTGTGATAGCATCCACATATGAGAGAAAACATTTGGCCTTTGGTTTTCTGGGATTGGCTTATATCACTTAGCATAATAGTCTCCAGGTCCATCCATTTACTAGGCAAATGCCATAATTTTATTCTTCTTTGTGGCTGAGTAATATTTCACTGTGTACATATACCATATTTTCTTAATACATTCATCTGAGGAAGTTGGTTCCATATTTAGCTACTGTAAATTGAGCTGCTATAAACATTGATGTGGCTACATCACTGTAGTTTGATTTTAAGTCTTTGGGGTACATAACAAGGAGTGGGATAACTGGGTCAAATGGTGGTTCGATTCCAAGTTTTCAGAGGAATCTCCATACGTCTTTCCATAGTGGTTGCGCCAATTTGCAGTCCCACCAGCAACGAGTGTACCTTTTCCTCACATCCTATTTTGCCTATTCAAGAACATGGGAGATCTTTCCATCTTCTAATGTCTTCTTCAATTTTTTTAGTGTTCTGTACCTTTCATCATAGAGGTCTTTCACCTTTTTTGTTAGATTTATTTCCAAGCATCATTTTTTTTTTTTGAGGGGGAAACTATTGTAAATGGGATAGTTTTCCTAATTTCTCTTTCAGCTGATTTATCATTGGTGTATAGGAACACAATTAATTTATGAGTGTTCATTTCATATGCTGCTACTTTGCTGAATTCATTTATGAGTTCTAGAAGGCCTCTGATGGAGTTTTGGGGGGTCTTGTTAAGGAAAGTCAGTTCCTAAACTGACATGATGGAGAGTTGGGCCTAGGGGTTAAATCATGTCTTCAGCAACTACAAATAGTTTTAGTTCTTCTTTTCCTATTTGTATCCCTTTAATGTCTTTCATCTGGCTAGGGTTTCAAGGACTATGTTGAAAAAACGTGGTGAAGGAGGTCATCCCTGTCTTGTTCTAGCTTTTAGAGGGAATGCTTTCAATTTTTCCTCCATTTAGAATGATGTTGGCCTTGGGTTAACATAGATAGCACTTACCACGTTGAGGTATGTTTCTACTATCCCCAGTTTTTCTGGTGTTTTAAACACGAAAGGTGCTGTATTTTGTCAAGTGCTTTTTCTGCATCTATTGAGATAATCATGTGATTCACATCCTTAAGTGTATTGATGTGATAAATTATGTTGATTTCCATGTGTCGAACCAAACTTGCATCCCTGGAATGAACCCCACTTGATCATGGTGCACTCTCTTTTTAATGTTTTTGTATGCACATTGCCAGTATGTTTTCAAGAACTTTTGCTCCAGGCAAATGGCACACACCTATAATCCCAGCAACTCAGGAGGCTGAGGCAGGAGGATCAAAAGTTGAAAGCCAGCCTCAGCAAAAGCGAGGTACTGAGCAACTCAGTGAGAACCTGTCTATAAATAAAACTACAAAAAAAGGGCTGGGATATGACTTAGTGGTTGAGTGCCCCTGAGTTCAATCCCGAGTATCCCCCCAAAAAATATATTTTTTAATCTATATTCATCAGAGATATTGGCCTAAAGTTTTCTTTTCTTGATGTGTCTTTGTCTGATTTGGGTATTAGGGTGATACTAGCTTCATAGAATGAGTTTGGAAGGGTTCCCTCCTTTTATATTTCTTGCAATAATATGAGGAGTATTTGTGTAAGTTCTTCTTTAAAGGTCTTATAGAACTTGGCTGAGAATCCATCTGGTCCTGGGGGTTTTCTTTGTTGGTAGGCTTTTGATGGTGTCTTCAATTTCATTGTTTGAAATTGATCTGTTCAAATTTTTTATGTTCTCCTGATTCAGTTTGGTTAGGTCACATATCTCTAGATATCTGATGATGTCTTCATGATTTTCTATTTTGTTGGAGTATAGATTTTTCAGAATAGTTTCTGATTATTGTCTGTATTTCAATAGTGTCTGTGACGATATTTCCTTTTCCATCACAAATTTTAGTAACTTAAGTTTTTTGTCTCTTTCTCTGCATTAGCTTGGCTAAGGGTTCATCAACTTTATTTATTTTTTCAAGGACCCAACACTTATTTTCACTGATTTTCTTTTTTGAATTTTTGTTTCTTTACTTCAGTTTCATTGATTTCAGCTCTCATTTTAATGATTTACTGCCTTCTACTGAATTTGGTGTTGATTTTTTCTTCTTTTTTTAGGGTTTTGAGATACAGTGTTAGGTTATTTATTTGGTGGCTTGCTATTCTTTTAATGAATGAGCTCAATGCAGTAAATGTTCCTCTCAGAATGACCTTCATAGAGTCCCAGAGATTATGACGTGTTTTATCACTATCCTCATTTACCTCTTTTATCTATGTTTTTTCTGCTGTCCATTGGTCATCTGTATTATATTGTTTAGTCTCAAGTTGTTAAAGTAGATTCTATTTATTATTTTATCATTGATTTCTAATTTTATCCCATTATGACCTGATAGAATGCAAGGTATTACCTCTATTTTTTTTTATTTGCTCAAATTTGCTTTGTGGGCTAAGATATGGTTTATTTTAGAGAAGGATCCATGTGCTGCTGAGAAGAAAGTGCATTCAGTCATTGATGGATGAAATTTTCCTAATATGTCTGTTAAGTCTAGATTATTAATTGTATTTTTTTGGTTCTAAAACTCCACTTAGTTTTTACATGGAAGATCTATCCAGTGATGAGAGAGGCATGTTAAAGTCACCCAATATTATTATTGTGCTGTGGTCTACTAGATTCTTAAAATTGAGAAGTGTTTGTTTGATGTACGTAGATGTTCCATTGTTTGGGGCATAAATATTTATAATTGTTATGTCTTGTTGATGTATAATCCCCTTAAGGAGTATGAAATATCCTTCTTTTCCCCTTCTGATTAACTTTGGCTTGAATTCCACTTTATCTTATATGAGGGTAAAAACCCCTGCTTGTTTACAAGATCCATGAGAATGATATGTTTTTACCGATATTTTACCTGAGTCCATGAATAGTCTTGCCTATGAGATAGATCTCTTAGAGATAGCGTATTGTTTGTTGGGTCTTGTTTTTTAACACAAAATAGCAGTCTATGTCTTTTGATGAAGGAGTTAGGCCATTTACCTTCAAAGTTATTATTGATATGATTTTTATTCCCTGTTATTTTATTTCTGATTTTTATTTTGAATTAGTTTCTTCTTTGATTGATTATTCTTCTGTGTAGCTCCTCTCCTTGCTGGTTTTTACTTTGATGTTTTCATTTCTTCTTCATGAAATATTTTATTGAGTATGTTTTGTCTTGCAGGCTTTTTAGCTGTGAATTCTTTTAACTTTTGATTATCATGGAAGGTTTTTATTTCATTGTCAATTCTATAGCTTAATTTTGCTGTCCATAGTATTCTTGTCTGGCATTCATTTTCTTTCATAGCTTGGTATATATTATTCTAAGACCTTTTAGCTTTGAGAGTCTAGGTACAGAAATCAGCTGAGATTGGGACTGGTATCCCTATGACCTGTCATTTTCTCTAGGAGCCTCAAAATTCTGTCATTACTCTGTATGTTAGGCATTTTCGTAATAATGTGCTTTGGTGTGGGTCTGTTGTAATTTTGTATGTTTGGGGTCCTGTATATCTTCTGTCTCCTGTATTTGATTTTCCATTTTATTCCTAAGGGTGGGAAATTTTCAGATATTATTTCATTGAAATATTGTGCATTCCTTTGGTTTGTATCTCTGAACCTTCATCTACCCTGATAAATCTCATATTTGGCCTTTTCAGGTTATTCCATATTTCTTGGAAGTTCTGTTCATAGTCTCTTAACATCTCTTATCCATGGTTAATTTTATTCTCAAGATTATATGTTTTGTCTTCTTTGCCCAAAACTGACTTCCAAGTGGTCCTGTCTGCTGGTGATGCTTTCCAATAAATTTTTAATTTGGGTTATTGATTCTTTAATTTCAAGGATTTCTGACTGATTCTTCTTCAGGGTTTCGATCTCCTTATTGAACTGACCTTTCACTTCTTGTATTTTCTCTGATTTCATTTCTTATATCATCTTTTACCTCATCGATCAGTTGAAACATGAACTTTCTGAATTCCATCTCTGACATTTCCCCCACTGTGGTGTTGATGGAGGTTTCTGGGTTTTTTTTGTTTTTGTTTTTTGTTTTTTGAGGTATTGTGTTGTTTGGGATGGTTTGTTCCCTTGTTTTTTTCATATTGTTCATGTATCTACCCATCTAACTGGATGCATCTGAAGCTGTAGAGTTTCTACCTTACAAGTCTATAGTGTCCCTGCATGGTAGTAGTACCTCACATATTGGAGGAGAGCCCAATGGGAGCAACAATCTATGCAAACAATATACAGCAGTAGACCAGGTTCTTAGTTCTTATATTGATATCTACAGTGTTAATATGCAGAAATAGTAAGATCGGAATTTTCCACCAGTAAAAACAGAAAATAGTCATGAATTTTGTCTGACATAAGATCAAACAACAGGTGTTGTGTATGGCTTCTACAGTATTAATTATTCTTGTGGTGTTGGTGGTAGTGGAAGGATTATGTACATCAATTTGTATTAAGAGGTGTTAAGGGTGTAAGAAGAGTTAAGAGGGAAGATGTATTTACTATTCCAAAGGGTAAACAGGGCAGATGCAGCAGTAACTTAGGATATATTGTTAATGAGGAAGGGTATGAAAAAAAAAAACAGAGGAGAAGAAAAAGAATGGAATTTGGCTGTCAGCAATAGAAAAAAAGAGTTAGACAAGGGAGAGTAGTGGCAAAGATTATACAAAACAAAATCAAAATATGCCAATCAAAAACCCTGACCCTTAAAAAACAGAGCATGGGAAAATAACACCTTCAAAAAAGGGGGGAGCCAGAAATGAGGAGAGAGAAATGAATACATCTATGTATAGGAGTTCTTGAATCAATCAGTACACATTCAGATAAAACAAAAGCCAAATACAGAAAACAAAGCAGCAAAATTAAAAAAGGAAACAAAAATCTTGGTGAAAAATTAAGAAAGTGAGCAGTCCTGTCCCCCATGGTGGACAAACTAGTCAGTGAATGTGTGCGTTACGGTCTGTGCCCACCTGGCTTTGTTTCTTCTTGAGGCATGAGCTGAGTGTGGAGTGTGGGCATGGGCTGTCCTGTCCTCCCTTTTTACTATGCTTCTCACCGAATTGTAGGTCAGGATTTAAGACTTCCAGACTCCCTTTCTGGGGAGTTTGGTGTGGGCAGTCCAGGCTGGCAGCTGAGTGGCCAAACCACTGGCTGGGGCAGGTGGGCCTGGCAGCCAAGTGGAGAGTTCAGTCAGTGGGGCAGCTACTGGGTGGCAAAGCAGCTGGTTGTGTCTGGTGGGCCTAGCTGGTGGGCCCTAGTGGTAGGCTGGCAGGCTGGGCTCTGGGCTGAGGACCCTGTGGGTGCCAGATCTGGCAGGTGCCAGACCTGTGCTGGATCCCTGCAGGGTCTGGGGGACCCAGTGGATGCGACAGCAGGGAGGGGTCCAGGGACCAGGCTGGTACCAGGACCTGGCAGAACTCAGGTGGGTGCCAGAGACACAGGGACCAGGGGACCACGCATGTGCCAGACCTCAACTGCACTGAGAGCAATCTGCTGGCCTTGTTAGTCCCAACCAGCCACAGGCCTCAGGGCTGGGGAGAGCCAGGATCCCTCTGGCCTCTCTAGCTTGTGTTCCCCTGGTGAAATGCTCTCTCTTTGATTTTCCTTGGGTTTGTTAGACTCGGGTTTAGCGGACATAACTACAGACTCCGGGATCTGGCCTCCAGTTCCTATTGACAACTGGAGCTGGTCCCAAGATAGCTCCTGGGTCTTGTCTCCCCAGAGGAGGATTGATAAATTCAGGGCCACTGTTTGGTTTTGTTGTTGTTGTTGTTGATCCATTTAATGAGTCAAACTGCCTGGTTCGGTTAGGACAGGCTGCCCCTCCAGACTCAGGTTTTTCACTCTAAGCCTCCAGGAGAAGCAATACTCCTGCTGCCTGAGTTCTGGGTAGCGAGCTAGGAGAAATGCTCCCTCACTCTAATCTGCCATCTGCCCCCAGCCTCAGGCCTTTTTTTAATAATTGCTCCTAGGAGGCTCTCAATACCAGAAACTCAACCGACTAAACCAAACTTTTTAAAAAAAAGGTATTCCTACCAAGTGCCTCAAGTCCAAAGGCAATCAGCCCCATATGGATTAACCACAGATGCCCAAGGCATCTGCAGAGATGTAGCCCACGACATGTAGTTCACTTCCAGAGACAGCCCAGAAGAGCCAAGTTTTCTGTTGCCACAGCCAGTTAGGACGCGTTCCTGCAGAAAGATAGTGTCTCTGGTCTTCTACAACATGCGGGATGGCTCCGGGCTCAGACTTGCCAGGTGTAACACTGGGCCTGCATTACAGGTATGGAATCTTCCCAGAACTATCCCAAAGCAATGAAGGTTAAAGGGACAAAAACCTTTTATGGACTGGTAATGTCACTGGAAAGTGGGACCTCAACTCAGGAGAGTAGGGTCCTTGGAAAACATGCTGGGAAAGAATTTCAAATCACACGCCACTCGGAGACAGAGGCAGACAGATTTATCCAGGAGAGCAGATACACATTCAAGGGAAAATGCCAATATCTTGACAGTGAGAAGTTTTGAAGGTAAAGCAAGGGACAACACAGTCGTCCCAGAGGGAAAGACAGCAGCGCCTTGGTGTGGGGTGTGAATGTTTATAGAGGGGCAGTTGCTAGGAGCTGGACTCAGGTGAAGTCACCCAATTTTGCACCAGTTTCCCAGCACTCACATATTGTCCTCATGATACTTTTTGCAGGTGAGGGCATGGATCTAGGGCATGGGCCAAGGCTCTGCCTAAGGACAGGGGCTGGATTGCTTGGTTTGCTTTTCAGAGGTTCATGGGGCATTTCCTACATCTCAAGGGTTCATGAGTGCTTCTCTTTTGAGACTTTTTCTTTTTCTGTATCCTTACATCCCTATTTTCAGGACTGCTTATTTTAAAAAAGTCCCCTGAGAGGGGACCCAGTGAGACAAAGAGCACTTCATGTCTCAGGTTTCCAGCCTGCAGAGTGCTGGCCCCACATAAGCCAGGACCTGACTCCCCAGCTGGAAGAGACCAGAGGAGATTTTCACTGGTCACACAGCCAAGCTCTCAGGCCACACACAATCCGAGCAGGAAAGCAATAGCTGGCCATGGAGGGGAAAGGGCCAATAACCAGTGGGTACCCCAAGATCCGGAGTCACACTTCAAGCTAATTCTTACAAGTGTCCTTCTGTTAATCTGACTTTGGAAAACAAGTGAGAAAGAGAAATTTTCACTTTTCTCTCACAATTGAGCATTTCAGAGAGAGATCTGCCTTTGGTAAAATTTAACCTTTTCCCTGGCTCCCGCCAGTTTTCCCAGAATCCCATCTGCAGGCTCTGGAGCAAGTGGAATGTCCCCCAAACCCCACCTCCTGGTCACCAAAACTATAGCAGAAGGAAGAATAACCACATAAATCCTTAGCTGGAATAAACTGGAACAGATACTATAAAAGACAGATTAACAAGAGAAAAATAGAAGTATATTCACACTTATATTGAACACGTTCATGGGCAAAACCCAGGGAATGAATGGTTCTCAGAGAGGTGTCATTGAATCCCAGCTTGTGTTAGCATCTTCAACAAAGAACAGGTGAGTCTTTTGAGAAACAACAAACAAAGGAAAAGGACTTAGAAGTTCTAGAGCTGGCAGCTGGGGAAAGGCAAATAACTGCAGGCTAGTTGATGAAGCTTGTTAATGTAGATTTCTCTGGTACCATCTCTAGAACCAGGTCAGTAAAGGTCTGATCTTGTCTTTCGGGGGTCACCTTTGTTCTCCCTAGTAGAGGGGCAGGGTATCTTTTTGTCTTTTTAACTCTGTGTCTTACTTTTGAAAAAATGAAGGATATTCTTAGAGCTTTCCTGGTATCTCCTTCTTCTTGTCTGCCAACAACAACAACCCTTCACATTTTGGGGTGACATATTCTGGTTCCCCACAATTACTCTTAGACCCTCTGAAATTCACCTTGGCCTATACCTTCAAAATATAACTGAAGCATAGTCTTTTATTCACTCCAATATTGAAACGGTCCTCTCTGAAATTGAACAACTCTACCATTTTAAGAATTTTATGACTCAGAAATAAGCAAATTTCTTTGGGTCTTTAGAATTCTGTAGTCTGTTTTCTCTTAAAATTATATGTTAATGATAAAAGGAAAAATATAAATAAGGGAGACTATTTAGTGCCTGCACAGGTGTTTTTGTTTGTTTGTTTTTGTTTTTGTTTTTTAAATAGTATGAAAGAGGCCAGAGACCAGAACTCACTAAAGACTAAGGGAAAACGTCAAGGTTAGCAACTCATTTAACTGGATCACAAAGAAAAAAGAACTAGTAAGAAATGGGTCCCTTTTCTTCACTTCACTTTGGGGATACAGTTTCATAAATAAAGCAGGAAGAAAACAGAAATAAGTAGGCAGTCCCTAGTTTTCCCTGTCTCAGCTTGCCTTCACCCAAAGGGCAGAGGAAAGTGAGCCCGAGGGAGATGAGGAGGAATAAGAAAGTATCCAGCCCTATTAGCCATGGTCACCATTTCTAAGCCCAGCTGGACATTGCAGGGAACTGAGTTATCCCGGGAGACTGGAAGCACTTGCAGATGTTCCCAAGGAACAAATGCCAAGGAACTTTAAAGAAACCAAGCTTCTTCTATCCAGGAAACAACTCCCGTGGGTTATCACTGTCCTCTTGGGAAATGGCCTGGTCACTGCCCAGCCTCACTCCTCAGGCCCTGCTACAGGGCTTCTCATGGGTACAGTTGTTCCACTCCAACTCACAGAACTGTTAGCACCTCCAAGACCACCAAACTCTCTGCCCGGCGCAGTCTCAGAGAAGGATCTATTGCAGCAAATATGCTTGATGCCAACATTTAAGGACCTCTTGTTATTTGACACTTCATAGGTTCTTCGTGATAGTGATGGAGCCAGTCAACAGTCAAGGACATTGCTGTGTCCATTCTTCATGTTTTCCCTCTTCCCGGTTTGCCTCCTCCTTCATGTCTGCAGTCTTACAAAGGTTCAGGCAAGTCACTGATTGATTTGGAAGCGAGATAATTATACCAGCAGACCAGTGGTTCTCAGTAGAGCCAGCCGACTGAACCCTGAGGGACTATTTGGCAATATCTGAGGTATTGTTGGTTATCACAAGTTGAGATGGGAGGAGGGTATGGGGGTGAGGGGAATGTTATTTATGTCTTACTGATAGAGGTCAGGCATGCTACGTTCTGTCCTACAAGGCCAAGGGCAATGCTCACAACAGAGAATTATCTAGGTCAAAATGTCAATGGTGCCAAGGTTGAGAAACCCTACAGAAGTCAAATGAAATGTTAATAATTCCATGATTATAATCTGCTTTCTAGTTTGTCACATAGTCTTTGTATATGCCGTGGCAGTGCTTGCCTTTACAAATTTAACAGTAGAAACAACTAGAATCTGAACATGTTCTCCATACAGGTCATGCCTACATCAAAGCATATCCAAAATTCACCAACATCAGATACAATACACAAGTCAAAAACATTGCTGAGTAGGGTATAGTGGTGCATGCATGCAATCCCAGGGACCTAGAGGCTGAGGCAGGAGGATGAGAAGTTCACCACGAGCCTCAGCTACTTGGCGAGGCCCTAAGCAATTTAGCAAGACCCTGTCTCAAAATAAAAAATAAAAAGGCTGGCGATGTAGCTCAATGATTATGTGCCCCTGGATTCAATCCCCAGTATCAAAAATAAAATAAACAAAAAAAAATTGCTGACATTTTTTACTCAAATGCACATAGGTTATTAATATGCATGAATCATTAACATAAGTGCACAAAAAGAGCAAAGTTGCTAGCAGTTTCAGTCCGTAATTTTTAACTGTGAACCTGTCTCTAGACCAATACTCCAACCCATGAAAACCTTATCAGCATTAAATATGATAGCCCTTCACCACCATCAGGGAAAACCATGGTCTAGCCTTATGCCTCACCCTGCATGGCTGCTGTGGGTAGTATATTCCAGTTATTTCCAGTACGTTTACGATGATCTGGTGACACAGTTGTAATTTTTTTGGTGAACACTGTCTTTTGGAACCTTTGGTTAGACAAATGCTAAAAGAGAATGTGAGCAAACAAACTTGCTTCAAAAAATGGAGATGATACTGGAGTGAGCCAGCGGAAGTGGAAGAAAACAGGGAAGGCAGGAGGAGTTTTCATCATTAAACCTTGTGCCAGGGATGTTGGGGATAATCACCTCAGCTGTGTCCTTCGATGGGCCTCTGAAACCCTGCCATGTCCAGGACCCATGGCTCCATCCTGCATTGCTCTTCATCAACCTGTCACTCTGTCACTTCACATTTGCCATCAAACAAAACTTTTACCAACTGCGACCCTCATGCCCATTGGACTTTCACCAGCTACTCTTCCCAACATTTTATACTCTGAACTAAATCGTGTGTGAAAATTACCTTTCATTGACTTTAGTGAGAGCCTGGAACAAACGACAGAGGGCCAATTCCAACTGCCCACTGCCAAAACAGTCCTCTGCCCCATCTGTTGGATGTACATATCATTAAGACTTTTATTAGCCTAGGAAACAGAGGACTCTTTTTATAGTGATAGCTAAAAACCTACAAAAATCCTTGAAAAGCAGCTCTACTGTCCCGGTGACCACAGCGTCCAAGCAAATGCTGCAAGAGAACCAGGTTGGCATCAGTATTCAGAGATAAAACCACTCCCAAACGATAGCACCAAAATGTAATTCCACGTCTGTAAATGCATACTTTACATTAAACCATTCAGTGAAAATAGACCTATTGTCCCCCCTCCCCCCCAAAAAAAGGGATACTTTAAAAATATAAGTTTTGAGGGCTGGGGTTATGGCTCAGTGGCAGAGAGCTTGCCTCTCACATGTGAGGCACTGGGTTTGATTCTCAGCACCACATCAAAAAATAAATAAATAAAGCAAAAATACTTAAAAAAATATATATTTTTTGAAAGAAGAATAAAAGAAATTTTATTCTGCTTATCTTGAATTGCTAAGAAAAATTTTTGTCAAAGGACACAAAATTTTAGTTAAGAAGAATAAGTTCAAGAAATTCACTGAACATCATGGTGACAATAAATGAATAAGTTAATAAACATATGTTGTATAATCAAAAATTCATGAAAGTTATATTTAAAATGTGTCCTCACCACAAAAAAAATGTGAGAAATACATGAAGCAATGCATACATTTAAGGACCTGACTCAGCCATTCCAGTGTACACTTATCAAAACATCATCATGTACACCTACATATATATAATTTTAACCTGTCAACTGAAAATAAATGAAGGAAAAAATTTTCCTTAGAAACATGGGAAAACATGATTTCTTAGAAAAAAACACTGTGAAGTAAAGACATGACATTTGGAGTCACCAGCAGAAGAAATCAAGAACATCCTCAGAAATGGAAAAGTGGTAAGAGGCTTAACCATTAGGAGCTCAGGGAGAAGTAATCTTCTTTTACCAGCAGAAGAGAATAAAATCATGGAAGCCTAATGTGGCTTTTTACAGTTCTGCTTACAATTACGCATCAAACAATTTACCCCTTGTGGATGAGATCTTAGAGCCTGCTGAGATGTTGCACTTGGAGAGATGGGTACATGCTGGTTTTTCTTCTGTTGTGCTTTATTTTTATTAAAACAAAAAACTTACAACAGCTAAAAAAAGATTCTCTTTTATAGAATCTTCCTCTTTCCAAGAATGACAGTGTGGATTAACATTTGCCCAATGCTGATGGTAGGTCCAACAATAAAAGACAACGGCTTATACATTCATGCCCTGTCCTGTGGGCTGGAATTCATAAAATAAAGGCACCAGATGGCATACCTAAATTTAATTTGCTATTTGATTTATCCTTGTGTAACAACTCTGAAATGCAGATACTGAATGCTTACCCAATGCTGTTAGGAAATACAAGACCATGTTTCCAGCAAGTTTATCATGCAATCTGATGTGGGCCCATCAATCCTGAGAATGAAAACTATGGCCCATCCACAGAGGCACTCTCTCACTAATTGGGACCCGTCAACAGCCAATGTTCCATGTATCAGGGATGGCATTACATGTAGTTTGGAAAGCAATACCAAAGACCATCACAGGGAAGACTGTGCCTTTGATTTTACCAGTTCTGATTCAAAACTAGAGGGGATCTTTTTTTGTGCATTTCAGCCTCATGCCCCAGTGTTCCCTGAGAATATTAATTTTTGCTTTAATTGTTATGATCACTTTTCTTTGTGGGTTCTTCTCTTGAACACCGCATCTTTACCCATTTTTAGGGAAGTAGGCCAGCCAAGACCCACCACGGCCTGCCAAGACCCGCCAAGACCTGAACATTAAGCAAGAATAGAAACTTACCCTTCCTGACTAACTGCTTACAACCACAAATGTCAGCCCCACCTCTTCCAGTGGTTTGACCACTCCCCTCTGCTTGTCCTTGATTTAAAGGCTCCCAGATATTGCTGGTGGGCTGCTGCACTCCATTCTGGATGAGTCAGCCTTGCTGTCTGCATCCCAATAAGACTTTTTCTTTGTACGTGGTGTGGTTCTCTTTGGGGACAGTTCTTACACCCCTTTGTACATATCTGATTAGTTTCTGGACCACCACATTCTAAAATGAAAACTTCTAAGTCTGTGTTATATCTTCTGACAGCCATCAAAACAACAATGTTGGGGAGCAGCAAGTAGGGCTGCAAAATTAGGTCATTAGTGGCAAGCTCAAGCGGCCTTGTGTTTGGAGACCAAAACTCTAAGATAAAAGGAAACCCAACAATCAAGGATTCTGGGATGACCTTTTACGTCTCAAACCAGGTGACAACTTAGCCATGTTCTCAGAGTTCTTTGGAAGGATTTTGTTACTTACAAGCATGGTTCCTAGACCTTCGACATTTGCATGTCCTGTAAAACATTGCAGGATTAAATATTTCACTCCCAAAGGGTGAAAATCCAAGTCATGACATCTATTGCACTGATCAGATTGCTGAGCACTCAGATGCCACCCTGGTAATGTCATCAGGACAATCTAATGTCAACCTGTTTCTCTCAAGTGACTCTCCAAGTGGTCATCCAACAGTTAGGCTATAAAGTTATAAAGTTAGGCTATAAAGTTACCTCAGGGCAATAAAGAAGAAAGAAACACGAGAATCTCGATGACTTAAAACCAGGAAAGAGGGGAAAAAATTCAAAATCAATCTCGGTAGTTGGAATCAGATTGTCAGATGGCAGTACCGGCTGCGTTATCTGTGTGCCTGGGGTCACCGCTTTCCAAAGTAATTTTAAGAATAATTTGAATTGAGTTGGAACCACACAAAGTAGAATGTGGATCTTTTTCAAGATTCATATCAAGCAAACAGTAAACAGGTAGTCAGAAAATATCAAAATTTGAATTGATTTTATGCTTTTTTTCTCCTACTTATAAGAGATTATTAGCATTTATTTATTAAAACCCAGCCTTGGGGCTGGGGATATAGCTCAGTTGGCAGAGTGCTTACCTTGTGAGCACAAGGCTATGGGTTCAATCCCCAGCACCAAAAAAAAAAAAAAGAAAAAAAGAAAAAAACAGCCTTGTCCTCAAAAGGTTTCAAGGAGCTTCTCTGTTCTGTTATAGCATTTTAAGAATACAAATAGCCATTTCCTTACAAAGTAGAATTAAGCAAATATTTCTCAGGTTCGAATTAAAATGAAGACATAACCTCTTTTCATGATCTGCTTCCAAGGAACTAAAGATGGTAAACAGAAATATATGTGATTCATTTATTTAATAAATCAAAATACCTGTGAATTTTCTCCTAAACTCCACCGAGTGCACAAATCAAAGATCAAAACATTAAGAGGGCCTGTGAGAATTAACAAGGTAAATGTAGGAATGAGAAGAGGTTCATGGGTTTGGTATCATTCCAACTCACCTCCTGCTCTTCTGTCCTGATTAATTGCCCTCAGCAAGGAGCTGGAGCCCAGTTATACTGTTTTCTTAATTCCTGTTGATGAAATGTTGATACAAGGATTGAAAGAGAAGCAACTGCCTTTTAACTAAGCCATTCTTCATGTGTTAATCAATCATAACTTGTCCATTCTAATTATCTCCCAAATTCCAAATGGAGATATGCTTGCAGTTTCCAAATATTTGCATGATTAAAGATGTTTTCCCTGTTTCAATGTGGAACCTCAAATTGATGACTCAGGTGGCAAGATTTATGGGATGAAGCTTTTGTGTTTATCTCCCAGCTTTCAAAAATACTGGTCTGCAATTCAGTAATAAACAGCATTCCCACCAGAGATATGCAGACTCTGCCTATTAATGATGATGATCATGTAGAAAAAAAAACACCAACAATAATAGATGCAAGGGGGAAGCAAGCTAAGCAAATGTTTACTAGCTTCCCTCTTCTTATTCATAGAAGGCAGTTTATTCAAATATTAAACATAATTATGCAAAGTTAATAGACATAGGTATACTTATACAACATTTTCAGGTTATTTCTGCCCGCCTTAGAAAAATACCAGCAGATTGGGTTAACAATCATCTATATCCACCAATTTTTAGGAAAATTCTGGCTGGCTCACAAATAACTGGGCAGATTTGTACAGAAGTTTATCAGAAGAATTTTCTTTGAATTGCCTGAACCAGTTAGTTATTTCGATTAGATGTTAACAAAAAACAAAAGCTAAATCTTTTCTGAAATAACTTCCCATTTAGGGGCTTCCCTTCTCTATCACATAAAATCTGATTGCATTTTTAACATTAGAATTGAAACAATCCAAGTTAAGTGATCAAAGAATTGATGATAGAAAATGATGATGAGATAGGAGAACAAAAATAATTCTCCCTTTACCCCTTTTTTTCATAAGTGTTTATAACAATTTTATTTGCAATAGCCAAAATCTGGGAAAAAGCCAAATGTCCATCATCATATGAATGGATAGACAAATTATGATCTATCCACTTGTACCCTTCTACCCTTTCTGAATTTTTAGTTGGGATGAAGCCCCATAACAAAAGACAGATTAATGTTAAGAAAACAAACATAAGTTTATTGATATGTGTTCCTCATGTATAAATGAGAAATACCCAAGGAAAAAATTTTAAAAAATCTCTGAAAGTTGTCTTAAATATCATCATCTGCTGAAAAGATGTGGGGGAGACCCCGTTACAAGAAAAGCAAGAAAAGTACAGTAAACAAGGGTAAGGTTTGTCATGCATTCTTCTCTTCCTGGCAGAGAGAAGACCACACCCATGCAAATGGAAATTTCCTTTACAAAGGTAACTTTCTCTTATAAAAGGGTAACATCTATTCTGTTTTCAGAGTTTCTCCCGTCTGCTGTTTCCCAAAATAATCTATATGCTAAAGGGGCATGTTCTGGGGTCTTATAATCTGGACTCCTACAATCATATTCATTGGGGCAGATTTGAACTACACCAAATAAAGAAGATGATACAGGATTTCAGAGAGAATCGTTTTTATGTAAAAATCTTCCCACTCAATAGCCAACAGACACATATACATGCACAGTCACTTAAGCTTCTTCAAGTAATTAGAACTGTTTTCTCTGACTTAACAGAAATTACGCACCTCCAAGTTTGCTTCTTTTCCTGGTTATCATTTGGTCTTCTAATGCTGAAGAACAGTTTTCTAGTAACTTCTCCCACATCAGTTCCTAGAACTAAAAGAATGACCTGTCCAGAACCACCTTTGGACCAAATTATTTACCCATACTCTAAAACAAAGGAGAAAGATATCAAGGAAACTCCTTCCTTAATATTTGTGCTTAAAATGTCTTCATACATGGCAGTCAGGGATCGAAGAACAGGAATCAAACGCTTTTTATCTTTGAATACCCCATAGCACTTAGCCCAGTGATAGTAACATGAGAATCACAATAAAGTCTTGAATGTTAAACAAAGAGATCAAGGAATCCACACGGCCAAACCCTTAAGTTAATGTGATGACAGCCAGGGACACAGTCAAGAGAGTCCCAGAATGTATCCCCACTGATCTGAACTGATGCTTCCAAAGATAGTGTTTTACAGCCAAACATAGGGGGACACTAAGTTTGGCTTAGTATCCAAATAATGGATATTTGTGCATCCAAGTGGGTTAGTAACCCATTTTGAAAGATAATGTATTCCTCTTATCTCGGGGGAGATGGTCCTGAGTCTTCTAATTTTACCTGGACTTGACTATTCTTGGCCTCTATTGCACCAGGTATTTAGGAAATGTCATATGCCAGAGTCCCTTGATTGCATTTGTTTTAGCTTAAGGCAGACATATTGGCACTCAGAAATCTTTTCTACTTTGTACCATGGAATATGCTCAGGAAAATGTTCTTCAAAAAATTGAGACATCACACAGGATGAATCATAATACCACTAGCAGCTTACAGGTTCTCCAAAACAGTGTTCCACACTGTTGCATGAACCAGAGATGAACACAAAGTTACCTTTTGTTTTCTTAATTATCAAGACTGTGAATTAAAAAGAGGAATTTAAAAATAAATACATGATACAAAAGGCAGAAGTTTCTAAATCTATGAGGAAATTATAGCACCTAACAAAAAAATGTAATACCTAAAAATCCTGATTGCCCTCCACATGGATCCACAAAACATCAGTTGAGATATATTTTCTTCAATGTTTACAGCTCCAAACATAGCAACAAAAGTCATCCACAAACGATTATGTTCTCTTTGTGTGTGTGTGCATATTTGCCACTCTTTTTAGTCATCCAGATCTGAACCCCTTCTGTAAGTTTGGAGACTGCTCCAGCTAAGAGACCGTAGGAAACAGTTAATGTGATTACATTAAGGGTCACAATTAATGTGACCCTTCTAGTTTTCCAAGTTAAAAGTCAGACTTTTATTTTCCTAGAGTACCTTAAACCAAAGACACTGATACCTAATACCTTGACGCTGACTTGCAAGCTGATGACAAACATAAGAGAAGAGATCTCAAGATCTGTCCTAGAAAGGGTGTCAGCAGCAGCAGTAGTAGCTGTATTGAATATTTTGTGTGAGGCTTATGCTAAAGGTCTATGGGTGATGGTGATCACATGACCCAGACCTGGCCAATCAGCATATCCCATCATCCTCACTACTAGAATTGGCTCCAGGATAGACAGGTTCATGTCCAAAGTTAGTCCACTGGGATGCAATCTAGAGGTGGGTTAGAAATTTGGAGAGGAATACATTATCTTTCAAAAATGGGTTACTAACCCACTTAGATGCACAACTTCAACTATTAGTGTCCATCCTTTTATTTCATAAGAGAGTTAGCCAAAAAGAAAGGCTCAGACTAAACAACCATTGTGAACTGGGCTTGTGAAGTCAGCACTGTTGCTGAGCTTATCAGCTCTGTGAATAACAAGTATCTCTTTCATTTACCTAGTTTAGTTTTATTTTTAGATGCAACCAAGAGGGAATTTGAGGGCAACCTAGGAAAGGGAAGTGAAGTAGGTAAAGAACTTAAATCAGGATTGATGGATTGCAAAGGTTGAGACTAGAAAGACTTTAAAAGGGGCTAAATCCAAAGGCAAGATGATTTAGAATGATTCTATGAAGAATGAGCAAATGATATGACTCACCATATTGGGGGACCAGGAACATAGTATAAAATGGGTGTGATAATCAGAAATCCTTCCTATGTGGAACGCCACTTAATCATTACTTCTGAATACAAAAAAGATTCTTAGAAGAACCCTCTCCCCCAAGGAAACTGACAATTCTCAGTATGGTGGGAGGGTGATTCAGTTTATAATTTTTTTTCTTTGATGTGACTTGTTCTGGAAAGTATTTTGCCATTAATACAAGAGAAGGCTAAAATGTGACCTTCCTAAGAAAGCAATATCTGTCTTAATTTTAATATCCCTATAATATGGTTATTGGACAATGCCAAAATAACGTGGCATTACTATGAAAATATCAGATTGTGGTTATGTCTTCATTCTTTCATTCTACAAAGAAGCCTGCACCTGCTACAAAACAAATTAAAATGAATAAGATACAGTTTGATCTCTCAAGAAGTTTGCAATCCTAGTGGGAAAAAAAGATGCAAAAATATTCAATACAAAATAAATTAATACAAAATACAAAAATAAATTAAAATATGCAGAGATAAAAGCAAATCATTGTAAGTGGGTGAACGGAAGGGAATAATTAATAATACTTGCAAAAGAGGTAGGCTTGTCAAAATCAATGAATTTTTTCAACTTTTTATTAAGTTGTGTTAATAAAGTATAGATACATTTATATCTTTTATACTTAGGAAATAATTGGGATTTAATTTTTTAATTTGTTAATGAAATTATGAAAAACAAGGAGACAAACCAAACTGACAAATTTGTACTCTTTTCAAATATCAACATTATAAAACATAAAGTTTGAAGGTCTGGTTCAAATTAAAGAAGACTAAAGAGACAGCATCAATTAAATGCAATCCTGGATTGGATTTTAAAACACATACACACACACACACACACACACACACACACACACCAAATGCATTAAAAACCATGTTAGTCCTGGAAGACTTTAGGGTTAGTCCCAACTCTCAGCCCAGAATTGTTCTGGATGATAAACTTGCCCTAGATTACTTCCTCCTTACAGGCAATGGTGGAGTTCGTGCAATAGTTAACAGATCCTGTTGTGCCCGGATTATTGACTCAAGTAAGTGGAACAGTCAATACTAAAACTTTAGGAGAAAGCTGCCTAGTTCTCCAAGGTAGAAACTGAGAGTTTATGCAATTTGTTCAGCTTGTTGGGCCCGGGACCCTGGGGAGGAATGGCTGAGGTAATGTTGCAGATGGGCCTTATCATACCACATGGAGTCCTATTGATATTGACTTCAATTAACTGCCACATTTATAAGTAGAATGGATTTGGTTCTAGAACTTGTCAGATCAGAGTAGCATATTCATGGGAAAATTCATTATTAAAGAAGGTATAGAAAGTGGTAGGTATTATTGAGAACCAATTCTCCATAAATCCCTCTATTTTTGTACCTTAGGACAGCATCTATTCTGAACTGCCTTTTCAATGATATTTGTACAACAGAGAGATTGAAAAGTAGAGCTGTTGCCTCCCTCCCGAGCAAAAGAAGGGTCTGTTCCTTTCCAGGATAATGAATGTCTCCTACGGGGCAAAGGTTGGGAAAGTTTGCTATCATTCCCTCTTAAGATTTGGAGTTCCTAAATTCAGTATATCTCACCTGTAATACAAACCTATATACCCAGTATCCACCTGGACCCACCTGCTCATCAACCCCATGGGACTATGTGTAAAAGAACTGACACAAACAAACATGAAGTTTATGCTGCTTGCTCTACCATGACTAATAAAGTCTTTAATTCTGACTCAGGAATCTCATGTCTTCTGCCAATATCTTTGAGACAGTGGCAGAATAACTTGTTATCTTCCAGGTAGAATAAAATCTCAGGTTCTTCACACTTTTTGACAAATACCAAGATTAATGTAAACAGATCTCATGAGTTGAAAGACTCAATATTGAAATGATATTAGTTATCCTCAAATGGAAAAGTAGACTTAATGCAATACCAAAGTCCCAGTATGATTTTTCATGGAAATTGAAGAAAAAGGAGGCTAACATATATATGTATATTCACAAACATATGGTTGTGTTCTATCAGAACAACTGGATACTGGTGAAAATTTCAAATGGTGCCACCACTATGGAAAAATGGTAGGTTGCCCTTTTTTTTTGGGGGGGGGGTACTGAGGATTTAACCTAGGGAATATTTACCAATGGGTTACATCCTTAGCCCTTTAATTTATTTATTTTTAAGGCAGAATCTTTCTATATTGCTTAAGGCTTTGCTAAGTTGCTAAGTCTAACTTTGAACTTGTGATCCTCCTGCCTCAGCTTCCCAAGCCCCTGGGATTACAAGTGTGTGCCACGACACCCAGCATGGTAAGACCTTCTAATGCCAAAACTACATCAACATTATTGTTTAGCAGTTCCACTTAGATATTTATCCACTCCTTGTCCAAATGAAAATACATCTCAACAAAAAGACTTGTGCAAAAATGTTTATTGCAGCTTTATTTGCAGTAACATAAAATTGGAAGCATAAATATCTATCAAAAGGAAAATAGCTGAACAAATCATAGCATATTCATCCGATGGAACATTACTTGTGATAAAAAGGAACAAAACAATAATATAATATAAACAATAATGGGGGCTGGGGATGTGGCTCAAGCGGTAGCGCGCTCGCCTGGCATGCGTGCGGCCCGGGTTCGATCCTCAGCACCACATACCAACAAAGATGTTGTGTCCGCCGAGAACTAAAAAATAAATATTAAAAATTCTGTCTCTCTCTCCCCTCTCTCACTCTCTCTTTAAAAAAAAATAAAATAATATAAACAATAATGAAAACAAAACAATAATATAAGCTAATAAATCTTAAAATCATGCATATGGTAGAACTCATTTGCACAAAGTGTGGACAAGCAAAACTTATGCATAAAGCTAGAAATTGGGCAGAGGCTCAGAGCACAGAAATGAGCTATAAAGGTGCTCAAGGAAACTTCTTGGGGTAGGAAATGTTCTATACCTTGTTTGGTACATAACATACACAGGTGTACACATTTGTCAAGACGCATCAAACTTTATACTTAGATCTATAGAATTTACTTACACAATTCTCAATTAAAAAAAAAAGAAAGACCACAACATAGATTTTATTTAAAATACATTTTGCACCAGACTACTCAAGGTCTAACTCCAAATTAGATAAATTTGGTCTGTTTCCACAGGTGTTGAGAGAGAGATCTTCTCAGACTTCACACAGCTTCCACGGCAGCAATGCCAGGAAAACCAGTAATCAAGATCTGATAGTGTTTATTTGCAATCTTGGAGGAGAGAGTAAAGAACACTCCGCGTATAAAGACAGGTGGCACTCTGAGTCACCCAACAGGCCTCGTCAGACACAATGTTGGTGTTCCTGGCTCTGGTGACCGCGGCCCTCGCCTCTGCTCATCCTTCTAGTGAGCACTTTGAAGGGTAGGTGAGCAATTCCTTAAAGAGCTAGTCTTCTTCCTTGTTAGTCCAAAAGTTTGGACACATGACCCAACTTTTAATTTCCTATTCTTCTCCTATCTCACCATTTAGCCATGAGGTATTCCGTGTTCAAGTTGAAGATGAAAATCACCTCGACGTAATCCGTGAGTTGGCCAGCAACTACGAGGTAAGCAACCATTATGTACATTAGGTTTGCTTCACACCTGCTTTAAAAACTGGTTGTACTGTGATTCCGTCAAAGGAGGAATGACAGGAAATATTAACTACAGCATTTCAGTAGCAAGAAATAAAACCTTGGAAAGCACATAATACCATGATACCTGATTTTCCTGCCTAATTTAGATAGCCACAAGCCCCATAGTATTATAAATCCATAAAGACTTTTCAAAGTGCTGATAGAGTGTGACAACTGGGTGAGCTGGAGCCGTCTCAAAGGTCACAGAACATCTAATGTATAGCCACTTCCCTTCTAAAGCAAGAAAGAAAAATGATCAACTTGGAAATGACTGAGGAACTGGGCTTGTGTCCAACTTCAAATTCATTTCCACAACTCACGTATCATCTGTTCTCTTTGATTTTCTTTCATTCCAAATCAAACAACTTGAGGTTTCATGACCTTGATTTTGGTCCTCTTAATGATATGATGTGAGGCGGGTGGGGAGGCAAAGGGAGAAATTCGAAAACCATGAGTGGTTTCCTTACTTTTATTTTGCTTTCAAGCAACCAAAATCTCTCTGCTACTTTTTTTTTTTTAAAAAAAATCACTGTTTATGGGGTGGAAACCAACATTTTTAATTGCGTCTGTAATGTGGCAGGAAGTTATTGCTGATCACAAATAGGTCCACTTGAACTGGTGCTGTTTCTTCACAAACATATTAGCAAGTCTCCTGGCTCCTAAATATCTATCTATCCACCTCGCTTTCATTTTCTAGCTTTGAAATTGTGAAGAAAGAAAAAGGTAGTGCATTTCACATCATCCAAGGTTTTTAACACTGAAAGAGAAGAGAAAGTCACCAATTCCAATCTTCCACTCAAATCTGGAATTTCCTCCCAGGAAATGGCATCCCCGGTTGCTAGCCCTAATAAAACCTGCAGGGATAGTAGATATACTACTTTCTGGAATCATCCATTTGCCTTAAAAGTCAGCCTGTTTTCTCCCTCTTATTTGAAGGCTGCCTTTTCTAACTTTGGCCCATTAGACCTAGCTGAACCAAATATTGTGTTACTTCTAAGATTTATCTTTTCCAGGCCTCTCATCATTTCTCTTAGCACTAGTTTACAGACCCTTGATCATTCTGGTCACCTCTGGATATGGCTCAGTCTGTCTGGATTTCCTGTTAAAAAATGTGGCTCCCAGAATTGACAGTTGGCCTCCAGGTACAGTCTGATTAATACATGATACAGGACCATTGCCTGCCTCCATTTGTAAAGCAGACATTTATTAATGGGGTCTAAGACTTTTTTTAGCATCTTGAGCCCTTATAGAACATTCTTAGCTTCTGTTAAACCTGTGTTCAATCAAAATCATTAGGTTATTTTTTCCTCAGATGAATCACCTTTCAACAAGCTATTCCTTCTTCTTTGCTTACCTAACTGACCTTTTTTTTTTTTTACCTAAATATGGGATTTTAGATTTATGCTGCTAAAATTTATCTTGATAGCCTGTTTTCAGCATGTTGAGATCTTTTTAAGAGTGAATTCGGTCAACAAGGAAATAATTCTTCCCCCTAACTTTGTGTTACCCTCAAGTTTGATAAGCATCCCTTTTTGACTTTGGTCACTGATAAAGAAAAATATTAAGTAGATCAGGGGTAAGCACAGAAAAGAGACCTCCTGCATGGTTGTGCTCATTCAACTCATTAATCAGCATCTCTGATGTGTGAGACACAGTGGTTAAGTCTGCTCAACTGCCCTAAGTTAGAGGCATGTTTCCAGTTTGTCAAAAAGATTTCAGTGCAGACTTCATCAAATGATTGACAGATCAAGTATCAGTATTCTCCTGGCTAGGGGTCTCTTTCAACAGGAAGATGAAGTTAATTGAGTCTGACTCCCAGAAACCACAGCTTCCTTTTCTGTCCATCTGCTTCCAGTTTCCTCTGTGGCTCTGCCAGCACCCATGCCAGGCCCTAGGAGCTCCTGCTTCTGGGCTTCACCTGTTCATGAAATCCAGGACTGGGCCCCCATTACTCCCCAGGAAGCCCTTCAAACTCTTATTTCTTCCAATGTTGCTGAAAAAGTTCTGCAATCACATCTGTACCTTTTTTTTCTAGTTATCTAAAATTCAGCATTTCTATGATTTTTTTTTAGATGTTGATGGACCTTTATTTTATTTATTTATTTTATGTGGTGCTGAGAATCGAACCCAGGGCCTCACATAGGCTAAACAAGTGCTCCAGCACTGAGCCTAACTCCAGCCCCTAAAATTCAACATTTTATGGTGGGCAGGAGCAGAGAATCGGGTCTCAGGCTGCTTTGTTCAATTCCTGACCCTACCACTGGGTATCTAAGCTTCAGACACCTCTTTGAGACTCAACTTCCCCATTGGCATAATGTTGATAATACTATTACCTTTGAGGATTGCTGTGAGAGTTAGTTTAGGTAAAACACTTAGGAAAAACTTAAACAGGAAGAACTGTGCACGTTTCATTGTTGCTAGCATTAGATCTGAGATTCTGAATACAATTTACATGCCAGTAGAATCACCCATCTCCTCATCTACCTTGGACCTCAATGCTCTCTTTCCAGAGAAATCATTTCTGCTTAAATAGCATGTGAAAATTTTTTAACTTATCTTGATGGTAATTTCCTCTCTCCGTAGAAGTATACGATACAAGGAACAGTGTTATTCCTTCTTAGAAAGGACAGAAGCCAAATAAGAGGCCCAGTTTCTCTCTTCAAACATTATGCCTTAGCTCTGAGAAGCAGGACATATGTTTCCTCTTCTTTTCTTTTCCTTTTTTTTTTTTTTAATGTCCAACATGATTAAAAAGGAGATTTTTTTTTTTTTATTATTCTCTCTACCAATTGTGTGTGGTAGTGTATTCTGGGATGTGGCCTTCCTGATAAGATCATTACAAGGGCATCCAGTATTCGTATTCATCTTTGGCCAAGTGTCCTTCCTCCCAGCTTTTGAAAGTGCCCTTTAAAAGCTGAATGTATTGGAGAGATCTGGGCCAGGCTGCACTCTGCAGCCTCTCCTCTTTCATCTGCAATTGTATAGGAAGGATTTAATTTTACCCCCTTGCAATCAAGGTTATACTGGTCCCTTTATTGGAGACATTTGCCATAAAATGCATTTTATTTTCTCTAGCCTTTCTTGAAATCTGTTTTCCAAGTTTAAGGTACGCTTTGCTCTATCTTGTATTGTCACAGTTCCCATGTCTCATTGTCGATGCTACAATAGGAAGCTCCTCCCTCTGTCTGAAATTAGGCCTGGAATAGAAGTTGCTTCATTTTCTAACTTGAAAGGAAAATGGGAAAATGTCCTTAAGATCAATGAAGGGATCTATCAGATGCTCAAATGCAAGGTGGACAAATAAACGTTCGACGAACCAAGGATTCCAACACCAGTATTCATTCTTTTATATGCCAGTCATATTCTCAAACGATTTTAAGGTTCCATCTTGCTTTTGTGCTTGTTTTGTGAAACATTATAGAAAGGACTCGTTGGTTATTAGCCAGTTGGCTGATGTAGGTGGTATTCTTACCAGACTGTCACTCAAAGATATCCTTCCAACAAATCTTGTGTATGGTTCTCTGCCACACTTGTAATTTTGTAACTCCAGTTTTATAACATCTGAACATATAACTCATTCCCCTGCATCTTGCATATTTCACCCTTTTCCATACTCAGGCATACATCTCATTCACAAGTTCTTGGGAGTTTCTGAAATTCACACTACCTCTTTGTGTCATTACTCGAGTTTATCGTTAGGATCCACACTTGGTGCATTGGTAAATAGCTGGGCAGCTACTGTTTGCTGCTGACTTCCAGCTGTGTTCCTGGGAAGTACAAGGGACAATTTCCAGAAGACTATGTCACACCCACAGCACTCCACACTGATGGGTGTTGACAGATTTGCTGATCAAGTTTACCCATATTGAAATGAAATTTTTAAGCAACCTGAGGCTGGGTCTCCAAGTTTTTGTCAAACATGTTTATAACATCCCCTATAAGAATCCCCCATTCTCAGAGCAGAATTTTAAAGATAACACTATATATTCATATGTAATGTTCCAATATTTGGCAGAACCCAGACCTATGGGCAAGAGCTTAGGAGGTGAGAGAAGACAATTTTCAGTTTAGTATCAGAAAGAAATCCATACTCAAGGTCAAATTAGAATCATCACCAAAAATATCATCAGGTATTTTTTGCTTTGAGTAGAAATGTAGACTCTAATAGAGGTTTTTTCCAGAATGGACCCGAAACAAAGATGTGTGGGGAAGGAGGCCATTTAGGAATGCAGAGAGCTCTGATACAAAATTAATAAATAAATAACAGTGGGAAGTAATACAGTCAAAAAAGAGGGCAGCATTACTAAGCCAAGTACTACAGAGGACCCCCGATCTTAATCCATAGGGACAGTTTAGGAAAAGGTACAAACTACATATTTCAAAGTGATTCCACCTGAGAGGTCAGGAGTTGGGGAACCTAAATTAAAAAATACTTTCCAAGGTCACTGGTTGAGCAGTTCTCCAGAAAAAGTTAGGTCCTCTGCAGCCCCTGCCTCCCCAGAGCTGATATTTGGCTTTTCCTAGTCCCAGGGGAAAGTGCCCTCAGGAACAGAGAAGTAGATCTTAGAACTGGGGAGTCTGCTGAATACACTTAAAGGTCCCCACAATTACATGTAAGTGGACGATATCGGGTCGGCTACAGATGCTCAGAGGACTTTATGCGCTTTGCCAACGCTATGCCTCTGTGCCTATCACAAAGTCACTCTCTCCTCTCCTGCCTCACCTTGAAATCACGGGCACCTACTGTCAGGAATGCCATCAGAGACAGCTTCCAAAAACAGCCTCCCTCTTCCCGTGTGCTTCCTTTCCTTGCCTTTCCCTGCACAATGCTGGCTAGGCAGCCCCAGCTTTCTGGACTCTTGTCACACGGCACCCTTTGTCCTCCCTCCACTATCATCTAACCTCTCATCTTTAACCTGTCATCCATTGTTGACTCACTAGGCGGCATTCTGTAGCTCCTCCTTATCCAACCATCCATACTCTCTCTGTTCAACCCCTTTGTGATAACCTCACTATATTTTTCTTCTGGAATCCCTCTTGATGGGACCTCACTCTCCTGCCTTCCATTGCCCTGACATTCTCTAAGAACCCAGCTCAGCACCCACTGGACTTCCACAGTATTTTGAAGATGACCAGGGCAGGATATAGGTTACTGGGTTCCCGCCACTCATCCCCCAGTGTATCTGAAACTGAACCATCTGAACTCCTATTTCTACTGTCCAGTCTAAGTCTATCTCGCTCCCTTCCAATTTTCCAAGCAATGGTCCTAAATATCACCATCAATCTGATCACCAGCCTGAGACTAATTCACAAACATCTAAACAGGGATTGGGTGAGACAGAGAGATAAAGAAAGACCCAACATCAGGCTCACCTCAGGCTTCCAGGAGGCACAAGGAAGAAATAGAAAAACATGCACCTGTAATAGGTGGTATGCATTTCTAATACTTTTCCATGGAAAAAGGATATTGAAGCTACACATCCACAAACAAAAGCATTAGAGTCTTCAAATATGACAGGCTATTATTTTGTACTTAATTTTCTCTAAAGTTGCCCTCATGAAGACGGAGACCACATTTCATTTGCCACTAGTATATCCCTCATCTTGGGCATACAGCCTAAAACATAATAGGTCCTCAGTAACAGCTGTCAAGTGACTGAATAAATGAAAATGTCAGTACATTCCTGGATCCCCAAGAATATTTTATTCTCAAGTATTTTGATGCCAAGATACTCAGTATGGAAGGACGCTGAGTTTCTCCCTGAGGTATCTTCCCCAGGTCAGGGACACTCTTGTTTCTACAGATTACTGTAACTTCTACACAAGTAAGTCACAAGACAAACTTATAAAATCAGTCCATTGGAAAAAAAACAAAAGTAAAAAAAAAAGGAAAAGGAAAATTTCAGCTTCTCTCCTTTTTTGGGGGGGGGTGGTGGTGGACAGTAAGTAGCTAATTTACTTTCATTCGTTTAGAATATTTATCCATTGCCACTGTTCTGCCATCGTAATAAGCAAGTGCTCTAGAAAATCAATAAGTAGAAAAGAGCACCTGTGGAATATTGCATTTACATAGTATTATGGGAAAAATTTGTATATTCTTGATGCTTGTTGATAATCAGTTAATGTTATGTATGTATGTATTTGTAAACATTTTTGTCAATATCTAACTGCTTGGTCCCAACATTTGTTTACTCAAAGGAGTTTTTTTAAGGATTTTCACAGATATTTTTGATTTTGCAAATAACTCATTGGAGATAAGCAACAGTGTGCCTTCTGATTATAACTCACCTTTTGAGTGGTAGAAGTCTAATATAATATACCTTGATTTTGTATTCAGATTGACTTCTGGAAACCAGATTCTGTCATACAAGTCCAAGCCCGCAGTACAGTTGACTTCTCTGTTAAAGCAGAAGATTGTGTCGCTGTGGAGGACCTTCTGAAGCAGAACAAGCTACAATATGAGTAAGTTTATGTTGTACATCTGTTCAAATTTGCTCTCATGCATGCTTTCATCAGAGCCTTTGAAGAGCCCTGGGAAGGTAAAAATGAGACCAAGACCATGTCTTCCCCATGGCCCCACAGAGAGGCAGAGCCTAAGTTGGCCCTGGATTCTCAGTCTTAAGACTTCCATCCTGGTAGATTTTATGTTTAGTTATTGCTCTAATGAAAATAGTGTTGGCTAGTGAATCCCAGTTCTTCAGCCAGATTCTGCCCTGCTACTGCTTCACAAGAGTGCAGACAAAACAAAGGACACTCAATTACCAGCGAGACACAGTTTTATCCCAAAATCTCAAATATTCTTCCCATATGATCCCATCTATTGTGAGCCCAAGGACTCCTTATGATCCTTTAGCTTAAGTACAAGACTGTCTGAGCGACACTCCTGTCCTCTTCTTCCCAAGATTCTACCATTCCCTCTGGCGGTAGGAGCAGGCATGGAGAAAGGACTCAAAGAAAGGAAAGTGGTTCTCCAGAGGCCTAGAGTAGACTTGGCTAAGCTGATTACTCTGTCTCCTCTCTCCAAATGCTGGTCCATCAAGGTCTTTCAAGTTTTCCTAAGAGGATATCAAGTGCCTCCATGTTTCAAATGCTAAAAAGTTTAGATGTGGCCCCATCTGCTTTAGGAGAGATAAAGATTTGAAAGGAGAAATTGCAGTCATATGACAGATACTAGGAAGGACAGAGAAATGGAATTTGAGAGGAATAGACCAAGTCTAGAATCCAAGAAGTGCTGTCCTACCAGAATGAGTCTTCAGCTGAGAACCAAAAGATGAGTAGGAGTGGGCCAAACCAAGACAAGGAAAACCAAACTCCAAGCAAAGAACAGACCTTATGCTAAGTCTGAGAGGTAGAGAAAATATGGTGGCCAGGAGGCATTTGCAGGAGAGAGAGGGAAAAATAATAGGTCTTCAATGCAAAGCAGAGCTCTTCTTCCAGGGTTGGATCAAGAAGGAGCAAAGAAGTGTTCTCAAGCTCCAGTTCTGAATACTCAAAACATTTACACAACAATCACCAACCACATGCTCAAGTCTCCATTGTGTTTTAAGAAAAGATGACCTACATAATTTTAACATTAGAAATTTTCTGGGTTTTTTTTCCAAATTTTAAAAGCATCAAAGGAGTCAGGCCGGGTGGCACACACCTGTAATCCCAGCCGCTCAGGAGGTTGAGGCAAGAGGATCATGAGTTCAAAGCCAGCCTCAGCAAAAGTGAGGCACTAAGCAGCTCAGTGAGATCCTGCCTCTAAATACAAAATAGGGCTCCGATGTGGCTCAAGGGTGGAGTTTAATCCCCAGTACCAAAGGGGAAAAAAAGCATCAAAGAAGACTATCAGTACTAGTACAAGTGTCAGAATTGTCACATATAAAGTCTGTACCAACATCAGAATTGGTGGGGCCTATTGCAACAAATAAACGTTTTGGAAAAACAACAGCCGAGATTCTAATCCTGACTCTGTAACTCCCTGGCTGTGAGACATTGGGGAATTTGTCTGCCCCTTCTGAGTTTCAGTTCCCTTATTCATGAAATGAAGACACAATGCTACTATCAAAGGTCTGTTGTAAAAATGGAATCAAACAATATGTAAATAAGGTGCAACTAGTATCCCAACTATTATTCCTGAGTATGCTGTTAGGGCTCGCTTACTGTGGTGCACAGAGAGAAAATAGATTACCCTTTTTTAAGGGTCAACAAAAACTGTTATGTCTAACCCCATTATCATGCTTCATATCACTTAGCTATCTGCTTCTGCCTGAGGGAAGTGTCAAAATGTGACCTTAAAAACTGACTGTCGTCTTAAACAAAATATAACCTAGTAAATTTCAAAATGTGATTAAGATTCATGTTCCTGGCATTTTGGTCTTGCTATTATCTAGGGAGGACTTCTGAAAGCCTAGCCTTTAGGGGCCTCGATAACATTCAAAAGGATGAATTTTTAAGGCTCCTTTAAGAAAAACAAAGGAAGAGCAGCAACCATATACTAATACTAGCCATCTGCATACTGTCCCACTTCTACTCATATCTCAAAATAATGAAAGGGTTTCCAATCCCCTCTCCATCTGCATTTACTGTACCAAGTAGAAAATTCACTTGCTTTTTTTATGGTAAACTTTCTGAGCCTCGTGGATAAATATGGTCTCATCTAGAACATAGGGTGTTCCCTGAGGGCTAAGATCTTGTTAATTTTTGCTTCTCTGTTCACTGCTGAACACATTTGTAGCATATAATTTTCTAAATATTAAATAATAATAAGTCCCTAGAAATCCTGGAGAAGTACTCCAGCAATATCCTTGCCGGGGCCATGAGCAGTCCCCATGCACCCTATTATTACCTCATATGGTAACTAATTTGTATTTAGATGGTTTCCTGCTGGCACGAATTTGCATTTGTGTTTATACATATCAGGAACCGTCCACTGCACAAGTTTCACAAAACAGCTCTTTGGATTTTTTTGGTAATTCCAACTCTCTTCACCAGGACTCATACCACTTGAGAGTTTTAGTAAGATCCTGAATTATCTTTGGAAAAAATTTAAAATGTGTTCAAAAGAAAGACAACTGGTTTTAATGGCCACGTTGCATCCTGAGATATAGGAAAACTAGAAAATAGTGTAAATCTCCAACTTATGGTTTGAAGTTGTGGATGGGCAACCTCTGCAGAATTCCTTCCTACAAATTGCAAGGTTATCTTGGCCTTATTCAATCCAGAGAAAGACTATTATAACTGACAATAGCATCATTCTTCTGCAATACTTCAGAGTCACACAGGAAAGTGTCTTCAGATAGTGATGAGTGCATAGCAGTGTTTTCAGTAGTAATGGGCGCATAGTCCAAGAACTGAACAAATGCTCCATTTTCTGGAATCTGAAAAGGAGATAAAATTGAGTCATCTCTCTTTCTCAGACATTCTGTTCTTTGCTTTGTTGGAAACCACAGTTTTCTAATTTGCTTGCAAGTTTTAAAAATACAAAAAAGAAAAAGAAGAAGTTGAATGGCGCTATAAAAGGAGCATATAAAAGTATAAAACACTGTATATCTTCTGGATTTTTGGAGCTGTAATGTGGTCCCTATTATATTAAGAGGCATTGTTTTAATCTTCTACAATAGTAGCTCATTATTTAGTAATAATATTTTGTAATATAGCTAAAGTAGTGCTTCATCCTAAATCCAATAAAAATCAAATAATCATAAGTCTGAAAAGGATCATTTGAGGTCAATCCCCTGCATTCAGGCTAAAGTCAACACCATATTTCAGTCTCATTCTGATGCTCTCTCATGAGTTACTACACGACACTCCACTCTTGGGTATCATCTTAAATTTAACGAGCTGGGTTTTTTAATGCTTCTTTGTCCTGGTTATTGATGAAAATGTTTAATATTTAACACAATAATAACTCTCAGGGAATGTCTCTTCTTAGTACCAAAAAACAACACTAGCCCCTGCATGGTCACTGATTCTTCTAAATAATTTGAACTTGAGGTTGGGTGCAGGTGAAAGGGAAGCTATATGCTCTGGGAGTTTTGCTGCCCCTCCACCCAGAGACAGCTCAGGACAGCGTGGTTACGGCCTTAGATGCAGATGTCTAGCCAAACTCTCAAGGCTGCAGAACACTGGAAGCAATTAACCCATGAGATCTTTCCTCTGCACACCCACGAAGAAGCCATGTGGCCCGGCTTGATATTTCACTTGCTCACTTCCAGTGGGAAATCATGTTAAAGTAAAAGATAAATACATCATTTACCATTTACCATTTTCTCTCCGCTCCCCTCTCTTCGGAAGTTCATCCTTGTTAGCTAGTAGGATTTGTTCTTTCAAATTGATGATATTGGAATACCTTAATTTTCTTAAAGGCTTCTGCCATTTTGTTTTTAATTTGTGTTTAATTTCTGTTTTGCTTATTTTGTTGTTTTTAGTTTTTTGTTTTTCTTGAAAACTATTTTCCTAAACTACCCCTACTCTAGACTTTACTTTCCTCCATGTTAGTGTTTATGGATGTGGTAACTGGGGGGAAAAAAAATTTTTTTTCACATACCTGAAAAACATCTATGTAAATAAACAAAGCCTATGGATTTGAGTGAAGCCTTGCATTTTAGAATTGAAAAATACATTGAATATCCATCAATCCAATGCCCCAATTCTAAAATTTATGAAATTAAGGCCCAGAAATTAAATGACTTTTCTAAAGTGAGTTGATGGGTTGGGCCACACTGCAACACTGATGTTTTGATTTCCAATTCAGGATTCCTCCCACTTCCATCCTATTCCCTAAAAATCTGATTTCATATTCAGTATGATTATGGCACTTACTGTCATCATCATTCCTAACTATAGCAGGCAGAATAATAATCCCTTCAAAAATCCTAAACCCCACTATGTCTAAACGTATTGCTTTGCATGGCAAAGGGGAATTGAGATATTAGATGGCTTAAGGATCCTAACCAGCTGACTTAAAATAGGAAGGCTACCCTGGATTGTCTAGACAGGTGCACTGCAATCCATCAAGTTCTTTAAAGTACAGGTAGAAGTCAGAAGATTGGATATGAGAAGGACTTGGTTTACTGTTGCTAGCTTTAAGTTGGAGGAAGAAGAACCAGCCACAAAATGTAGGTGACCTCCAGGACCAGCAAGGGGCTCAGAGAGATCCTCCCTCAGAACCTTCTGGAAGGAACACATCCCTTGTGGACACCTTGTTTTCAGCCCAGCGAGTCCTGTGTTGGGCTTCTAACCTATAGAACTGTAAAACTGCAAATTCACGTTGCTTTCACTTACTAACTTTAAGTGGCCACAGAAAATCAAGACGCAAACTATGGATGGCTGTTCAACGGAAAAAAAAAAAAAATCTCTTTCCACAGAATAAATTTTAAGATCTTCTCCTTTTCATTTTCTTAATATCTTAAGAGAGTGAAATCCTTGGGACAGAATTTGTCATTTGCTAGGAATAAAATACCATTCAGTGTTGATTTATTGCATTTTCCATGAACAGACACAAGTTCATATTCAAGTTCCCCCGAATGAAGGAGCCATCAGGAGGAAGGTTCAGAGGATGTCCCTGATAAACTCCGTCAGAATGCCCTTGGGGGCGACCGCAGGAAAGGCAGACTTTTGATGTGTGGTTGTAATTCTCCATGTGGCAGATAAAACCATTTCAAGGCTCCACTGTGGATAATAGAAGTTCCTGCAAAATGACCTCTGTCTGTAATATTCACAGTGCTGTGACCAAGGACTTTAATGCTTATAAAACTGTGTCCCTTCCAAATACCCTGTCCCTTCAAGGTGGCAAAGGGAAATGCAGACACCCACGCCCACACCTTCAGGCAGGCCACTTTTAAGAGGACTTTAACTGAACTGTGCATTCATAGGAAGAGGAGGGCCTCGGGTATCCTGTCCTCAATGTTCATGTTACCTGATTACGGAACTATTATTTGATTACTTTACGCCAGCCAAACAGGCAAATAGAAACCAGTTCTTTAAGCCCAGACTTCTTAACCCAATAAATCTTTAGCTTCAGGCCACTAAGATATTTTTCTTGAAAACTGGAGGTGGCTCTGGATGAGGCACTGTCCCCATTTACATGGGACTGAGTAGGTTTCTGGGAGCTGACACTTCACTAATAAAATCAGGAAAAGTCCCAAGGAAGAAAGATCATAGATGGGACATATTGTCGTGTGCCCAAACCCTTGCCCAGAACATGCAAGATTCCAGGGGAAACCATTTCTGAGCTTAGGGTCTAAGGACACCAAATATGTATAAAGCTTGGACTGAGGAAGAGCCTGTCCTGCCAACACCCTCAGATGGCCTTCTCTAAGGCTAACAATTTGTGAGTCTGTTGGGGGATGCACAGGACCATCCCCTAAAGCAGTGGCTATGTCTGGGTTTTCCTGTGTGTTTACCTAGGGGCACCTTTCTGGTTTGTTACAGGGTATTGATAAGCAACCTGAGAAATGAGATGGAGGCCCAGTTTGATAGCTGGAGCCGGGCCGCTGGACACAGTTACACCAAGTACAACAACTGGGAAACGGTATGAGGTACACGTGGTTTTCACATTGCTTTGGCCATTGAACCAACAATGTCCTGTTAATCCACAAATGATTCCCTTTGGTAGATAGAGGCTTGGACTCAACAAGTTGCCAATGAGAACCCAAATCTCGTCTCCCGCAGCGTCATTGGAACCACCTTTGAAGGACGCCCCATGTACCTCCTCAAGGTAATTATTTTTAACCATGAGCTTGCTGGTCTGAGGGCTTTAAATCAGTGAGTTCTAATGCATTAACATCTGTTTCCCAGACGTGTTATCCCAAACACTGTTATAACTTTTCCTGCCTATATCCCCCCAGGGAGTCGAACAGATTCCCTGGCTTCCTTTATCCTACGTGGATTTTTAAATCATTATTTTGATTTATTCAAAAAGAAAATGCAATAAAATAAGAGAAGTCCTATAAATTTAACCACATTCCTGTAAGCAATGTAAATGATCATCCACCTTGATGAAATCCTTCTCTCCCAGCTGTTGTTGGCAAATCCATTTGCTAAAGAGCTTCATAAACTTCACGTTTATCAGACAACATTACAAAGCGCACCGACAATTTGTCTCTGTCATCCTCTAATGCCATTTTTGTCATGTAATTCTAATGAAGGAAATAAAAAGAAGAGAAATAGTGGAGAAAAGAGAAAATTCTTACGAGATTAGCAACAACTGTGATTACCTCTAATTACTCATCCAGTTGTCTTGGTCATGTCACTTAGTAATAGCGGCTGAAAATAACCTCCACGTGAGGACCATTAAGCAGGGTAATCAGGCATCTTTGGAAAATATGAGCTTGTCAAGCTTAATAAAAATAATAAACAGCCACGTAAGCTCTCAGCTCAAACATTGTGAGTGTCTAGAGGCAAGCGCATACTGTGCTGGTATTGTGTTTTAATTTAATCATAGGATATATCACACGCTGTCAGGTTTCACCTGTTGAATCTGAAACACCAGTGGATGGTGAAGGTTAACCCCTGAATGCCAGAGTGTCAGTCACAGCTTCCTTCTTGCGTTTTGTTGCCAGGTTGGCAAAGCCAAACCAAATAAGCCCGCCATCTTCATGGACTGTGGTTTCCACGCCAGAGAGTGGATTTCTCCTGCATTCTGCCAGTGGTTTGTGAGAGAGGTCAGTCTGTGCAATGATTTTTGGCAAATGGTGGAAGAAAGTATTTTTTATTCCAGTTAATTCCTTATAACCTCGCTAGAATAAGAGAATGACACAGGACCAAAAAATCCAGAATTCCAAGTTCCTGTTTTTCAGAATTGGTGTCAAATTTTATTAAGAGATCATTGAAGGTGGAATTTCTAAGCAGTTAGAGAATTGGATTTATCTGCATTTCACTTATCTGAACTTTTTCCTCACCCACCTTGGGTGAGTATGCTAACTGCTAGTATAGTGAACTGGTCATTTAAAAGTTAATGGTTGTGGATTAGCTACCAATTGGAACATGATCTCCTGATAACTTAAAAACTCAAGTTTTTAAATATCCCTGAGTGCTACTAGCATAACAAATGACTTAATAATTAATATATATGTTATAAAATCATCTTTAGAATACCACCTGAATAATCATTTCAGGTAAATCCACAGAGGAACACAAAAAATGAGTGGATAAAAGTTTAAGGAGAACTAAGATACTTTCAGGATCACAAAATATCTTCCCCCTCAAAATGTATCAATCACAAAAGAAAACTTGGAATAGAAAAACCTAGCAGAGGGCTAGGGTTGTAGCTTAGTGGTAGAGCACTTGCCTAGTATGAGTGAGGCACTGGGTTAAAACCTCAGCACCACATAAAAATAAATAAAGGTATTGTGTCCATCAACAACTAAAAATTTTTTTTAAATAAGATTAAATTTAAAAAAAGAAACTACCTTAACCAAGTTGTGAAGGTGAACATCACCAGAGATAAATCAGATATATTGACGTCATGTGCCCCTGATCTTGTACACTAAAGGGAGACGTCACCCTTGTGACACTCCTCCCCTGACACGTGGAGCTAATCACAAAAAGATAATGTAAACAATGAGACACACTCAAACTGAGAGACATTCTGCAAAATAACCTGATAAGTGCTCTTAAACAGGGTCAATGAAAAACAAGGGAAAACTGAAGAACTATCACAGATCAGAAAAGACAAGGAGAAAAGGACAAGCAAAGCCAAGGTGGGATCCTAGAAGGACCCAGAACAGAAAAAGGACATGAATGGAAAACCGTGAAATCTGAACAAAGCCTATATCTAACTTCTAATATTGTGCCCAGGTTCATTCCTTCACTTTGATAATTGTACCACAGTGATATAAGGTCATAACATTAGGGAGATCTGGGAGAAGGGTCTATAAGAACTCCTCATATTATTTTTTTGCAACTCCTTTGTGAATCTTAAAGCTTACATTGAAGTGCTTTAAAATACAAGAATATGATTATGTACAATGTAATTTACTTTGTGTGTAACCCTTCTGTATTTACTTGCCAGAGTCTTGATTTCTAGACCTGTTATAGGTCCAGTTAGCATCACCTGACTTCACTGGGCAGCTTACCTCGGCCCTTTAGAAGGAGAAAGTTAGATTTTATCATCAGTGTGTAGACCATTCAAAGAATATGGCTCTACAGCCTCTCCAACCTAAAAAGCACACACTTTATCATATGTTAGTGTAAGGAGTATATGTGTAAAGAATCACAAAAAGTATGTAAAAACTGTTCACATAGAGAAGCCTTGTGCATTCTCAAGTTATGTAAACAAGGCGAGGAGAATGTTGAATTAAACTTTACCATGATGGTAGAGCCAAAGACCTGCGATGAAAGAGAACAAATTAAATGGGCACAGTGTCCTTCATCCTAGTTAAGTGTTTACTTAACAGGGACAACCAGTCCCTTAATGGGATTCCTTCTCAAGAAACAGGATGAAGGGGCTGGGGCTGGGGCTCAGCAGTAGAGCGCTTGCCTAGCACGGACAAGGCCCTGGGTTCAATCCTCAGCACCATATAAAAATAAATAAGTAAAATAAAGGTACTATGCCCAACTACAACTAAAAAATTAAATATTAAAAAAAAAACCAGGATGAAGCAGAGACGTCTATACTCAGGAAGAGCTTCCCCAAACCCATCAGTGGATTAAGGAAACACATTCTCATTCTTCTTCCATGTTGGACACTCCCTCTAGTAATATCATCCAGGAAAGTTTTTATAAACTCTAAAAAAATAGGTAAATATCTAGGTGATGTCATTAGGAACATGAATAACCACCCATAGACCCTCCTTACATACCAGGACTAGGTCTTATGCTCATACCCTAGTAAATTTGATAAAAAGTGATTGCAGTTTTTACCACAAAGGAAGCAAGTGTGTGTGTGTGTGTGTGTGTGTGTGTTCTTTAAAGGTCTTTAATTTGTAGTTCCATGTACAATAAATTTGGAATGCCCTGAAGGAAAAAAGTCTTTAATTTTTATTAAATTTATGTTCATCTCTAAAGGAAAAAGTTAAAATAAAAAAAAAATAATTCCCTGAGTTACATATGAATGCAACAGAAGTATGCTAAAAGCAGAGAAGAATTAAAAACAATAATTTAAAAAAGAAAACCAGTGATCATTTGCCAATGGCTTACTAAATATTAACTTTGCCTACCCCAATAGGGGACACAGTTCCATTACCAAAGTCAACCTTCACCCTGTCTATGGAAATTTAGCAGCATGGTGCCCTTCTATCCCCATCCCATGAAACTCTGCTTTGTAAATTACACACAGGCAGTTCGCACCTATGGACAAGAGATCCACATGACAGAGCTTCTCAATGAATTGGACTTTTACATCCTGCCTGTGGTCAATATTGATGGCTATGTCTACACCTGGACCAAGGTACATGAACCCACACTGAGCGGGACTGATGTAATGAAAACCAACTGCTTTCTGTGACCCTTGTCCTAACCACACAATCCACTTTCAGGACCGAATGTGGAGAAAGACCCGCTCAACTCGGGCTGGAACTTCCTGTGTGGGCATAGACCCCAACAGAAATTTTGCTGCTGGTTGGTGTGGTAAGTACCTGGCTGGCCATATAGCACTCATAGGTTGAATCCTTGAGAGAAAAAAAAAATGACATAAGAAAACATGATAGTGTCCCAAAACAAGAAAAACTATAAATTTTTATATTTTAGAGTTTTCACTTTCTGAAAGCACACATAATAAGTAGTTTATTAATTCATTTGACAAATATGTATCGGGCACTGGGTTGGGTTCTCAAATGTGTTAGATGCTGAAGACATAGGACTGAACAAATCAGAGAGAATCCTACTACTGTTTGTACACTAGAGAGTCTAGTGAGTGTCTAGATACAGCCATTAAGTTAATAATTATTTAAATAACATTGTGTTGTGATCATAGTAATGTAGAATTTTGATAGATATTAGTTTGTACCCTGCTTGTTAATTTTCTTACAGTTTATTGATCATGCTGTGTAATACTATACAGGATATATTCATGATTTCATATGCAAATTTTTTTATCCTGCGAGCTTAAAACCATACTGTGTTAATCTTGTCAGTAAATACGTACATACTTTATAACACATGCATATAGTAGAGAATTGTTCAGCAGAGTCACGTGAAAACAATGTACATTGAGCTTCCTAATGCGAAAGTTTAAAGCATTAAAATATCCCCCAGGTAGCTCACCGTAGGTAGATCATTTCAGAAGGCCACCATCGGCCATTAACAACAACACATGTTCTCCCAGAGGTGGGAGCGTCTAAAAACCCCTGTTCTGATACTTACTGTGGACCTGCGCCCGAGTCTGAGAAGGAGACCAAGGCCCTGGCTGATTTCATCCGCAAAAACCTCTCTTCCATCAAGGCATACCTGACAATCCACTCGTACTCCCAGATGCTGCTCTATCCCTACTCCTACACCTACAATCTGCCGAAGAACAATGTGGAATTGGTAAGTCGACTCGGCAGTGGCTGGGAAATTTCACTCTTAAGACTGTTTTTCATTTTATTCCTGGGGGAAAAATATATATATATATATATATATATAAATTGTTCATATATATGTGTGTGTGTGTGTGTGTGTATGTGTATATGAACAATTTCTAGAAGTTTCTTTATTGGTTTTTGGTAGCAGAAGTACAGAAAACTTACTATAGATTTATAGGGAGTTTAAAATCAACTGCATAAATTGACTTAAAAATTTTGCAATCAGGAACAGTCGCCTTTGTATCGTTTATTCGCTAATCTTCAAAATGACCATAGTTCCATTTCCTCTGGCTGCTTCACAATATTGACTCAAATAATGATTGCAGATGTATCTGGGATTGTCACTGGAGTTCCTTAGTCACATACATAGTATTTGTCAGAGTTGGTTTAGTTGAGTTGCCTTGAGCTGGGTTGACACAGAGCGTGGCAGATGTCATTAGAAATTTGTCACATTTGGTTGAGATCAGGTTTAGTCATGAGATCCTGAAACTGCTTATTTCACAGTTCAATCGGGTGAGATTGAGAAGTCAGTCAGTCAATCAATGGATGAATGATATGAATGAGTCTTTCTAGATTTAGGAGACAATGCAAAGAAATTTAAGTATCTCTCACTCAAAACAAAAACAACCTTGTTGGAAAATCAAGATACAAGCACAGGGGCTGGGGCTGTCACTCAGAGGTAGAGCACTTGCCTAGTATGTATGAGGCACTGGGATCGGTCCTTAGCACCACGTAAAAATGAAATAAATAAAATAAAGGCAAGCTATCCATCTACAACTACAAAAAAAATTTTTAAAGATATAATCACAGGAGCACTTAGATATTATGAGTTTTATAACATTCACACTAATAAATATCATACATAGATACATACATTTTTTTAAAAAGCAGATTTGATCCCTTCGAACAATATTTTTTTTAATTTATGAAACATCTGGTTGCCAGAAGTTCAGATCAACAATCTAAAAGAGCAAGCATAAGATTTAAAGCATTTGAATTACACCAGAAATTTTTTTAAAAAGTACTCCATCTAGAAAATGACACAGATATTTGGCTTACATAAATGCTTAATCTAGAAGGCCCAGTAACTTTAAGAACTGGAAATTCTTGTTTTGCACTTTCAGATTCAGTCTTTCAGAGACCAAATAAAAAACGTAATGTTGTAAATATGTCATGAAAAAGAGCAAAACAGAAAAACAAACCACTCTCCCAGAAAACTGATGGCTAATAGTTGGAAGGATTCTTTAAAAAAAAAAAAAAAATCTTCAAAATGTTTCCCATTTTCCCTATCTGGAGCCAAAAAATAAAAGAAAACATTATTAGTTAGAACCATTAAATATTCATTTTTCCAGTTTATGCCCTATCTGTACATGTTCCCAGTGGGAGTTCATGGTCCTGTGGCCCCAGAGATGGGTGTGGTCAGCTCCTGGTTTCTGTCCTAGATTTCTGGCCACCAAAAAGAAGGAGGTTGCTTAATTTCTGTGAATATATTTAAATTGTCCTATATCCTAAGAGAAAACAAAGTTGTCATGACTAAATACTAATGCATTAAGAAGTGAATTGGGAAAACGCAAATTATAAAACACACAAAGTGTTTCAATAGTGAATATGTCTAGCTTGCTCAGTATCTACTAGTTCTAGATGTAAATACCTCAAAGTCTAACACTAAGCAAAACGTTTAAAGTGTTCATAGAAATTGAACTGCTTCCACAAGGCTCAATACTTTTTTTAATTTGGGGAATGAATTAATCCTTCATAGTGAGGAGATAACTTTGCATCGACTACTGCATATGATAATAACCCAGTATTTGGATTATTGAAAAGTCTCCAAACTATTGTTTAAAAAGGAATCAAGTACTCTTGCTTTTGTTTGTTTATTTGTTGTAATTTTGTGAATAAATCTTGCTACTTCCTATGGGAACTTTATCCGGGAAAATACCCAGGGTTCAGAGACTCAGAATTTAATTGGCCCATTCACATGGGCCCAGGAAGTGAGAAAATGCACCAGTAGATTGTGAGCCACGAATGTTCTCCCAAAAATCAGTCTTTCCCTTAAAATTAGTGAAAAGCAGATAGTAGCAAAAGAGATACTACTTAAAATTCTGTTTCCAAAATTGTTTTTAAACTCTAATTAATGAAGAAGTAAAATTATCAGAATTCTATTGATATAAAATATTAACCTATTCTCAAAAGGAGCACAAGTCATTAAATAATTTTATCATGAATGAATATTTCAGTATTCCCAAAGCTAATAAATTCAAGGAAAAGCACATGTCCCTTTTTACCTTTTCCAGGATATTAAAAAAGGTGACTAAAGTGTAAAACTCATCTAGATTTATATCACACATTGATTTAAAAGATTCTTTAATGTCCGATATTTTTTCTGAGGTGAAACTTTGGCCTACTATCTTAAGACAAATATTTATATGCCACTAGGCCAGGAAAGCCTGGGCAAAAGCTATTTGATTATTACATTCATTTAGCCTTTGAATTTAGTTTGACAGCTCAAAGCAACTTTGATCTTTGGAGAGATAAAAATTCTTTCCATTTTTTTTCTTATTTTGTGAAATTCCAATTCGCTTACTTCTAAAGCACGTTTTTCTAGAACAAGCTTAAACTATAGTGTAATTACAAACGTATGCATAGCAAAGGAGAATTTGAATCTCTCCCCTGCAAAAAAGTATATTGGCATTTTCACAGTTTTTCTTTGTAATGAGGATTTCAAGGGAAAAAAAGTGGTCTTGATCTAGAAGGATGAATTTTCCATTCAAATCTGATGTCTCCATATTAATTCTTAGTTAGAGAAACATGACTGCTACAGAAAGTAGTGAAAGATAAATAAAACGATCTCCTGGCATCATGCCACATTAGAGAGCTAGGAACTTTCTTGAAGGGCTAGAGTGAGGATTTTGTCTCATACATAGTTTGACCTAGTCATTGATGTGTATATGATAAGATTATATTTGTAGGAAAAAAAATCCCTCCAAGATGAATAAGACTCTAAACTCAAGGAAATTATTTTATACTTACATTAGTATTTTTACCCAAAAATAAAGCATGCTATAAGCAGCAATCCTTTGACCTCAGAATAATGATAAAGACTTTTGTGGCTTCCTTTCAGAAAGATCTTTCTTGGAACTTGCCTGGTAATTGCTTATAATATGAGAAAATTTTCAGAGGGAAGAAGAGTAGTGATGGGCATACAGAAGACCAAGGAAGTAAAAGAGCAGAAATGATCACACGGACCCTAGGAGGTGGCCAGAAACACAAGTGTTTCTTGTGTTTCTTTCTCTGTTTCCCAGAGCAGTAGGAAGTGCAGGAATATTTTGAGTATCTCACACACACGATGCTTTTCATTTCACAAAATGCCCTTCCAGATTATTTAAAGACTGATGTGCACTGAGTTTCCAGTGGCTTCCCGAGCACACCCTGTGTTCCCCAGTGTGGATTCCTTCAATATCGTTGACCACTATCTTCAAGGGAAGTTTTAAGTCTCAGAAAAAAAAAAGAAATATTGACATTTTCAAAACTCTAAAGAATAACAAAATAGTGAATCATGTGATTTCTTAATTGTCAGAGGAACTAAAAACGGAAAGACGTAGAGGACAAGACTCCCCAAACTGGGCGGTACAGCAGCACTTACTGGGTATGAGGACGTTTCCCCCAACACCCCAGGTGCCTACATGACACTGTTAACAATGATAATCGTCATCATCATGCCATCACCCAGGAAACAAGTACCTTGTCCCACTCTATTATACACACACACACACACACACACACACACACACACACACACGCATTCATGTGGCCACATTCAATGGTAGTATCCATGTAACTGATTTGCAGAACTTTTATCAGAAAAAAAAGTCTTTAATCCCACAAAAAGCACCTAATTACCTCTGCCCCTGGACATCGCTAAAGATTTACTCCTGTTATCTCACATGACTGATTTATCAGGGTCCAGTGTTTATGATTCTGGCCCTTTTGTGTGTGTGTGTGGGGGGGTGCCCGGGATTGAACCCAGACCCCTGTGCATGCGAGGCAAGCACTCAACCAACTGAGCTATATCCCCAGCCCTAGCCCATTCTCTGGATGAGTATGTATATTCACGAACCAAGAGAAAGATAATAGTAACCAGAAAAAATATGCCAGTCTTTCTGAAAAATTACTAAACATAACCAAACATTGAAATCCACTTCTAAAGTGGCACCTTCCAGTCCACTGGCACATCACTTGCTACCTTTTAAAGTTGTAGTTAATAACCCACCAAGATGGAGCCCACTGCTCCACCCAAGCATGTGGACAAAGTGAAAGGTCATAATTAGGATAAACATACAAATCCAGAGGGAAGAAATTTTGCAATTAGGAGGTGGAAAACTGTTGTCACCATGCTCCTACCTAACAACTAGAGTCACAAGGTCGAAGTCCTACTGTTACAGGCTAATGGGGCCTGAAGCACAAAATTTTCTCAGAATTTCTAATCTTGCAAAAAGTTTCAAATGAAATAGCAGGATATCATTGGTCAAAGAAACCAGTTGCTGCTGTACCATTATACACTTTTAAGGTCACTCCTTGGCCTGATAAAATTCTCCTACTAATCCTGGTCAGGACATGGTTTATCAGGCAATCATCAGATTTTCATTGAGCATCTATTCAGTGCTCATCATAAACCATGGCTCCTGCCATTGAAAACTTAGGCTGTTGCTGAAATTATAAACTACAGATACCAGAAACCATTCAAGAGCAGTACACAATTGGGCAGAGGAAGGAATTGGGTATATACACCAGTGGGACTGATAAAGGGAGTTGAGAAGGCAAATACAGAGGTCAGTTTGTTTCGAATGCTCTTTCTAGGGAAGAATAGGGGCGATCAATAAAGTTATCAGGTCATAGATGGACTTGAATGTCAGAATGAATCCCCTGTCACTGCTGGTCCTAGAGCCAGGGACATGGTAAAGAGTATTGCCAGGTCCAAGAAGAGACTTCCAGTTTAACTAGGATTTCAGAAAAACAACAAATTATTTTTTATGCTAAGTATGTGCCACATATTTCACGGGACAAACTTATGCTTAAAAAAAGTTCATATTTTAGCTAAAATTTAAATCTAACTGGAATGCCTGTACTTTTTGCTAAATCTGCCAACCTACTGGTAAATCAATATTGCTGCAAGACTGACCTAGCAGAAGTGTCTTGGAGACACCTATAGGGACATCAGCAGAAAAACAGGTCTTCAGAGCACCTTGAAGAACAGTTGTCTTTCTTCTTAATTCATTCCCTAAAATGAACTCACATTTGACATAATTATATCTTTTATCTCCCTTTCAACTAATTATGCCCCTACCCACACCCCAAAAGGGCATTGGGCAATGCTCTGGAGATGCTTATGATTGATGTAACTGTGAGAGTTCTACCAGCATCTGGTGGGCAGAGGCCAGGGTAGCTGATAAACATCCTACAATGCACAGAACAGCTCCCAACACACAACAAAGAACCATCCAGCCCAAGATGTCAAGCCAGCCGAGATTGAGAAATGCTGCTTTAAACAAAGATAAGAACAGAGTCACATTCCTGGCCAAAGGCTCTTGGCTTCCACGGGATCTTATACCCTCCTCAAAAATAGTACACAATGTTCTGATGGTCTCAAGTGCCAGAGACTGGCACATCCCTATTGTACAGTGCTTATTTTTAAAATTTATTTGGGAGAAGAAACACGTCTACCAAAAAAAAAAAAAAAAAAATCTCCAGACTGCAAAATTCAGCTGACTCACATTTCACATTTCCCGTGACTCTTAAAGGGCTGAAAAATATGTAGGCCGATCAAGCCAAAGAAAAAAATTTGGTTTATATCAGTGGAAGCAGTCCCATGTTCCCACATTCCCACATTCCCGCACTCCTGGTGGGCTCTGCAGAAAGCACAGGCCCTGCTCTCCCAAACCAAGTGTCCCTTGCTGGACTCCTCTCCCCTCTCTATAATCTCAGGGCCCCTTCTTTCTTAGAAACTTGTTTTCTCCAGTTCCAAGTTCTTTCCCCTCAGCGCCTGCTTACAGATCTGAAGTGCTTCTCTTGGTGCACCAAAATTAGAAGAGTGACATTTCTTATTAGTCCCTTGGACGGAAGGCAGGAAGCCACAGTTGAAGATCACCTGGAAGCCTCCAGCATTACTTACTCACAGGGATGGTTAAACTTTGGACTTGAAGTTAGAAAACCAAATTCTGAAGAAAATTTCCTTTGAACCCTGTGGTATCTCACTGTCAGATTGGGGCTTTTGTTTTCCTGCCTGGTGATAGTGGCCCCTGGAGGACTGGAGCAGGCTGCCCCTGACATGATTCGGGTTGCGAGATGCAGGTTGGAATGTGGATTATGTGTGCTGCCATGACACAGGGGCTTCTTTAGCATAATTTACACAGAAAGAGGGACAGTGGAAAAGAACACCCTCTGTGTATTCATCTCACCAGGCCCTGGACCTAGAGCCTGGGGCAGCCCAACCCTGCTTTGTCCTTAACCATGCTGGGCTGTGGGCTGGATGTGACATTTTGGACTCTTTGTCTTTTGCTCTAGGACCAAGGCCTCTTTTTAAGGAAGCAGATGACAAAAGAGAGCATGCATAAGCTGCGGTAGGAAACTCGTATCTGAGGATTAGTAAAGGCCAGCCATGTTTGTCCTTGACTGAAAGCCATTTGCTCTGAGGCCGATTTATATTTAGCTTCCTTCTGTTCTTTACAATTGGTAAAACCAGCTCCAGCAACACTTCTTTTGAAGTATTCAAAGGCCAAGAGGAGAAGTGAAAAAAGAGCACAGGGTTTAAAGAAAGAAGAACCTAGCTCAAGTCTGCCACTTATGGAGCTGTGTGCCCTTGGATGGGTTCTTTCATCCTCTCTTGAGTTTTGAGTCTTTTATCTGTAAAATGGGGATAAAAATATCTAGTGCTTATCAAGAGCTCTTTTAAAAGCGTCAGGTTTTATGTAAATGTTAGTTCTTATTTTGAACCCATTGAGCAAGAATGGAAGGTTCATTCTTCTGGTGTCAGGTTCTATAGGAAATGTCCTCAATGGAGCTTCAAGGTGTGGACAGGGCTCTCTGCCGTTATTGCTTCTTGGGTCTTGGGTCACTCATCTTAGTCCCTTTTCACAGAAACATACAGAGGAAAGGAGCTACCACCCTAATATTTTCGTAAATGCAAAAACAAAATCACCTTTCTCTCTCTCATTCCTGGCAGGGGTCAGTCATCCAGTGTGGTTGGAACATTCCCACTGAGCGGACTGCCCCACATGGCATTCCATTCTGCTAGAAAATTCTGGGGTGATGAAATGTGGACAGATACTGTTGGGAAGATAAATGAGTAACATTTGTGAAATTATTTGAACTTTTCAAAAGAAAGACCCACATGATTCCAGGGATTTTTGTTAAGATCATTGGAATTTAAAATATGGTCGTTTCATTGATTCACGTCTGTTCTAACTCTGTTTGCTTCTTGTCCCTTGGCTTTGGAGGGGCTCAGAGTAAGGCTCCACAGACGACTCTTCTTTTTCTTCTTTTTTAACTAATCAAAATAAATTAAATCAGGCAGAAGATGTCAGTATGTAAATGCAGCAGCCCACCAACCATCATTCTGTGGTCCCATTGTCCTCTCCACCAGCACCCCATCTCCATTCAGGTGGGTCACAGTGTGGCCTTTGCAACGCTCAGCACTTTGTACCTCTACTCAAATTGTGCCCATTGATATTGCCCCCTAAGATCCAGCATAGGACTCAGGTAGCCCACCTTCACCCGGTACTGAGTGATCTGCTAAGGAGACAAATGAAGACACAAGAATCCCTGACCATGAAGAGCTCACCTTTGGGCATCATGGATGAGAATACCACCGGTTGGTTGCAGCTCAGAGTGGCAGGAACTCTGAAAAGAGGCGAGTCCCCACCAAGGAGAGGGGCAGACTCACCAAGAAGATAAGTCTGAAAATTAATCTGGAAGAATCAGGATTCTTCACGTAAGCAATGAAGGGCAAAGGATTCCAGTAAAGGGAGGAGGGCACCCCAAGGAATGGAGATAAGAGGAGGCAGGGAAGGGGTACAGGGAAGCCACTGGGAACTGCCTCAGGCTGGGCATGGGAACACAGGACAAGAGGGGACTTGGCTTGAGAGAGAAGGCTGTCACAAGTCCACAGTAACACTGTTTGCCAAAAGAAGAGGCTGAACTTAATAGAAGGTGATAGAGCCATTGAAAGTGACCCTTGGAAGATGAGCAAGGATGCAGATGTCAAGATAAGAGAGCAGAGAAGGACGAGGAAGCAGAGACTGAGCCACCCCGCCTCCATGGAGGCCAGACACAGACGTCAACAGCAGCCTTCCTGAGCTCACCTCAATCATAGATTCTTTTTCAGCCTCAAAGATAGAAGTCACGATGTCCAAAAAAACAGATCCCTGCAAACGCTTAGAAAGCACTTGCTGGCACTCCATGGGCCCGGAATTTAGTCTGAGGAAAGGCAAATGGTGCATTTTTGTGTGGTCCTGATAAGCAGTCAGGACTAGGTTGATAAGTTGGTGAGTCCAGAGAGAAAACAGATTGGGAGGGGACCCTTGGGTATGGTCTGCAAATTCAATTATTAAATAATTCCAATAACTGTGTAGAGAGACTTGAAGGTCAATTGACATGTGAGTTCAACAGATTGCCAACAAGGACTGTGAAACCTCCAGTATCAGTTTTCTTTATAATTTCTCACAGGTGGAACTTTTCACATTTGAAAATAATTCTGACTATTTATATTATTTATAACTCTAAATAATAATTCACTGTTTAAAGGGGGAAAAAATTTTTTTTGAGTGAAAGCCCAAGGAAGGCAGCTGGAGATGGAACAGGTATTCTTGGAGATGTGAGGCTTTGCCTTGCAAAAAAAAAAAAAAAAACCTGGCTAGAGATTTCCTTTTATGATCCCAAGTCAAAGAAACTATAAACTATAAAAGAGTGAAAAACATACTGTTTATTTAGCAAAAGGACTATTGCCTTACCAGGTTCTGTATCTCTAAAAGGTGGTTTTAGATCCATCCTGAACATTATGCAATGTTTGTAGATTGTTCTGATTTCAATCAACAATAGGCCTGGTAATGAAGAGAAAAAGGAAGATCTAAGACTCCTGCCCTGGTTACAAGGCTAAGCAACCCGGGTGATGTCTTTACATCCAAGAGTAAAGAGTCCGGAGAGTGACAGAAAGCACGTCTTCTCTCTCCAGCTCAGACAGAGAGAAACAGAGCCCTAAAACTCTCAAGTTACTGATCTAAAACTTTGAGAATAAGAAGTCAGTTCCAGGAAACTAGTTGCATCATTGGGCCAGAGCAGAAAATCATGACCTAAATTTTATAATTCTTTCCAAATTTCCAATTATTTGATGAAGCATTAATGCTTTGGGAGCTGGGATCCTTGAAGTCTTAAGACAGTGCCCTCAACACTCTGATAGGAGACTCTATGAAACCAGGTTTAATACTAGAATGAGAAAAGAAAGTTCCTGCTCTGTAAAAAATCAGATTCTTCTTGTAACATCACCACCCTCACAGTTTTCCCAGCATATGTACAAGAAGCAATTATGATGCCAAAGTATGAAATACAGCAAGTTTCATAACCAGAATGAATTATGGTTAATCCTCCTGTAGTAAACAATCCACTTTTCCAATCTGTGCTCCCCAGACAGCTGAGTCAGGCCTTGCTTTCCAAGTGCCTACTTAAACAAGCAGCCTGTCGGGCAGTTGCACGGGCAGGGCTGCTGGGTGGTGCAGACAGCCCATCTCTTAGGAGTTGTGTGCAGGGGACTAGAAAACAATGGCTCTTGTGAAAAGGAAATGCTATGCTGAAGAAAATTTAAAAAAGAAGAAGAATGCATGTAAGTTAATACTAATTTTTAAAAATCCTGAAATTCAAATGTTCTGGCTTTTGAAATAGAATGAATATTCTCTAATTCCTCAGGCCAAAACTCTTCCAAGCTGGAACTACCACCCACCATTAGAACTGCCAATTCCTGAGCACGTCTCTGCCGGCGCTGAACCTTGCATTGGACCAGCCAATCATTCACCCGGCTCTCCTGCCCTAATTCACATGATCGCATGGTGACTCAACCTCGGCTTTATGCCCACCATGTTGCCAAGTGGTTTTTTTGTTTGGTTTGGGTTTTATTTAATTTTTTGCATGTGTTTGATTTTTGTGCAATCAACAGGCAACCTCCACACTCAGCCATAGGACCTCCCTTTTTCTCTCACAAGCTCCAAAGACGAGACATCTAGAAGCTGAGAGTGAGCATCAAGGAGAGATGTCCTCTCACAGTGCTTGGACCATGGGATTAAGTTAGCTGGAAAAAAATCAAAACATGCACTGAATAAGTTCATAAGACTAACCCAAAAATGTGACAGACACCGCCTTGAACATAATGTGCGGGGCACGTGTCTCCTTACGGTGTGTGTCTTTGCTCAGTTGTCGCTGGTTCCTTTGCAGAACTCCCTGGCTAAAGCTGCTGTGAAGGAACTGGCCTCGCTGCACGGCACCAAGTACAGCTACGGCCCTGGAGCCACCACAATCTGTGAGTCTGGGCTTCCCAGTTGTGGAAAGAGACAATGCGCCCAAAAAAAAAGCCAACAAATGGCTCCCAGCACCTTTCTTCTCCAGTCATTTAAAGCATGTGGTTTTTGCCTTACAGTGATTATTATGAACGCTGTAATCATTTTTCTGTTGAGAGAGAGAGAAAGAAAGAAATGTTTTTCAACCCACAGAAACATTTGCTCTCTGTACACATCTACGGAGCAGCTGTGGTGTGGGTGTTCCAGGCCCTCAGTGGGTGTGAAGAGAGAAAGGAAGGGTGGAGAGAGGGAAGGACGCAGGGAAGAGAGGGAAGGAGGGGGACCAGTGCATTCTTCAAAGAACCCACAGTAGGGAAGCAGGAAAAGTGGTAGCTAAGAGCTATGACAGAGCTGGTGATACAGATGCTAAGAGCTAAGACACGGGGATGCACAAGTGAAGAACACACTGACCAATCCACCCTGCGGTATCAGGGTCACTTCCCAAGGTAACAGCCCAGAACACTACCTGGAAGGACCTCTGCTGGGAGAAAGCATAGCGGACATGTTTGCCTGGCTAGACAGACAGCAGTGTGAGGACTCCCTGGGGCACAGGCTGCCTGTGAGGGGGTAGAGAAGCCCCTCTGGCAGTCCCCACTGGGTGCATGCACGTGGAAGAGACACACAGCGAGAGAGCTGGGCAGGGCTGGACCACTGGGCCCGGATGCTGTAGAGATCAACCTTCTCTGCAACAGCACATTCCACGGGACCCATTTTCAGTTTTTTTCTATTTCTATTTTCCTCTTCCCTCAAGTGATTTCTTTCTGCCCCAAATCTGAAAGGAACAGAAATATATACAAAAATAAATAAATAAATAAATAAGACCCAGTCCTGTCACCAAGGAGCCCGCAATGCAGATGGTCCGGCTCCAGTCCTGAGCTGTTGAGGTTTTTTTAAGCTCAATATAGAATACAATTTTCCATATTCTCGGTTTTTAAAACTGAAAAATTTAAATATTTTTCCTAAAGAAGTTCTAACAGAAATAACTCACTTCTTTAAATAACTCACTTATTCATAGAGTGTGAACTTCTTGTATACTATACGCCATTCACTCTAGTTCCATGAGGTTTCCATTTCCATTACACTGGACACACTTACAGGGAGGGGCAGCATCTGTCTTTTGTCCTGTCATCTCTGGACTTGAGCACATGACCAGCTCAGCGGCGGCTGCAGAGTTGTTGACTGAATTAGTAGATTAATCAGTGAATGGATGAGTACGTGGTCTACGTGTCAGTGGCAACTGTTGAATGAGTTGCTGACTGCATGGACGCCAGCCACATTTATTCCAGCTCCATGTTAGACATGGAGGATAAAGAAACGCAGGCCCAGCGCTGCCCTCTGGCTGCTCCCGTTCCATCCTTCAGTGCAGTTTCTTCGGGGCTCGGAGTCCAGTGATCCTCCCACCCACTGCTCACTTTTCCTGACTTTCCTGGAAGTTACACATTCTTTTCCCAGATATTATGTAGATTTTGTAATCCAACCACATACTATGCGGTGTAGTGCACCTTAGCACATAAGCATACTGAGAATGGTGTACAGCAAATTACACACTTTCTGGAGTGTCCAACATGTCACTCTCAATATCCAGAGGTAAGATTGACTAAATGTTTAAAACTCTGTGATCCCGTTTACTAAAAATTGATCTACCCATAATATTTCACACAGCAAAATATTTGTCAATATAAAAGGAAAATGACAATAATTTTAACCTCCTTTCTACACATAAACGTTTTTTTTTTTTTCCCCCCTCATGCTATTTGCTCATTTCAGACCTTGCCGCTGGCGGCTCTGATGACTGGGCTTATGACCAAGGAATCAAATATGCCTTCACCTTTGAACTCCGAGATCAAGGCAGACATGGCTTTTTGCTTCCCGAGTCCCAGATCCGGGCAACCTGTGAGGAGACGATGCTAGCAGTCAAGCTTATGGCCAGCTACGTCCTGGAACACCTGTACTAGTGGAAAATTCCAGAGCCTTCTCTCAGAACCCTCGCTGTGCGTTTCTGGTCTATCCTGAATTCTTACTTTTGTTTGCTCGGAGGTTTTACAGATCCTAATCTTTCCTTTAAACTTCTGTGTCTACTGAAAACTTGGGTCTTTTACAATAGATCACAATAAAACAAATCATTGTAAAAGCAAAACATGGAAGATGGTCTACTTTGGTGGGGGGAATGCTGTGTATGAATGAACAAGCAAGCTGTGTACAGTGACTAAGTGTCACCTGCAGAGGACTTAAAAAGTCTTTGGGGAGCCAGCCAACATTAGTAGAGTGCACAGGTTATGATGGGGGGCTTAGGAAGTAAGAAGAAATAAAAAGGGAAATGGAGCATTGCAAACCCTGGTGTAGATGAGGAGGTGCCTCTTGGTCTGGCTTTTCACCTGAGCTACTTCAGGTTCTATAATGAGCTGCCTAGTGCCTGCGAGAGCTGTGCTGAGCACTCCAAGACAGGACAGTGAAATAAAACATGGTGACGCTTCTGCCCTCATTGGGCAAACAGGCTATGAGAGAAGACAGATATTAAGCAAAAAAAAAAAAAAAAAAATGTAATCAATCATTAGTTATTTAATTACATTAAGCAAAATAAATGATTGACAGACTCTAGAAAAAGAAGTCCACTTCCTGATGTGGAGAGAAGACCCTCTCAAAGAAGTGTTGCAACCTGCAAAATGAGCCACCATGAGTTGGCTATGGAAGGTGCCGGAAGATAAGCCACAAGGGTAGAACAGGGAGAGTGAAGGAAGGAAGCCATGGGCAGGCCTGGGGGAGGGGAACAGGATCGACCCCAGGAGAACTTAGAAGTTGTGTTTAGGACCTGGAACATTGGCCTGAGAACAAAAGGAAACCACTGAAGATGTGAGGTTTAAATGACATGGGAAGAGTCTTTTCTGCACACCAGGGCAATTGAGAATGCTAGGCACCCTGGCTGGATCAGCTGGGCCAAGGAAAGAAGCAAAAGACCACTCTGTGACTTCTTCACCACGTGGCTTGATCCCATCCAGAATTATAAGCAGGTGTGCCCATGTGGGAAAGGACTGCACCAATTCCAATTTTTAAAATAGAATGATATTTATTTAGGTTATAATTTGGGAGCATCTCTTACTTTAAAATCATAGAACAAAATATTAACTATTTCCCCTATGTGGATTCAAGAAAAATAGGATTCCACATGGAGCATAATAGGCTAAAATATCTATAACATTGTTCTAATTTAAAAAAAAAAAAAAGAATTTCTTTTGGAGTCATAACAATTTGGAAATTATCAAGCCAAAGAATGATTAATTGCATTAATTGTCCACTAGATGGTAGTAGTGCAACTGCTACAATCTGTCAAGCAACCATCTTCAAAATAATTTAGCAATGTATCATTTAAACAGAGAGATCTTTGTTGCAAAGAAATAAATTCCCATGGATTCTTTAGAAGCATTGATAGTAATAAAAAAAAAGGTGTAATTTAGCTAAGTTCGCCATCCCCCACTCTACTTCACTTATACTCACATTACAACTGAGGGCTAAGTCCACCACAGTCACTTGAGTGACAGTTATTCACTCTCCATCAAATAACATCAACCCCTTATTAATGGATGCTGTGGCCTAAAGTATGGAAATCATGGGGACAAATCAATTCACCAAAATCCTATATGACTAACCTTCAAAAATAAAAAGGGAATCTAGACATAGTGGTACACAACTGGAATCCCAGGTACTTAGTAGGCTGAGGCAGGAGGATGGCAAGTTCCAGTCCAGCCTGGGAAACTTAGCAAGACCCTGTCTCAAAATATAAAATTTAAAAAGGTACTGGGGAAGTAGCTCAGTGGTAGAGTATTTGCCTAGCATGTGTAAGGCTCTGGGTTCAATCCCCAGTACAACAGAATAAATAAATTAGGAATATCTGTAGGCTTTTCTAAAATTCTAAGGCACTTTTAAGGAGAAGAAAACAGAATAGGCAAGCAAATATGTAAATATCCTCACTTAGACTCCCACATGTCTAAGACTTCCTGCACTGAGACAGTTTTGCTAAAGCTCCTGCCCCACTTACTAAAATGTGGCCGCCTGCTGTCTAGGAGTCCCACTTGCTGGAGCTAAACCCAGGAAACAGAAAGAGCAGAGTTTGCCTTAGTCCTGTCCAGTGCAGTAGAATCTGGTGCCCAGCTGCCCAGCTGACCAGAGATGGCCAAGAGCTCCACCCAAGAGCCTCAGGCTCTGAGGGCGGCTCTCGTCCTCTCTCCTTTGATGGGCTCCTACTCTCAGAGCTAGTACAGCAGCCAATGGGCCCTTCCTTTCATCTTCACACAACAGTGAACACAGGAATGGCCCCTGAATCTTTCTTTCTCAAATGGTGTAGCTAGAAAATAGCAAGACTGGTGTTATGGTCTATACAGGAGATGGCCTCCAAAAGTCCTGTAGCAATGCAGGAATATTCAGAGGTAATATAATTGGATTGTGAGAACTATAACCTAATCAGTGTCTCTTAGTTTGAATGGACCAGCTAGGTGGTAACCGTAGGCAGGTGGGGCATGGCTAGAGGAGGGGTCACTGAGGTCATACCCTGGAAGGGTACATCTTCCCTGCAGCCCTTTCTCTTTTTCCTCTCTGTGCTTCCTGCCTGCCATGAGTTGAGCAGCTTTCCTCCGTCACACCCTTCCGCCATGATGTTCTGCCTCACGTTGGGCCCCCAGCATTGGACTGGGCCTACCATGGACTAAACCTCTGGAACCATGAGCCAAAATAAACTTTTCATCCAATAAGTTGTCCTTGCCAGGTATTTCTGTCACAGTGACAGAAAGCTGACTAAGACAACTGACTTTTAGGTTTCATTTATTGAACTCCTGCATGTTAAGAACCGAATGCCACATGTTTATCTGCTTTTTCAAGCTGAGCTCTATGAATTGGTCAAACAGAGTTTCCAGAAGGAAGAGAAAAAGCATGCTAAGTTACCAAGTTAATTTGGGGATTAAGCAAGGTTTTGATGAGTCTCTTAGGCCAGGTCATTGGACCAAGGTAGGCACTCCCCCCAATCTCACCTGACCCCACACCCATAGACATGTCCAGAAATGCCACCTTTGCCGCAACTAATGAAGAAAAACTTTCTCTGCTGCATTTACAAGGTAGTTTTGTTTGAAATGATAAGAATCCAACCTCTACAACTAAAAGCATCAAATTTTTCCTTCAACATACCCTCAATGGGATATCTAAAGCTATACTAGCAATTTATTGGATTGAATTTGAAGGAGGAGAATTGTTTGAAGATCCTATTAAATCACAAGAGAACTTTCATTTCCATTTTCTAGGACATTTCCTTTATAGTGATAACGTTCAAAGACATACAGAAAAGCATAGTTAAAAATAAAGTGATATTTTAAACTGTGGCTAGATAACTGTCGCTACTACAAAAATCCCAGGAGTACAGAGCTAAAAAAAATGGAAAATTATTGCTGTGTGAAGCATTCAACTTTAAATTGCCTTTTAAAGAGACTAGTTTCACCTATGGTACACCACAGTCTTACTTAGTCACCCTAAAACACTACAATGTCCAGTAAACATTCATCCTACCCCATACATATGACAAAACCTTTTATAAGTCTTGATTTGTTAATAGAGAATTACAATGAACCTTATATGGGTGCCAAGAAATAGCACCCACTTTGATAGAAAGTTCTAGAACATTCTTGAAATCCATCTATTGTACTTTCAACAGAGACTAAACAGAATGGGGGCAGGGTGGGAAGGAGTTTAGATGCATTACATGGCCACATCTTATTCAGAAACAACTATAAAATGCAACAGATATTATGGATCTAAAGTTGTTCTTTTATTTATCATCAGAATCTTATCCTGAGAGATACCAGGGTCCTTAAAAACACTCATGTAGATCCCCAAAGGAAATAGAGTGTCCTTCTCCTTAGACAGAAAATTGACGACCTCTCCATAGTGTTAAAACCCCTCACGCAGCAAAAGAGTCAACAAAATGTATCAGAAAGCTAGAATTAAGGGAGATTTCTAGTTTTCATCTTTTCAACTTCTCTGTATTTTGCAAAAATTATTTTCAGTGATCATTTGTAACTTTTAGTGTCTAAAACTAAAACTCCAAAAAGCAAAGTTACAGCATCAAAAAAAAAAAACTTTTTTCTTGAAGTTGTACACATCGAAATAAATAGGGAGAGAAGTTCTATCCTTAAAGATCACAGATACTACTTCAATTTACCTTGTGGTATGTGCTAGCAATCATCAATCTGCACCGAGCAGTCACCAACACTAAGTCTCTGACCATGCCTAGAGGCCATGGGTGTGGTTCTTAGCTCCTACCAGGTACCAGTCCCTGGGTTGCACCATCTCAGCCTCACCGAAGCACTAGTTAGGGCTGCAGCTCATGTCCGAGAGCCCCTCCAAGGGTGCAGCTTCCTAAATGCCAGCTCCATCTCTGCCTTTCCACTGTGCCTAGTCCAACACACCTTCAGTCAAAGCAGTGGAGCAAGCACTCACTTTGGTGTTTCTAGCTGATGAGCCTGGTCAAGGTCAAGCACATGAAGACATTTGTAAAGCCCTCCTCTTCCTTATCTTCAGGGTTGAGATGGGGAGTCCCTCGTGGGGGAAGATCAGGAAATCTGAAGTTATATCACACACCCATCAGATGAAGAGGAAGGAACAGCGTTTTTTCGTTGCTCTACAGATAATGGGGCATTGATATTTCTTTGATAATAAAATGCATCATGATGACTCTAACCATCTATACTTTCGCCGATGTGAAGAGATAGTTCTGGAAAGAAAATTATAAGTGATCTGATTTTTAAAACTCACTTTATTCTGTGAGGTTACCTTGATTCTGGGTAATGGTGTTATTCTCCAAAATAGTCCCTAATTAACTAAGTTGTGTTCAAGACTAAAGATACCCTTAGATGGATTTTACATGGTAGACAAAAGGATTGCATCAATTCAACTTTCAAAAAGCACTTTTTTGGCACTTATAGCATTCAGACTCTGGTTACTATGTCCAAAGAATAGACATGAAAACATGGATATTTGGGGGCTGGGGCTATGGCTCAGTGGCAGAGCTCAGTGGCAGGGTGCTTGCCTAGCACATGTGAAGCACTGGGTTTGATCCTTAGCAGCACCACATAAAAATAAATAAATAAAATATAAATAAATAAATATTTGTCCATCTACAAAAAAAGGAACATGGATGTTTTCTTTCCCTCCGGGAGTCCTCAGGCTGTGCTAGGAATCAGGGTTCCCTCCAAGGACAGGAAGAAGAAAACGGGGAGGAGGGAAGAAGTGTTTCTTTTATTCTTTCTATAATGCTTGCTTCTTTACCCAACAGGGTGTACAGAAAACTATAACAAAAATATGGCCTCATAAATACTGCGTGGAGAACATGTTTGCTTCCTCCCCCCATATTTATAATATTTCAGCATATTCAAAATATCTTGTAAATAAAATGTTGTCAATTTAATAAATTATAATCTATACTCATATTTTGCTTTATTAAGGACCTCCACCCACCAAGGTCCTGTGATCAATATCCAAATTCATCTCATGCTCGAAGAGTGAGACCTGCCTGGGACTTTTCTGGAACTAAGAGTTGGTACCTTTTCAAACACTGAAAAGAAAAACATCTCAAGTTTTTAAACCATTACTTGACATAAATACCGTGTCATTTAAGGACAACAAGATCTATGTCAGGATTTTTTTAAAAAGCATTTTTGAAACTTTGTTGAAACAGCTTGGAAAACATCAGGTTATGTAGGAATAGACATTCCTGACCTTTCAGATGGGTGTTTTGTTTTTCTCCTTCTATCTTTTCTTGGTAGAGCGGCAACATAAAATAACTTCCTTGTCCGTTCTCTGCTTTTGTTTATTCTGAACATTGTATTTTGACATCCCAGTTAGTTGTGTTGAAAAATTCAAGTAACTCCAGCAAGTGATAATATCTGTAGCTCTGAAGTTAATAAGCAAGACTTATGACATACAGCATGGAAGAAATAAGGCAAAGATCAAGCTCTCATGAAAAAAAAAAGTTCCATTAACTTGCCTGTGTAATTTTACAGGTATTGTGTATATGTGTACATACGTTAAACATACTGTCATAGTTGAAACAAACTTTTGCTATGAAAGAAAAAAAAATTTAAAACTAAAAATAACATGAACCCCTCATGTAAGCATGGTGGTAGGGTACTTTAGAACAAAAAGAATTGGGTGTCAATCAAAAAGAACAGATTAGCTCTGTTACCTTGGGCAAATATTGGATAAAGTAATTTGCCTTCCACTCTTTATCTGTAAAATGGTGTTCCCTACTGTAGAAAGTAGGTAAGGAGCACAGATATTTAAAATTTGTGTTTTTCCCTCTCTCCCTAATTACACACACACACACACACACACACACACACACACACACCATAGAGATGAAGACAGCTGGTCCCATAGAACTCTGAGAGGAAGTCAGCTGCTCCTCAAGATAAAGGCTGGGGCATAAGAGTGGCAGAGGGTCTCAAGTCAAGCAAAGAGGAACCATGAGGCTCCTCCTGCCTGTGGCTCTGCTGGCCACCACCATTGCGATTGCTCCCGTCCACTTCGACAGGTAAAGCCCACCACGCTGCATTCCAGTCTATACCTAGCTAGCATTCAGGGTTCTGGTCTTGCCTCCCACGAAGCCACGTCTGCATTGCCACCTGATCGCTGTCTCTCAACCCTAACAGTGGCGATTCTTCATTTGAAACTCTTCACTGAGAAGCAGCCTCGTATAGGAAGACTTGCTCTTCAGCGCTGAATGTTCCAAACCCAGCTCTGCACTAGTGCTGTGGCCTTTGGCAGTGACTAAGAGATTCCAAGGGAATGTTGCTCCAGGGCTCACATTTTCATCTTTTGCTTTCTTGAAGGGAGAAGGTGGTCCGTGTGAAGCCCCAGGATGAAAACCAAGTGAGCATCATGAAGAATTTGGCCAAAGACAACGAGGTAAGAAAGAGAGACATTAACAACTTTTTCTTTCTGTTTTTTTTTTTAAATCCTTCTTTCCTATTTCATTTTTAATGCCCTCGGTGCTACCAAAGATTCCAACAAAATGGCAGGTGCCATCTGGATAATTCAGGGATGTTTTTGTTTTCATGGAATACCACTTGTCTTGTCCCCAAAAAGCTTTGCAAACAACACCTTTTCCCAGGTAAAATTGTAAAATAAGGAGCAGTCAGTTCAGGGCCTCTTTCCCTCCCTGCCAGTGCCTGGTGCTCCCTACTTTCCCTACTCCCAGTCTGATCTCCATTAAACTATAAACTGATAATGTTAGAGTACTGGCTGAAATCAAGATGTGACCCATTCCAAGAGCAGGTGCACTTTAAAAAGAGACTGAAAATTAGATCAGGCCTTCAAAATCTAACAGTTGAACATCACCATTTTAGCAGTTCCTTGCTGCTCTGTATCCAAGGCACTCTGGGCCAGCCATCTTCCATCCATCATCTCTAATTCATCAGCAGATTTGCAATGCCAGGGCCCTAATTTGACCCATTTAAAACAGAATAACTGAAGTTCAAGGATGGTAAATAAAATAGTCAAGAAAACCTCAGATTTAAACCCAGAACTAAATCTGGGGTTGACTCTAGCCACAAAAACTGTTATCTCCACATCAAATCAATCAAAAATTCCACCTATTCTAGTGGCCAAATGTTCCCCACATACATGCTTTCCTTTCCATTCCACTACCCCGTCCATGTCCATCCTAACTCTTAGTGGGATAATTGTCCCTTAGCTAGCATTCAGGGTTCTGGTCTTGACTCCTACAAAGCCAAGTTTGCATTGCACCCTAACAAACAATGGCGTTTCTTCATTTGAAACTCTTCATTGAGAGGCTGCCTTGTATGGGAAAAACATGTTCTTCAGAGCCAGATTCTTTGGTTCCAATTCCAGCTCTGTGCTAGTTCTGTCGCCTTAGGCAGCTACTCAGCCTTGCAGCTCAATTTCCTTGAGAAGGCTAATCATCCTATCTGTTCTGTAAGGTTTTTATCAAGACTAAGTAAGTTTTAGATAGCACTGAGAAGCAGGCCTGGCCATGATAATCAGCACAGAAGCATTTTTCTCTATTTTTTCTCTTGATATAGAGGTAGTATTTCTCTTGGTGTAGTATTCAAAGTTGTAGATGGACACAATACCTTTATTTTATTTGTTTTTATTTTTATGTGGTGCCGGCGACCGAACCCAGTGCCCCATGCATGCTAGACAAGCGCTCTACCACTGAGACACAATCCGGGTCCCTCAAAGTTCTTTATGATCTATCAAACTGCTGCCCTCTTTAGTCTCTTGCTTGTCCACGCTCTTTCTAGTCCTTCAAGAAATATAGATATCAAAACTTTACCCAGCTGGTACACTTTTTCTCAAGAGCAATGTGTTTCCTCTTTTCCTGGCTGAGTCTTACTGATTCTTTGAGGGGATGACTCAGCTGAAACCTCCTACAAGAAATCCTCTCTGTACATCAATTCTCATGACCCAGTCTGGATTGTTCCTTCTGCTTCTGGGATACCTGTTTCCTCCTCTGGCAATGGTTAATATGTTGGAAACATGCAAAATGGATCTGTCTCACACTGAACCTCTTGCTTCTTCAATAATGGCAATCCAGCTCTGTGCCTGGGGGTTAAAAATAATTATAAAGTTCACGGAGCTCTAGACTCTTACTCCATATTGCTTTGCCAGAAGAGATTTGATGGTCCTCCTAATTGCCTTTAAATCAACTATATCTCTCATATGTCTAACTCATGCTGTCACCTTTTGATCAAAATAAGCAGGCATGTTGATTGGTTCACAACAGCCTCGTATGGTCCCGTAATGGACTGACCTAGAGCTATAGTGGAATTCAATTGAGAGACAGCCACACAGCTGTAGTCATGCCACCATCTTGGTGAGACAGATGGAGATGGAGCATTTTCTTCTCATCTCCCAGGCTAGGAACTTGTACTTCCTTTGGATTCACCATGGAGTATGATTTTTGAAGAGCGACAAGAATTGAAATTTTCTCAGAGTTATTTTAACCTATCCTTTTAGGTCCATTCACCAAATCCAATATTCTCACATACGAAAAGATAGAAAGAAGGAAATCAAAATTTATAAATTTTGCACTTATAAATTCCTGTATGTCCCAGACTTTGTATCATTTCACGATACTCACAACACTCCCCAGGGAGCTCTGTTGGCCCCATTTTTCAGGAGAGAGGACTGAAATGTAGGATTTCTGTAACATTCCCAAGAAAGTATAGCTAAAGAATGACAGAACTGGGAGATTCTGCCTCCTTGTTGGATGTAAAGCTTCCAGAAATTTTAGGGTTTATAGGCACATCTGGCTTTGATACCTAACTAGGGGAGGAAAAATAGAGATTTTTCCATGTAAGTATCCAATTACAGCCATATGCTATGGCCAAATCAATTATGCAACTATCCTATTCAACTCCAAAATGATAGAAGCAAAGAGATTAACCAAAAGAGCTTCCTATTCTTTTTGCATGGGTAGATACAATATCCTGAAACAGTAATGTGTACATACAATTTCTTTCCCACCCCTTAACATTCAACAGTTCTTAAACATGTTTGCAAAAATCTCATTAGCTTATTAAAAGAAGAATCCATACCTCAGTCACTCTGAACCCCAAATTTCTTTTATGGTCATCTCTTAATGAATACATGCCGGGTGAGCAAATAAGCAATGTGACTAACAGAAGACTCATCTCTGCAGCTTGACTTCTGGTATCCAGATGCCATCGACCATGTAGCTGCTAACATGACAGTGGATTTCCGAGTTAGTGGGAAAGAATTTCAATCCATCCAGTCTGCCTTGGATCAAAACAGAATGCACTATGAGTAAGTCTTTTGCAAATATTCAAATGTGTTAGATACTCAAAGCTTCAAAAGAGTTGAAATTTTAAGGAAAGTATTACTATGGGACTAGTTTTAAATTGGACCTCCCCAAAAAACAAGCTCATGAAATAAAGTTCACAGTTACTTCCAAACAGACTACAGAAGCAGCCTGTGGAGATGATACAACTTTGGCAGCTCACCTCCCAACTTGAATTTGCTGTCATCTGCCATTTCTAAAATCAGCACCTTATAAGCACAGGGCCCAGGAAATCAGGCCTAGGCCATTTAGACTCATTATACCACAATGTGTCCTCAGCCCAGGGTTCACAAACTGCACATCAACCATGTGCTTGGATTCAAATTCTCCTGATACATATAAGGAAACTAAGAAGAAAAAAAAGTGTTCATCTAGAAATTCAAATCAGAGATATGGTCATGTAAAATATATAATAAATAAATAACTCTTTATAAGAGAAATTATTCCTCAAAGAAAACCAAAGCAAAGCAGGAGAATAAAGCTTATATCAAAGACAAGAGGCTCTCAAATAGCCAAAGATGCAGAAATGAGTCATTCTGGCTCCACAGAGAAATAAGAGGAAATTAGAATTTATCGAGCAATAACCATGGGCCTTGCACAGTCTGGACCCTGGGGCCATGAACAAGAAAGGAACCAGGCAGTGAACGTCACAAATCAATGCATAATTTAACAAAGTGTGTTTTTAGGCTTTCAAACATTCAGCAGTTTGACGTACTGAGAGGTCCCATTTTAACTTCGTCCGGCCTTATCAGCCCAGGATCCTCCCTTACTGAGATTCACTGCCCAAAACTACTAAGCAGGAGCTCTTTCTTTTCCAACTTGCTATTTCATGTCTTCTCCTAATTTAGCGCTTTAGTTCAAAAGACCTTTGATAACAGTGAGGTCACATGGCTGAGAGGGATCTACAGCTGCCCATCATGATTTGGTTATATTTATGACAATGCACAATATCACAAATAAATATAGATGCTATTAAAACTAAGGGAAGACATACATAAAAAAAAGACCAAAAGCTTTCTTTTTCACAGTTTTAAAATAGCAGGCGATTATCCGTGATGGTTATTGATCACTGTTTTTGTTTTCACTATTCCTTCAAGAGGAGTGTGGTAGAAATGTAGAAGCTAATGAATTGAAACCAGCATTTAATCATTTTTAATTAACATATCAAAGTGTGCTTTCTATGTTTTTTAAGTGACACCATTAAAATTGGAAATAGACACTTTAGAGCTAGACCTCCAAGATTCCAGAAATTCCTAGTGCATTCTAGACTTTACCTGTATAACAAGGTTGAGAGGAAGTCTTGATTCCACCCTGAGTAACCCTGGGCTGTTGTCTCTCCATCACTTCATGGTAGGCCTCTCTCTGTGTGCCTCCGTCACTACCCTCCTCACTTTACCTCCTTAACACCTGATGTGGATTCCCAGGGTCAATCCATCTTTACACAGTACCCAGCCCAGCTCAAATAAAGTACTGCTCTAGTCAAGTTTTATATAAATTGGCTCAAACAGCGGGGTAAAAACTGAGAAATTCTTACATCATGTACCACCAGAAGGATAAGTTATACTCCATTTATGTGTGATGTGTCAAAATGCGTTCTACTGTCACATCTAAGGAATGTGAACAAATTTTAGAAAGATACTTCTTTTAAAAAGATACTTTATCATCAGATAAAAAAATAAGATCTTCTGTTCTTCTTAGCATTTTTTTTTTTTGGTTATTTTTTTAGTTGTGGACACAACCTTTGTTTTATTTTATTTTTATTTGGTGCTGAGGTTTGAACTCAGTGCCTCACATGTGCTAGGCAATTGCTGCTCCACCACTGAGCTACACTCCTCCCACAGCATTCTTATAAAAGAGACAAAAAGCCAGTTGCTCCACTTAGGTGTGAATGCTGAAGTAAATACAGAAAGACAGCTAGGTGGGTGGACATTGCTCTCCAGCTTATCAACCCTGCCCCCCCCTTCCCCCGCCCATCCTCTCTACCTCTCCCGCCTAACCCTCAGAACCTTTGGAATCTAATCTGCATCCTCGCAAAGAGTGTGTTTTTCTCTTTGCTTTATGCCAAGATTTTTTTTTTTTTTGCTGTCTACATCAAGAAGCAAAGGGTTAATCTACCTATAAAAATTAGTTTTATCTAATTAAGACATGATTTCTAGAAATTGGCCCAAATTAGCCACAGTTGTGGGAAAGCCACATAATTAGATAGTTATCTTCCTCAAAAATATAAATATGTAAAGTGATCTGTGCAGACAAGAAGTATTTAAAATCTTGTCTCAAAGTACTAATTATATAGATAATTTTATTTGCATATTAATTATATGTGTTACTTGGTGTCAGTCAGTAACAGAAGAGGGTTCTAAGAACAGAAACATCTGGTTGGTCTCAGGCACTGGGCTGAATAAAACCATATTAAGAGGCTGGTTTGACACAATGATTTACTTAGACACCCTTCATTAGACAGTGCATATAAACCACTATTTAGTTTAAAGCATCTGTGTGTAATATTTTTTTAATTTTCAGAAAATTAAATTACTAAGCCAGATCTGATTTTAAAGTGGCATGCTTACTTCCTTTTTATTTACACTTTTACAAAGTCATAAAAGGCCAAGTCCAAAAGCTAAATAATATGCATATACTCACAGACCCAAACAGACTGGCGACAAATGTTGGACAGAAAGCACATCCATTGGACTTCGCCTCAGGGCAGGCACCATGTTTAGATGAAGCAGTTAAAAATCCTAGTGTTTCTACTAATTTTTTACATGTAGGTAGTTGATCTTTAATATATGGTCTTTTCTGTGGTCAAAAGTCAAAATTAAAAATGTTGTTAATGAAAGATTATTTAGAAAAAACGCTATTAATATAAAAATAAAACTCAAATGGTAAGACCACAGAAGATTATATGGGAAATGTAAATGACATATAGCCCAAACTGAAACAGTGCTAATTACCTAATAATTCTCAGCCAGACCCAAGTTCATATAAGTATATACATGGTCCTATCAAATAAGTGAATCATCCTAATGATTTATCTACTATGTCTTTCCATTCATTTTTTTTCTGTTCCATTTTTACATAATATTTGCCCAAGAGCAGAGCATGTATGTAAGGCCTCCTTCAAACGCTGAAGAGGTATTGGTAGAAGTGAAACCCTCAAAATGTAATAGGTAGAAAATGGATTCTGAAGCGGGGCTATCTGTACCATTCAAACCAGAGGTATTTAACACTACAATTTATCTACTTCTCCCCACCTCATTTACCTCGTTCATAAAATGGAGATCATGAAACCTATTTCAGAGGGCTTTCACAAAGATTGACAGGGACCATAAAATCCCTCTATAATGCAGGTAGAGATAAGACCACTTATGCAGGGGTTTATATGAGTGTGTACAACACACACATGCACCGCATACACACCACCCACAACATGCACACATGGAGACAGGGGATAACTAGAGGCTCACACCAGATGTTGGCTTCCCTCCTGGTGAATAAATCAGTGCCTTAAAATTTATTATCCAACACATGGTATGCCTCAGATGTTTGGGAAATCTGTATCTGTAAGCGTGGAGTTTGATGCCTGGTAACCCAATGAGGGAGCTACCAAATCAGATTTTGAGGAAACCTAAACCCATACTTTTTGAGCAGCTCCTGTCTTGTGGGCATCAGGGGAGTCCAGACCAGCTGTACAAGACACCCTAACATTGGCTCTGCCTCATGAAGCACCTTCTCCACTGCGCACGTGCACACACACACACACACACCCCAGGGCCCATGGCAGTTGCCCACCCGGCCCCGCAGTCCTCCAGTCCTGCTTTGATACTCTCTAAAAGCAACTTTAAAATGGTCAAAGGATTCATCTTGCTTCTTCTCCAAACCTCTTACCTGCCCCGTGACCTTGGAGGACAGACCTCCACAGGGTTGGTTGACTGGGCACACCCTGCACAGGCCTCTGAAGACGGAGGAGAACCCAGATCTGCTGCACAGAGGTTCCAGCTAGGGCAGTGACGTCAGAAGTCAGGTTCAAAGTCAGACTCCTGTATTTCCACAGCTGTGACAATTCTGGAAACAGACTTTACCTCCAGAAAGATGGGAGTGACAATGGAATTCAATGACCATTGTTGACACCCTTGACGTGAAAAAATGTAAATGCAGAGCTGAGCAGAGTTCCCAGTACATAAAAAAGACTCAGTAAACATCAGTCACTAGGATTATGAAATCCTCAGTGATAAGTGTTCATCCTGTCACCTACATTTAAGAATTTTTTTAAACAAAATAAGCCAATGTTGGAATACTAAAATAATATCTGGGAGAAGGGAATTTGGTTTCATCTGCTTAAGCCTGGCTGCCGGATAGTGGAAGGGCTCATGAAAATAACATCTGGCCCTAGTTCCTCATTTCCAGCCTTAGGCTTAATTTCCAGTCCCTATCAGCAACAATCTGGCGCCATTCCGAAGTCCTCATGCAGCTGCATTTGTGGGAAGGTCGTATGTTAGCTCACATGATTTTCTGTTTTGCTGCTGTTCTCACAAGAGCTAAATTGATATGTGTAAGTCTAAAAATATTCTTAGATACAAGCTTTCTTGTGACTAATTAATACTGCCTTGTGTTATGAATCAGCCTCTGGGATCACAACATTTCTCTCTCACCTGATTCCTCCACTTCAATTATGCAAGTGGAGCACAAGCTATGTACTCTCTTCATAGCTTAAAGCAACTAATTATAACTGTAGTGACCACCCAAAATAGAATGTCAAACCTCCTCCAGCTTCAGGTGAGCTTTAGTGCAACATGCCCCACCTGGGTCCAGGATTGTGGTCAACACATGTACTGTCTCAGAAATCCCAGATTCATAAGTCAAAAGCAAAGCACACAGAGAGTTAGAGATAATGTGCATAATAATGTGCTTGTCAGTGCTGTTAATGGGAATCAATATTCATGAGCAGTACTTGGTCCCATGTGCTAAATAAACTCTAATTAGGAGTAGACCACATTTGTGTTCCGCATCAGAACCCAGATCCGTCAGTCAATCTGCAAGAAGAAACTAGGCAGAGAGCAGCTCTGCAGTGTCACAGGCTATTACAAGAAACTGAAGAAATCAAAGAGTCAGACAACCACATACCAGCAATTCTGGGTTAAAGATGTGCTCATTCTGGAAAGTGGTTGTCAATTTTTTGACTCGGCCCCACTATTCTGAGGCTCCCTAGAAACCTGGGGCAGGCCAAGCACTTCTCAGATTTTTCTTCTTTCTGTCTTCATCACAGTCCTGGGTGGTCTTTTGTGGTGTCCTCATATAAAAGTAAGAAACTGAAGGTCAGAGAAATTCTTAAAGATCCCATTAAGCATCAAGTAGCAGAACTGTGGCTGGAACTCAAGAACGCTGACCACAGTTCTCCGCTTCCTCAACTAGATAAATGACTAGATGACTAAATTACCAGAGCAAATGCTAAAAAATTAAATGTAGCTTCCTGCATCCAGGACTCGCTGCTAACAAAACACTTGCATTTCATTACCAAAAGCAAGGCAATGGCTGTATTTATATGGAATCATCAAGAAGTGAGTGAATCCAAATAAGGAAATTGTTGGACACATACAACCTCAAAAATTCTTTTTTAACCCGGGTGCAGTGGCACACATCTGTAATCCCAGTAGCTTGGGAGTCTGAGACAGAAGGATGGTGAATTCAAAGCCAGCCTCAGCAACTTAACAAGTCACTTAGCAACTCAGCAAGACCTTATCTCTAAATAAAATATTGAAAAAGGGCTGGGGATGTGGCTCAGTGGTTAAGTGACCCTGAGTTCAATCCCTAGTACCAAAAAAAAAAAAAGAAATCCTTTTTAAAAATTTTTTTCTTTAAAATATTTCCATCATAATACATAGTTCTCTATACTGTAAGATAGATATTTTGAATATAGTTTACCTTGTCTGGTAAAGAATTATAATTGTAAATGTGAATTTTCATGCTGTTGTAAGAAAGTAACAGCCTTAAGAGATACAGAAACTGCCAAAGTGTGTGGGGTCATTTGGACAGAAGCAAGAGACCACTTACTCTTGTGTTCACTAAATCCTTTTGTTATAGGTGGTTTTACTCTCCTTTTCTTCTGTGGTCTATCACCTACTGATATCAGCGTGCTTGCCCTCAGCAAATCATTTTCCCAGATCCAGTAATTCACTGGAGACTCAATAAAGCTTCTTAGAACTATGTGTAAAAGAAGAAGACCAAGGCTCTTGGGAGGGTGATTGTAAACCTCCTGTGATTGCAACATAATATTCAAAATCTCAAGGAATATAGTCATAGTCATCAATGCAACCTTACCTCAGTGGACAATAATAGATCATATAAATAAATATTGCCATATTAATCCCGAGTGGCATTCAATAGCATACTACACGGTAAAAGAAGTTTTCCTCCTGAAACAGTGAAAAAGGCATGCCCTTTCTCATTACCGTTCTTTTCGTTGTTTAAAGGGTTTAGCCAATGCAATGAAGCAAGGGGGAAGAAGGAATAGTAATTGGAAAAAATAGAAATTTTAATTATTTTCAGAAAAAAATAACTGCACAGAAAACCCTGAAGATACAACTAAAATTTTTTTAAAGTAAAAAGACATTTTTAAGCCAATAAAGTAGCTAACAGGTATTAGCAAAGCAATTTATGTTTTTAAGTATGGATAATAACCAACTCAAAAATGCATTCAGGAATAATACACTCATAAGGCTAATTTAAAAATATATGAATAAGCAATCAAAATATACAATATTTTACTCAGGAAACAAAAAAATATATATATTAGGGTCTGATATTAATAATAAAATTCTTCTCAAATTTATTCACAATTTGATAATAAATTCTATCAAAAGTTTATTTTTCTGATGATTCTAGTATTTTCCAAAATGATTCTAACAAAACATTTATTAAAGGCAAGACTATTGAAAAGAAGAACAAGGAACCCCTTTATCCAATATTAAATCATACTATATTTACATATGGCTCGTTATTACACAAGAGCTGGAGAACAGAATCATGGATCTAAATAGAATATCCCAAAATGGACAAAACACATAAAAATATGCATGTATCATGATGAAGGTGATATTTTTGAAATATAAATCTTGAAGTCAAGTATTTTGGGTCCAAATTCCCAACTAACTCCAACACATCCAAATTGCGAGTATGTAACTTTCTAAGCAATAATTTCCCTATCTATAAGATGTGATAATATTGACAAGATTAAATAAAATCATGTATATAAAGCAGCAACTGACTCCTATTAAACAGATGCATATCTGAGTGCCAGAGGAAATGTAAGGTAGACAGTCGATGTTTGTCTGGAGTTGATGGGAGAGGTCAGACCTGCAGATTCAAGCACAGCTGAACATCAGGAAACCCTTAGAGGGGAGAGCCTCCATGAGAGGAGGCTATAAGACTCAACAAGAGATGAAAACCAGAAGGTGGAGGTGTGAGCCTCTGACCTCCAATATTAGCCTCCTAGGGATTTTGCCTGCCTCTTTTTTCAGCCCCTCCAAACTGGCATAGCCATTTAAAAGCTTCAGCAGTATAGGAAAGTTGTTTAAATACTTTGTGCCTCAGTTTCCTCATCAGTGAGATGAAGATCATGATCTCATGCGAAGAAGTGTACATAAGGAGGTTAGATCAATACTTGGCACCTGGCAAGTGCTGTGAACCTGGTTACTAACATCATCATGGTAATTGACCTTCAAGTTTCCCCAGCTCTCCTAGTGTGAGTTAATAAGAGGTGGTCTGGGGATGTGTGCATAAAACATCCATTGCTACCTGCTCTGTGTGTATGTGAATGTGTGGGTGCTTTAGAGACGGACAGGGAATATAGTAACAGGATAATATGAGCCACATTGTGTAATTCTAAATATTTTAGTAGCCATTGAAGAAGTAAAAAGCAATACATATAATTAATTTTAGCAATATATCTTATTTAACCAAATACACCCAAAATATTACCATGTCAATATATTATCAATAGAACACTTATGAGTGAGATATTTTCCATAGTTTTTATACCGATTCTTCAAAATCCAGTATATACTTGGCATGTGCCCTATTTTAAGTGCTCCATAGCCACCTGTGACTAGAGATTATCATTGGATAGACAGCTCTAGATAAAGAGGGAGATCAGAAGTCAGACACTTGTCAAGAGGAGGTGGCTAGAAAAGAAAAGGGGCAAGCTTGATTAAAGATAGAGGAGAAGGAAGAGAAATTTTCTGCAAATAAAAGATAACTATGTTTATCTTTCTCATGATAAAATGTGTATTTTATCACCCCCTATCTAACAGAATCCTGATTGATAATCTACAAGAAGAAATTGAGAAACAGTTTGATGTTAAAGAAGCTGTCCCGGGCAGGCACAGTTATGCCAAATACAATAACTGGGACAAGGTACAGTGCAAAATGTCTATTATTTTCTTTGATGGTGGTTGGCCGGGGGGTATCCAGGAATCGAACTCAGGGGAACTTGACGACTGAGCCACATCCCCAGCCCGATTTGTTTTGTTTTGTTTTGTTATTTAGAGACAGGGTTTCACTGGGTTGCTTAGCGCCTTGCTTTTGCTGAGACTGGCTTTGAACTCTCAATCCTCAAGTCTCAGCCACCCAAGCCACTGGGAGCCCCTGGGATTACAGGCATGTGCCACCGCACTCAGCCCCATTATTTTTAAAAAGGTGACCTTTAGATCTGGGATCGTGGCTCAGTGGTAGAGTGCTTGCCTCACATGTGTGAGGCACTGGCTTTCATTCTCAGCACTGCATATAAATAAAAGAGTAAAATAAAGGTCCATTAACAACGTAAAAATTTATTTTTAAAAAAGTGATCTTTATCATTCATTTTCATATAGTTTTCCTTTACTCTAATCCCTCAATACTGATTTTGCTCCTAAGATTGTAGCCTGGACTGAAAAAATGGTGGATAAACATCCTGAAATGGTCTCTCGTATTAAAATCGGATCCACTTTTGAAGATAATCCGCTGTACGTTCTCAAGGTAAAAATGATTCAAAAACCACCAATTCTTATTGTTATTGAAAAACTTGAATTTAAATGTTACTTCGTGACATACCTGGGCCAACTGTGAAAAGGCCAAAAATCTGACCTTCTGAAGAATATCTAAACTCTAGACATCGAATCAGGAATAGACGTTCACAAGTGGTTTTTGATCAAGCCAGGAAAGTACCTGAATAAATTGTCAGAGGCTGCAGAGTGGACAAACCCAGACAACACCTCAATCCACAGCTTCCTTATGGGAGTGTGTGATGCTCCTGGTATTTCCACTCCTTTCCACCCACTAAAACTCAATGAAACTGATCAGTGAATGTCTTCAAGAGAAATTTACGTATCAGACACCGACAGAACCCCAGAACAGGAGGCATTCCAACTCATGTTGGTGAGGCATTTCCCTCTGTAACAGGGCTGATCATTGTCACTTGGTACTACTGGACTTCTGCACACTCAAAGGTACCAGTCCCAGAAGCATCCCCTCCATAACTAGGAAGTCCATCCTGACCCTGACTGCCATTCAGTGGCTCCAACCACCCAAAACATATTGAAAATGACAGACCATCAAGTAGGAAGCGCTGTTCTTCCTCCTCATTCCAAACACAACACAAAATCTTCTCCACTCCTGGTGAAACACTCCCAGTTTATAAAAAACAGAAAAACCAAAAGGAAACAGAAGTAACTTTATAATCTACATCTCAAACATAGAATGTTAGCAATGGAATAAGAAAAAATAATATATTAAGTTTTTCTTAAATAAAAAACTAAAAGCAACTCTGACACTAGGAAAAATTTTTTTAAATACAAGGTAACAGCTTGTGAATTACACACAGACATTTAAGGATATGTGCCACAGTCTTCCCTGAGAACTATGTGCAAACACAGCTCCCATCCACCAACAGGGGAAAGAATTGCCCTGAGGATATGAGTGAGGTTCTGGATGTCAGGGTGGATTAGTATGTGAATTCAGGCAAAATAGCATCTTAAGTTCATTTTTCAATAGATTGGGAAAAAAGATGAAAGAAGAAAGGCTGTCTTCATGGACTGCGGCATTCATGCACAAGAATGGATCTCCCCAGCATTCTGCCAGTGGTTTGTCTATCAGGTGAGTGCCTGGGGCACACTCACAGTTCCCCTTTGAGGGTCTAGTCTCTGCATTTTACTGAGTGGTGACACACCCTTTCCAGAGGACAGCAGATCCAGTCACCTGGAGGAGACTACACTTGGTGCTTCCAGGCTGAACACTCTAGATTTTATTCATCATCACAGTTTTTATAAACCTGACCCCTTCCTTCAAACTTCTTGAGCCCCACCTGAAAGTTTAGGAAACTAAAAGAAACACCTTTATTTTGGTAAAATACAAGGTAACCGCTTGTATTTTGGGCTATAATATGAAAGTTTTTTCTGTAGTTATTTCCCCTATATAAGTATGGGAAATCTAAAACCACTCTTTTATTATACCCTTCAGATTTTTTTCTCCAGTAAGCTCAAAATAGAGTTCTTTGGTTTCAGTTTAGCTATCTCACTGGCCATGCATGAACTGGATATTTTCATACTTATATTCTCTTTCCAAGTGAAAAAAAAGAGCTCATTTTTAAAAGATATATCCAGTTTTATATGTTTTTTATTCCGCTTACTCAACTGACTCTTGCCATCTTTAAACTTTCTCTTTCAAACAACTTGTGCACAGAACACACTGACATAGGTTGTCTGGCCATGAACGTATTTACTAGGAAGGAATCTGCCATAGAACTGAGCTCTCCCTGTAACTGTCCCTGCTGAGGACCTAGAATGCCCCCTTACTCAATCCACAAGGGAACACGCATCATAGCCTTGTACATAACTCCCAAGAGAGGCACCTGGGAGAGTTTTTCCATCAATACTGAGAGAAATCTGTTGTAGACCCAGAAAACCCAGATAATTAGAGAAATTTCAGTCAGATATGAGAAAAGTGTTGATTGGTCATTCTCTAAATTCTTGGAATTTTCATTAATAATTTTTTTTGACTGGGGGTGTAGCTCAGGGGTACAGCATGTGCCTAGCATGCACAAGGCCCTGGATTCAATTCCCAGCCCTAAAGACAAAAATATTTGTAACTGTTTTATTATATATCTTTTCCAATACGTCCATACTCCTGCGCCTACAGACCCAATCTAGGTTTATGTAAAGGATAAGTTGTACCACTAAAGTAAGTTGTACTACAAATTTCCCATTTGGCCTTCTGTAAAATGTACCTTAAATACTATATTTGGAACCAACCCAGATGCCCTTCAATAGATGAATGGATTAAAAAATGTGGCATTTATACACCATGGAGTATTACACAGCACTAAAAAAATGACAAAATCATGGATTTTGCAGGGAAATGGATGGCACTAGAGCAGATTATGCTAAGTGAAGCTAGCCAATCCCTAAAAAACAAATGCCAAATGTCTTCTTTGATATAATAAGAGCAACTAAGAACAGAGCAGGGAGGAAGAGGAAAAGATTAACATTAAACAGAGACATGAGGTGGGAGGGAAAGGGAGAGAAAAGGGAAATTGCATGGAAATGGAAGGAGACCCTCATTGTTATACAAAATTACATATAAGAGGTTGTGAGGGGAATGGGAAAAAAAAACAAGGAGAGAAATGAATTACAGTAGATGGGGTAGAGAGAGAAGATGGGAGGGGAGGGGAGGGGGGATAGTAGAGGATAGGAAAGGTAGCAGAATACAACAGTTACTAATATGGCATTATGTAAAAATGTGGATGTGTAACCGATGTGATTCTGCAATCTGTATTTGGGGTAAAAATGGGAGTTCATAACCCACTTGAATCTAATGTATGAAATATGATATGTCAAGAGCTTTGTAATGTTTTGAACAACCAATAAAAAAAATTTTAAAAATACTATATTTGGAATGCTTCAAGTCTGAATAGCTGAGCCTTTGGAGAATTTTTATTTCAATTAATCTCATTAGTCTAAATTGGGCTGTTTTCTGTAATCTGTGCAGTTTCTGGGGAAAAAAATGTGTTTGAAATCATTTGACCTTGGGCAAATGACTCAAGGAAAGATAGCTAATACTAGAACCACAACTTTCCTCCTGGTAGCTAAATTTCACACCAGTAGCCTAATTTTAATTTTTTTTTCCTACTATTCCTACAGGCAGCAAAAAGTTATGGAAAAAACAAAATTATGACCAAAATCTTGGACCGAATGAATTTTTATGTTCTTCCTGTGTTCAACGTGGATGGATATATTTGGTCATGGACACAGGTAGTACTCTTTATGTCTACACATAAATGATATACTGTTCACTGGTTTTTCATGTATATAACTTGATGGCTATGCAATAAGTTTAAGGTTTGGGTAGCTAGATAATTCCAATTCAGAAAAATTTATATTTCCAATTTCAGATTAAGTCAACTATGACTTAATCCTGGTTGCATAGATGTTCTTGAAGTATGAAATTTTTGTTGCTAAAGCTAATAGCATGAAAAAATGCAATAAAACAGTTATTATAAAGGAAGTGCATGATTATATGCTATGCCAAATGCAGATTCTATCTAGAATAAAAGCTATGGAAAGATTTTAATGAGCACATTGATTCCAAAGCTAAAGGCACTCTGGGATGGAATTGAGATAAAATAATAATTTTTAAATAAATAATAAAAAGAAGATACAAGTACCTGTATATCCATCTTTTAATAGGATATTTTATTGACCTGCCATTGCTAAAAATGATTAATACTGAACTTTCAAACATACAATCACATCAAGTTCTTTTCTGAAAATTATGGTCTAATGGTCACAATTTGACTTATCTTTTATCCAAATCTACAAATAGTAAAAGATGGAATAAAATTATCATTTAGATTATAGGCAATTCCAAAGCAACATTGATTATTTTCCAATATTGATAACTAATCTACAGTTTATAAATTAACTGAATTATTTCATCAAGGCCTAAGGAATGTTAGTATTAAAAAATCATGTTTTTTAAAATATTAGAAAATTTTTAAAAAATAACATTCTTCTAGTCATAAAGGGATTCACATTAACTAGATGATTTCAAATAAAGCTGTAGACACCTACAGAGAGAATATGAGATGATCAAGTTGAAAAGTCCGAAGTGATCTCGGTAACACTTCCACCATTCAATCCCACAGGACCGCATGTGGAAAAAAAATCGTTCCAAGAACCACAACTCCAAGTGCGTGGGCACTGACCTCAACAGGAATTTTAATGTGTCTTGGCATTGTGAGTAGTCTTGAGTAAAATCACTTGAACGTTTAGTTGCTGAACTGAACTGAGCCATGTACTTATTTCAGTAATAGGAATTCCTGTGCATTAATTTTCTTATCTACTAACTGCAACATAATTGTCGCTGTCACTGCTGTAGAGGGATCAGGAAAGTCTTTCTGTGGGAGGAAGTAGGGAGAAGACTATCCACCAAGCCGCCTCTTACTGAGTAGCGAGCTTGCTTCAAAACCAGGCACTATCCAGAGGTATAAGACTCCAGAGGATCCCTCCACTTCCCCTCCCCTTCCTGCTCTGGTAAAAGTTGAGAAATACCAGTCATTAAAACCAACAATCAAGTCATTCTTCAAATACTTAGTGGAAAGAAACATCTGGGACAAAAAAAAAAAAATTTAAAACTCTGACACTAGGAACATTTTTTAAAAATGCAAGGTAACAGCTTGTGAATTACACATAGACATTTGATGGAAATGAGATGATAAGCAGAGGCAGCTGCATCCAATACAGCATGCAGGGGCACAACTGGGACTTATCACTAGGACTTTCAGGAGAAGTTAAGATCGCTCCAATTTATGTGTTTCTTCTTTGCCTAATTTGCTTAAAAACGTCACCTTAGCGTTTGACTCTGTTCTGCCATAATGAGTAGAATAATCGCAGCAGTGACCACTGATTGAGAACTTCCTACTGAAAAACGGCTGGGGACAGTCAGGCTGAGAGAAGGCAGGTTACAACAGGTCCCTAGGAGACAGAGCTGGAGTTGAGCTGGAACCAGGGTCTCTCTGGCTCTAGGAACTGGGACACTCCTGATGCGTTTTCCCAGAGCCCAGGGAAAGGAAGAGGATGTAAACGTGGCTGATATTGCAGTGGACCAAGTCTGTTCGACAGGACAAAGTTAGCGTGCCATGACACAGGAGGGACCATGGGACAGGAGACCTTGAGGCAGCCCTGTAAACAGGGGGAGACCAAAGAGCTTAAAACATTTCGGGAGCCCACATCAGACAGGCAGGCTGTCCTGATGGAGACTAGATGGTGATCTTGTCCACCCGTGTCCCCGGCAGCTTCTCCTAACACCGATGACCCATGTCAGGACACCTATCGGGGCCCTGCTCCAGAGTCGGAGAAAGAGACAAAAGCTGTTGCTGACTTCATTCGAAGCCACCTGAAATCAATCAGGGCCTACATCTCCTTCCATTCCTACTCCCAGATGCTACTGTTTCCCTACGGCTACACATTAAAGCTGCCACCCAACCACGAGGACCTGGTAGGTAGAGAACAATCTGTGGTTTATCGGGGGCACCACCACTGACTTTCAGTCTGTTTTCTTCATTAACTTGGGTTATGCTGAAGGAACTTCACAATTCAACACCTAGGACGCAAACTAATGAAGTTTGCTGGGTTTTTGAAATGATGACCTTTAATTTCTTATCTGATAAAAGTATATAGATAATAACATCTTTCAATGTGATTCTAAGGAAAAAAAGAAAAAGAAAAGAAAAATAAATGTTTGGCTTCTAGAGCAGAATTCTACCACTATATAGCTCAGTATTTACCGTGGGCCATTCTATAAAACCACACAGCCACAGCCCAATAGCTCTGTTCCCCAGGTACCATATTTAAGAAGATCTGTTGTATTTCTATCCTACCAATCAAATTAGAAATGATATTAACTCTCTATCTAAAGAAAGAACATCCTGAATGTTGTGAAGCTTTGTCACTAGGAATACTCTCTTTCCTAAAAAGTGTGATCACTTGAACCTGTTATTTGTCTTTCCATGAAAGCTGATTTGATCATGTCTGCCTGTGAGTTTCAATGAATCACAGGAACTGACAAGATAAATGGTTGGATAGGTAGATAAATACCTTGAATGGCTACAGAAGAAAGAAATAAAGTTGATAAGGATCAATGCCCTGGTTCCCTCTGTGGTTAGCAAATATAACACATTCAGTAAAAGATGTGGTTCAAATGCTGCCTCAAACAGTTCATTTAGAAATAAAAAAGAGGTATCAATTTTCCTTTTGACCTCAGCCAACTGTATTCAGAACACTAGCATTATATTTAAGAAAATTAGGTTAGGAATAATATATATATATATATATATATATATATATATATATATATATATGCACAACAGTGACCATTTATTTTAAGCAAAAGTTCTTACACAGAAAACTAATTAATCATTGATCTATTTCTTAGTTATATGTAGACTTACAGAAATCTTCATTTAGAGTACAAATATGTGAGTGACTATATTCCATTAAAGTTCATTGCAACAATCATTCTTATAACACAAAACACTAATGTTTATTAAAGATCATGATATGCCACTCTGGAGGTGAAACCTTAATGTAATAGAACTACTTTAAAGAGGAATCAACAATCCTTCCTCCTTGGGCAAAATTAAGTCAGATGAGTGGAGAAAGTCCCGCAGCCATGTGTGTGAGAGAACAAGACGGCATCCTATAAAAGAAAGGGAAGGCAGAGATGGAAGAAAGACAAAAACACAAAATGAGATACAGTGTCACTGTCTATAATTGATTTCACATTTAGAAGTCCTGGTTATGACAACTTACCCGAATGAGAATAAGTCATTTAATCGTTTATTTTGATCTTCAAATGCCAAACAACCTATAAAATTGATTTTTTAATCCCTAGAAAATTAGTGGTATTTACATAGTTCTCTATTATTCCTTTCTAACTTTTCTCTTCAGGCCAAAGTTGCTAGGATTGGCACTGATGTTCTATCAACTCGATATGAAACCCAGTACATTTATGGCCCAATAGCATCGACAGCTTGTAAGTTTTTCTTATCACTTTGACTTTTTCCTAACTTTTTTTTATAAATATGAAAGAAAATTATAAAACTTATAAATTGGGAGTAGGAATCTGGAATTACTCATTTGAACTCCAATTTTCACAGGAGATTCTGAATTATGTGTGAATCTAAGAGCTAGATTATGCCTGTTTGGGGGGAAAGATTTTCCTGACACAGACAATATGAACTTGTTTGAACTTTTACAAGGTTATGAGGTTGACAGAAATGATTAAATGAATACAAATTCACAGCTTAATTTAATCCATCCACCTTCCTGTTCTTTTTTAACTATTTAATTTTAACCAGACTCTTTCTTCCGTGGCATTATCTCCATGAAAGCACAATCTCTCCTCTAATTCCTGGTGGGAAAATGGATGCACATTCAGTTTCATCCATGTTTAACACGGAAAGCCAGTTACTTGTCCCTCCAACCTGCCCTTCTCATCAGGGTCAACTGGTACTTGTATGGTGGAATAGGAAAGTCTACCATGGGATCTAATTCTATTGCTCTTGTTTTATATTCTCAGCACCACCTCTTACTCTTCACTATTTTTATAATTTCATTGTTTTGTATGTTCTTGAATTGCTAACTTAGAATTCTTGGTCTAGATTATTTTTGTCACGTATTCCATGCACAAGGAATTAGCAAACTTTTTCTGCAAAGGGCTAGTTAGTAGTCTTGGCTTTGCTGCAATTACTCAACTAGAGCATTTAGCTCAGAAGCAGCCACAGATGATAAGTTAACAAATGTGCATGACTATGTTCCCATAAAACCTCATTACCAAAGCAGGAGAATGACCATAATTTTCCAACCCTCATACTATACACTCAGTGCTATCTGTACCAGTTTATTGATATTTTCTTACAGATTAGCCCTGTACTTAGCCTTTGGATTTCATGATCTCAATTAGTCTTCATGAATCCCTACGAAGTGAGCAGTACTATGTACCATTTCTAGAAATTGGCAAATCCAGGACTCAATTCCAGGCTTTAGCAAAACCAGACCATCTTGACCCACTGTGCATATTACTCTGTCATTTGGTTTTTGTAACGGAAATAACAGAGCTTTTTATTTTCAAGCAACAAAATCAACAACAATTCATTTGATTTTCACCCAAGACCATTAATTCTGACCCTGGGAAGTAAGATAATTTCTTCTTTATAGAAACCTCTCACTGACCTTAGTTTGGGAAGACTTTAATAAAAATTTCTTTTTCCACCAAACCAAGTTCAAGATTTAGCTCTTACTATTTCCAAACTTTACAGAAAATTCCTCCATAAGACTATTTACAAATCCCAAAGTTTTTAACCAAACTTAATTCCTCAGAAGTAAGGATAATGCTTCCAATGTCTCATCATACCCCTAACACACAGCCCAGAGCAGGGCATGGAACACTGCAGAATTTACTCCCATAACTCACACAATGGGAGGGGTACCTGACTTATCCACAACCATTTCCTTTACCCAAGCTAGGAGTATAAACATGGCAACTAATGATCTGTGTTCTCAATAATTGCTGTGGAATTTTAAACTACAAGAGTCATCACATATCATTTGTAAAGTTTAATTGTTGGAAGTTCCTTTGCTAGAATTGGAAAAATGACCAAAAAAAAAAAAAACAGACAAGTCCTGTAAGAGCATTCATCAGCAATCACCTATCAAATAGTCATTGCTAAAGGGCTGAAGCAAAAGTGACACACATGAACCCCTCATCCAAAAAGATCCTACTACCTCAAAGCCTATGCTGGGTGTCATTGCACTTGCAGATGAATAACAAAAAAAAATTAAAACACAGGTGATATATACCCAGCTACATGAGTAGACAGAAAGTGAGTGAGATAAAGAACAAGAGAGACTGGCACATCAGTTTAAGTGGCCGCCTACAAAGTAGAAACTGAGAAAGAGGAGGGCTAGGTACGGCTCCCAGGGATCAGGTAAGAGCCACTCCTCTGAGCAGGGAAGACATGCAGATGTTCCTGGGGGCAAGGAACAAGGGCTTCCAAATAGTAGCCAAGTTTGCAAAAGGCAATGAGAGCATCAGAGGATTATCTGTGTGCATACATGCACACGTGAAAGAGCTCTGGAGTCGGACATGGCATGGTGTCACCATTCCATCACAATCTCTCAGTGAACAAGAATTCTCAGGAGGCCAACTTAAAGCCTGGCATCTTTGAGCTTTGGGGGACAGGGGAGAGTGAAGACATAGTACCTGCTCTCAATGAAAAACCCTCCTGCCTGGAAGGAGCAGGCAGACAAGGGAACAATGGCTCTGTGCCATCCTGTGTCCCTTTCAAAATGGGAGGATGGGGTCAAGAGGGAGTGCTATCCTAGTCACCTGTGTGCAAGTGTCTTTTTTTAATTTATTATATTATACTAAAACAGTTTTTTCAGAAATTCAGATTTGGAAAGAATTGCCTCTTTCCTATAAGGCTGAGGCAGCTCAATAGATGTCCAAAATTTCTAGGAGTAACTGCTTTAATAAAGCATCTAATTGAATGTTAATCAAACATTCATGAGAAAGCAGAGAGTAGCAAAGCAGTTGACTTGGTAAGAATAGGAAATGAAAGCACCTCGTGATTGAAGTTTAGTCATCCCAGTGTCCTGGTTGTCACTTAACAAGTCCCAGGATTTGGGAAACCACCAGCTCTTGCCAGTATTTTCCTCTCTGATTTGATGAGGGTAGAAGAAAAGGACTCTGTAGACATGTTTCAAGCCCACATCATGGAGAGATCTCTGGCCCTCAGGAGAAAAGAAATATTTGAACCTAAGAAGCAAATATAACACAGAAGTTAAAATGGCAAGTGTTAGAACCCAGGGGGCAACTGAAGAAATGATGTAGTCCATGGTCCTTGAGCCTGACTTCCCATTAGAATCATCAGGGAGCTTTTAAATTGCTTGGGGGACCCAGAGAATCTGATTCCACCCATCTGGGGTGAAGCCCAGGCATTTGCATTTTTTTAAGCTACACAAAACAATTCTAAGATGAAAGTAGGGTCAGGAAACACTGATCTAGGCTCAACCCTCCTTTAGAGTCTAAGAAACTGAATTATAGTAAGATTCCATCACTTCAGGGCAGAAGAAGAACAAAAATGAGCATTTCAGACAAGAGAGAAAATGTTATGCCAACTATTCAGCCCCAAAACATCCATATTTAGATGGACCCTTGTGTAAATAATGATGTTAAAAGATTGTGAAATGTCTGCATTGATATTAACATCATATCCAATCCTCCACCATCTTAAAGATAACCACATACAGTCCTTAGAGAGCACAAATAGTTATTTGAATTGATAGGAACCAGCTAGCTTGCATCATTGGTAACATCTACCTGGGAGTCACATCATGAATTACAAAGCTGATTCCAAAGTGCCCTTCTTGCTGCTTTCTCCACGCACCAAATGCTAAATGTGCTCCTCCTTCTCAGCCAGCGCTCCTTTCCATATTCTATGCCATGCTACGTTTTGAAAACAAGAAAGTTGAAACTCATAGACTAGGACACCCAATCTCTACTTCCTAAGAGACATTCAAACTGAGATGACATTGTGGGGCACCAGAAGGGCAGAAAAAAATATTTTAATTTACACTCATATATCTCTGGCTTCAGCTTTCACTTAAAATAGAATTTTCACTTAATTTTGCTATGTCAATGCAGGTCATTATATGTAATGCATTTCAATAATACTTTGCAAAATTTTACAGTTTTCTAGAAAATTCCATATCAAGTAAGTAGTAGACACAGCCCATATTAAGTCACAAGCATCATTCTATATGGATTCCTTTGCACTGGAATCAGATTCCTAGCTTGGTACAGTTTCCTTTTTATTCGTTTTGACTGCATTACAGTAAGTCCCTTGCTTCTAGTGTGTCCTTTGAAAGGAATAGGAAGTGATTTATTTCCAAAAGTTGAGATGTTAAGAATGTGTTGTTAATGTGTTAAGAATAAATTATCTTCTAGAACTAATAGAAGACTTTATTGGATGGACTATAGATTGGCACAAGGGAAGTAGTAAAACACAGTGATTAACAGCATGAACTCTGAAGACACACAGCCTGGTTTGAATCCTGATTCAAGCATCTATCAACTATGTCTTTCAGAAAGTTCTTTAATCCCTCTGTGCCTAAATTCCTCTTCTACAAAGTGGTACTTACATAATAAGTTAGGATAGGAATTAATTAAAATGATTTAACCATGCAGAAATCACTTAGAAGGGTGCCTGATATTTAGAGAAGTGATAGTTATTATATTTTATAAATATATGCTATAACTTAATGAGTACACATGGAGCTAAATAAAAGACTATCATGTTCAGCAAATTACATTCTAGAATAATATATTCTTATGAGCAAAAAGCTTTCAATATTGCCTTTATTATATGCTTTAATATAGTTCTTGTTTTGTAAATTTGTCTAGAAGATGCACAAAGTGGCATCGTAAAAGAAATGTATTATACTCTATAACATCACACAATTATGAAAAATCACAAATTACATATATTCTCAGTCACCACTGTTAATCTTAATGAGAAATTTCACATAAAGCAAAGCTCTGGAAATGGAATAGCCATATCCTCTCACCCTTTGAAATCACAGCAGTTCAATCAACTGCAAATGGAGAGTTGACACAGCTAAAATCTGGCCAAGTTCATTGCACACTCTGAATTGCTACACCAGACACAATACCTCTTGACCTTATCTTCTTTCCTACTGAACTCTTCTTGTGCTTTCTTCCTAATGGATTTAAACCCAACCAGCTAAAAATGCAGTCTTCCAGAATCCTGGACATGTTTCTCAGCTCACTGCTGCATGATTCCCAGGGGCAGTGACTTCCTGGGCCCTTTTCCTGCCATTCCTCAGCTCCCTTAAAGCTTTGCACTTGCCTGGTTCTCCTTTGCTTTCTCCTCTTTCTTCCCTGTCTCTGGTGACCACCTCTAAAATAGATGTTTTGACAAACAGGGCACAATGCACAGGTTTTTCCCCAAGATTCTCCCTCCGGGTCCCTCCTCTTCCTTCTGACCCTTTCTCACCAGGAATCCCTCTCCATCCCTTCAGGCCATCATCCCCCATTTGACACCTGAAGGCACCAGGTGACCCATCGCCATTGACAAGCATGTTGTGAAATGTCATCTCCTCACCAAGCACCCTGTTTCTTCTTATAAATCTCTATAAGCCATTGTTCCTTTCCAGGTTTACTCGCATATAGACTGGGAACTTGACATCTCTCCCCTAATCTGTAACTTCCTGAAGAATTTTGTGGGATAAAAGAGTCACAGAATTGGATCAAGTACTTTATACCACCCACCCTCTCTAGGGCCAAGTACCCTGAGTTGGACACATTAAATGCTCAATAAATATTTATTGGCTGACTTGAGAGCCAACTCTCTCTGCCCACCAAATATTCCTCTTTCTTTCCTCTTCACAGTTTTGAAATCCTACCTTCCAAACCCACACTGTTAATATCAGCTAAGCTTGTTACCTGTCCTAGAACATAATTTTACATATAAGAATACATTTTACTACATAAAGTTAAATATACCTAAATGCATTTACAATATGTGTATGTACTTATATTTATTATGTAACCTCTATGCGTGTGATTATATATATATATATATATATATATATATATATATATATATATATATATAACATCTAGATGTACATGTTTTCAATATTCTACCAAATAATAACATCTTTCGTAAAACTAAACCTAACATGGGAAAATGAATTATACTGTAAGCCTGACATGGGAATTTTGAAATAAGGAATTAAATACCTACTTAAAAAAAAAATTTAAGCCTTCCTGGCCTTTTGACTATAAAATGGTTCACCTTAATAACATGGATATGGAGAGATTAAGCTCTTACAGAGCTTGTGTGTGAAGTTTCCTTGGTGGCTTTCAACCACCAGTGACTCACAGTGGATTTCCTCAGCTGCTTGTATTTGCTCAGAACACCGATGACAGCAGCCAAATGTACCCAGAAAATAAAGTCAATTTAGTACTGACCCAAACAAAATGTGACTTTCTAAAAGCAGCACATATGTAAACTGTGTAGTGAATTACAAACTCACGATTATGTTTTACCATGCACTCTGTACTATTCAGACCATGATTCTCATTCTTTACTGCAGTTAACTGTACACATAATTATTTTTTATTGCTAATTTTACACCAGTGATTTCCATTTCAAGAAAAAAAAGCGTTAGCGTTTGACTCTAATTAAATATTTACTGCTTATGTTTTGCAGACCCGACATCAGGTTCTTCTTTAGACTGGGCTTACAATCTGGGCATCAAACACACATTTGCCTTTGAGCTCCGTGATAAAGGCAGATTTGGTTTTCTCCTTCCAGAATCTCGGATAAAATCAACCTGTAAAGAGACTATGCTGGCTGTCAAGTTTATTGCCAAGTACATCCTCAGGCATACTTCCTAAACAACTGCTCTCAGTTTAGAAAACACCAATCAATCTGTGTGTGTGTGTGTGTGCACACGCATACACACTCATGTGCCTTTGTCAGAAAGTCACTCTTAGCTATGCCTAGATGCAGATTCACATCACCTGAGTCCATCTTTATTCACCCAAATCCTGCATTATTTCTTTTTGCTTTTATTGGCTTCCAGTAGCACCTTAATAAAATAGCTTTAACTGAAACTATCTAATCATCTTTCTTTGCTTTAAGGGAAGCGTGAACCAGAAAAGAATATGATTTTGAGTATTTTTTAAAAGTAATATACAGTGAAACACAGAAAAGAAATGAAAACCTTCCCCAGAATCTGATTGTTGTGGTGTGGCTTCATCATTTCATGAGCTAATAAGATTAAAATGAAATGCATTCTAATGCTTTAAAAATGCTGTTCTTGATAGACTGTTCTCTGCATTTTTCCAATAGCGTTAATAGTCAAGATTAATGTTTCTTATTCAGCCTGTTAATAAGAAAGAATATCTTCATTTTTCAAAAACATAATTTGCCCACATATTTTTTTCTGATAGAAGTAAACATTGTTTATAGAGATGAATCTCAGTGCTTTATACAACCAACCCAGTTCTCATCGCTATAACATATATTAAACTTAAAACAGTTTAATTTAACCTGCTGTAATCAGAGGAACAGAGGAAACCACCAGCCAAAACATCTCTCAGCAGTGACAGACACAACTATGGCCTTGCCCTCCTGATGGAAAGAGAGGAGACCAGGAGATGCATTAGGAGATAAATAGTCTGGTCAACCACTGGCAATCATGGTAACTTGGTACCAGTGTTCAGTCTGTTAGCCTGTTGTTTAAGATGCTCTTCCAAAATACTTTTCCCCCAAATATTGATCCCTTAATATTCTCAACATTGACCCCTTGTCAAAGGACAACAGTGGTGGTATCTACATTCTGGAAATTCAGAACACAAATGGCCCCCACAGGCTGAATTTAAAGGACAGGAAGAGAGTACCTTGACTTCCCATAAACTTATTTTTCCAAACACTCTGACAATAGATTCTGAGGATCCTGAAAGGTCCTGAGAAATGTACTCAACAAATAACCTGGAACATTCCTCATGAATCCTTTAGGTACTTCCAGAAGCATGGACATCATTAAATCTCCAAGATGATGGCATTTCTGATAGTGAGGAGGTAGGCAAAATGTTCTCATGCAAAATTTCCTCATGCAAATTTTTCTCATGCAAAATTGTCTAGAAAAAAATAAATATTAAAAAAAAACAAAATTTCATTACAGGTCGAGGAGGGAACAGTGACAAGAAAGTGAAAGACAAAATTTTGTCTGAGAATATGTTGTCTCACAAAAAAAAATATAATACCTATACCTAAATATTTAGCATTCCAAACTGGTTTCAGAACATAGGAGTGTCAATTTATTCCCTTAAATATGCCATGTGGGAATTATAGACTCATTCACACTTACTCAGTTGAGAAAGGGTTTTTAACTCAGCTCTACCCCTAAATTCACATAAATATCTCTAATTCTAGTAGGATTTTAGATGGAGGAGGTGAGAGAGAATTCCAGTTGTTGAAGATGTCCTGTGTCCATCCAGTATTATTTGTAAAAGACACAAAAGTTTTATATACAACTTATTTGAGCTATTATTCAGTTTGATATTTATTTTCTTAGGAAAAAAATTATCTGACTAGCTAAAAGTTAAAAATCCTACAAGATCATTCTTTATCCTAATCAAATAGTTTTTTGAATGGCTTTCTAGGGTATGTTTGCCTCTTTGACTTCATATGAAAATGAAAATAAATATGTGAAGGAAGATATCTGCATTAAAGTTTAAAAACTCAAGTTTCATTTTTATGAAAATGTTTGGGAAATCTGTGCTGAGTCTTCCCATACACTTCCCCTCTATCAGGAAAAGGGCGTAGTGCTCAAGTTACAAGTTCTGCTATCTCCTATAATATTCTTGATAATATATCCTAATAAAAAAAATCTTCTAAAACAACATTTCTTTTCCAATTTTCCTATTAAATTCACTTGAGGGGCATTTTTTTTCATGTTTCGAAAATTTGTTATTTGAGAGCAATGGTCTCGTGCTGAGATACACAACTCACTTCCCTGAGGAAATTTACCATGCAATAAATGAACTTCCAGTGAGAAGCATGAGTCTAAACTGATTTTTAAATGTCCTGTCAAAAGTTCCTCCTTATATCCCACACACCATTCTTTGATCACAGGAATACTCATCGGCTAAGCAAACATTAGACCTCCAGAAGGGAGTTACTATTTCTCATGGAACACAAACCCCTATGGCTAATTTAAACAAAAAAAGCAAAGATTTAATCTCCAGAGAAAGGTAGAAAGTGTTATAGAGAGCATGCAAATTCTCTCAGTTTTCACGTTCTCCCTGGCCACCTTACCGTCACAAAAGAAGTCTAAGTTATTTTGACATTCCAAATGGATGGATATTGGTCTCCCCTGTCAGGGGATAAGTCAAGGACAGATAACTCATCTTAATTTCACCATGTGGTTCTCACCATTATAAACTAGCAATTTATATTTAATATAGAAAATGTAAATGAGATTTCCTAAAGAAGACTATGCATTGGCCCCAAAAATCTACAATGTGGTGTTATAATATTAAATTAATGTCAAAGTTCCCTGAATTCACGAATTATGAAGCAGCAACAGTAAGTAATCTTGGTTGGACACTTATTTATCTGAGTATCTGTAAGAACCAATGGAGTCCATAAACCATACCTGACCACCTGGACCTTCACTACTGCATGGCATCCTCTAAAATCCATTCTTCTCTCTTTCCTTTCCCTCTTTCTTCACTCTATTCTCCCTTATAGGAGATCTCCCAACTTTGAACTAGACACATGGCCATCCAAATAAAATCTCCAAAACTTTCTTGCAAATCATAGCAGCCATTGTATTGTTCTGGCCTATGAGTTTTAAGAAGCATCATGTGCTACAGTCTAGGAGGCTCAGTTCCAAGACCTCTGGAACACTCACTTGGGCCCTTCATCTTGTTCTCTTCTCTTTGGGCTATAATACAATTGTGATGGCTAATGGTTGTCCATCATTTTGGACCCTAAGTGATCTTGAGAATCAAAGCAAAGAAACTGTTAGGAGAAGCCTGGAACCATAGAACTTCACCAACTAGAGATGCTAATCAAGGTCTACACCACCTAGGACTTAAATGTGACAAATAAATAGGGGTTATAGGTACAGTTTAGTGGTAGAGCATGTCCCTGATTTGAACAAGGCCCTGGGTTCAATTCTGAGCACAGAAGAAGAAGGAGAAAGAGAAGAAAGAAAAGAGAAAGGAAGGTCTTAATTAATCTACTGTTGATTTGAATCACTGTTGTTCCCAATGAAGCCTAATCCTAATGAATGCAACAATACAGGAACAATTGGGAAACCAGTTCCAGATGTGCCCTAGGTGGACACTTTTGGAGGATGCTATGGTGTTACGCAAAATCATGGGAGTAGAAACCAGGAGGTGGAGATTGGAATCCTGATTCTACCACTGAACAACAATCAGCCAACTACCATCATCTTTGCCTGCCAGACCCATCTATTAGGTTTTTGTTAGAATTTGAGGTAATAGAAGCTTATCAAGTTAAGCTAATGATATCCATATTATTTGTATTTGGGACAAAGTACATGGTCTTGTAATGAACTGGCTCAGGTGGTTTCCTCTTGTGAAAGAATTGGATGGTACCAAAACAAACAGAGCAATATCATATTTTCACACATAAAAGTGTGAAAATGCCAACTCCAGTCTTTTTTATAGTTTCTCATTGACTTCCTTTTTGTTATTGTGCTTATTACTATTAGTTTCTTCTTTCCCTTTTTAATGATCTTCAGAAAAAAATATAAAAACTTCCATTTGGTGGATGGAAAATATAAAATATTTCCAATGATCAAAAACAGGAAAATCAAAAATCTTAAAATTTCAGAAAATCATTAACCTGCTGATTTGTTATGAAATTATGATCCTTGCCAAGGATGTGATTTTTTTTAATTGTGCACAGTACAGTACTGAAACTTTATGCAGATACCTCAAAAAATCAACACATTGAAATGGAAAAAGAAACAGTGTTCTCCCCCTTAGGAAAGAATGAATCTACAAGGAATGATCTGAAGTTCAGATTACATCTGGTGACAGAGGATGTTTCCTTTTCATTCGGCTGGTAATATGCAAAAAATTATGGGCAGAACTCAAATTAGGGGAAACAAATACACGAGCCCTTCCAAACCACAAGGTTTTATTGTGCAAAACCACATTAAAAGCAACATTTTCTACATAGTGAGGCTAATATGAATACAAAGCAAAATGTCAAAGATTCTCCTGTACTCATCTTTCTCCTTTTTACACAATTGTATTTCATGATTAAAATACCCAGCCATTTTTCTATAATGATTCATAATAGCATCTTGAAAATTTCGGCAGCACATAGGCTACTGTCAGAATTTTCTTAGGCAAAGCTTTTGGGAGATTCTCTTGCATTTCATTGTCACAAAATCCATTATACCAGGACAGATCTCAGCCCGCCTGAGTAATGTCTATCTGAGGGTTATAATTTTGTCATAAAAATTTGCTCTCACATGAACTTAGCATAAAAGGTCTCCGTCCAGAAAATAGGAATTGAAATGGATATATTATCACTTGAACTGCTTTTTTACTCACTTATCCTTCAATTACAAGCCTTAAGTTCACTGGTGTCAAGAGAGGTTAAACCAGAAAAATGTAAAACAATTTTTGAAATATGTGAGGGAAATTTGACACTTAATGTTCCAAATGCATTATTATTGCCATGGTATCCCTGAAGTGTGCTACTGATTCGTTTCACATTGTGGATTTAAAGGCATGTAAAAGACTATTCATGAAACAAAGAAAAAATCCATATGTATCATTTCATATGTAAAATATTTTTCAAGAGCTCCGGTTTCTTTTTTTATTTAAAGATGCCAATGTCATTTTTTTTAAATCCCTGTTTTGCAAAACTTAAATTTCAAGATGTAATTAAATTTTAATGGGGCAAAGAATGGGAAGGTGAGAAGGGTAAGTTTTGAGATATGCAATCATACTGGCAGTAATGAGTATATAAAAAGTAACATTTGCATAATACTAGAAAATTTTTAAATTGCCTTATGTGTATGCCTGCATTTGATCACAAGTTGATATGACTTGGTTGGGGGAAGATTACTAGTATTTATTTATTTATTAATATTTATTTTTTAGTTGTAGGTAGACACATACCTTTATTTTGTTTTCATGTGGTGTGAGGATCAAACCCAGTGCCTCATGCATGCTAGGCGAGTGCTCTTTCTCTGAGCCACAATATGTTAGAACCATAACTCAAAAGTGCTTTAATGACTTGCCTATAAAAAGTTGCAAATTGAAAACTAGATTTTCACACTTCCAAGTTCAGATTCATTCTATTACTCTGAACTGCCTCAAGGTGGTCACCTTTCTAGAGAAAGCAGAGAGAATGGTTACCTAACCTGTCAATCATCAATTACCCATCTAATTCTCACTCCATGCTAAAGGTACATCATCATAATGACCCATTAGATACTCTTCCAGGTGACCTAGACCAGGGTCTCTCACCCTTGGTTTGCACTGGATTCACCCAGGAGGGTTATTAAAGCACAAATTGCTGGCCGTGATCCCAGAGTTTCTAATACAACAAGTATAAGGAAAAGCCCCCAAATCTCCATTTTTAACAAGTTTTAACATGAGGTCATGCTGATGCTGCTGGCCCAAGAACCACACTTTGAGAATCACAGAATAATTCCAAATTTTCCTTCTATTTTTCAGTGTTTGTTTTACCAATATTTTTTTGTGATTTCTAAGCTTATTGACAAAAAATAACTTACTCATAGGCTGTATCGTCAAAGTATAGACAAATCAAAAACAAATGAACTAAGGATAACATTTCCATTTAATTCTTGTCTTCTATAACAAAACCAGGTGTTTGAACAATATTTCAAATCCATTGCATATTTAAATTATCCACAAATGTAGCAAAATAATCAAGAATAATAAAGGATCCCTGCTTTGAAATTTAAGTGATTCTATAAATTTTAAGATATTAAGAATTAACTTTATCTATTCACATTTAATAAGTATTGAAATTTTTTTCAGTCCTTGGTGCTTCCTGTTGCCCTTGCCTCCTCCCTCCCCCAATTCCTGTACTCTACTGATCTTCCTTCTATTTATTTATTGTTTTTCAATTGGTGCTTTATAGATACACCTAAAGGTGAAATTCACTGTGTATATTTATTCATGCACAGAGTGTAATTTCTCAAATTCCTTTTGCAATGAATTTTTAATGCTTTTATTGTTATCTTAAATGTTATATCCAACTCTAGTTTTGGAACATTTAAAAAAAAATTTTTAAAGTGACTTCTCCTAAGGCCTAGAGGCTGTGGCTACATCCAGTTAAGGAAACCAGAAACTGTTGTAAGAATTCCTCTGCATGTGAACAGCAACTGTCTAATAGAAAAACTGGGGAATTCTGTGCAGACCATTTACAGAGTGGTTTTGGAGTGCATAGCATTCTTTTCCAGAAGAGAAAGAAACGGCTTCAGCTGATGTAAATCCTGTGCTGTCCTGGAGACAGGAGATGAGCTAACCTGAGGATGCTCACTCGAACTTGCCACCATCCCCTGATGTTGCCACCTGACAGAGCTTAGTTGTGTCTGTCCCAATCAATCTTTTACAAACACAGAGAAAGGAAGAAGTGGTAAGAAGCATGTGTATAGTCATTTGGGCAAAAGACTGGGGTAAAAAAAGAACCAGGAGGAAAAAAAAATACAAAATCCAATTTTCCCTAGCCCCCTCCCTAAACCTCCACTCTCCCCCAGAATTACCTAAATGCTCTGCCTCTAAGCCTCACGGTAACCCAGCTGTCCCTTCCCTTCAGCCTGCACAAAGCAAGTCTCTGAGAGGAGTTGCCTTTCTTCAGACTTTGGACCAGGGCAGCCTCCTGATTTTGGATTATCTAGTATATTCCCTATTTATGTATTTATTTTCTATAAAATAACCATATGGCGATTAAAGATCTTTTATTTCTTGATTTTATTTAAAACCAAATATGTTTTCAATATAATGTGTGTGTGCTGGGGATTGAAACTCGAGTCTTGCACACACTAAGTACATGTCTACCAGTAAGCTATACCCTAGCTCCACTGATAAAAAACTTAAATATTAAAGAATACACAAAGATCCCGGGCACAATGGTGAAGTCCTGCAATCCAGAGACTCTGTAGACTAAGGCGGGAGGATCACATGCAAGGCCAGCCTCAACAATTAGACCCTGAGCAACTTATCAAGATTGTGTCTCAAAGGAAAAAATAAGAAGGGCTGAGAATGTAGCTCAGTGGTAGAGCATCCCTGGGTTCAATCTCTAGAACTGCAAAAAATAAAAAGAAAAAAAGAAAAGAAGGCACAAGCAACATCTGAATATACAACAGATGTTATGGAGGGCAAGCGCTTAGGCCATTGGAAGGCAGATTTGAATAGAGGTTCACCACTTACTAGCCATGGCCCATGGGCTATCTGTGAAATGCAGGTAATGATACCCGTGTCCAGAGATTCTTGTGAAAATTAAAAATAAGCAGAGAAAAATATGTGAGTGACCAATTGTTCCCAGTTTGCTAAAAGGGGGTATGGAGTTCCAGAATGCAGGATTTGCACTGCCAGGCCAAGGCATCCCAGGCAACAGGGTGTCTCCAGTTGTGGTGAAACTTTTCTGGGGCAAAAATAACATACATAGCATACATTAAGACTACTTCTCTCCCCTGCCTACTTTCCAGAAGCCATCAGATAAAATATATACTAATACTCATCAAGAGTTTTCACTTGGCTATTATGTTAAATACTTCATACAGATCGTATTAATTATTCTGAACCCTAAGATCTAAATGCCATTCTGATCACTCCATTTTGACAGATACCAAAAGGGAGGCACAGAGTCATTCAAGGTGACCCAGCTCAAAAATCTAGTAAAACAAAAATTCAAACCCATGCAATCAAATTTCAAACTGCTTGCAGAACACTCTTTCTCCTCATTCCAACAGATTGAGCATCTCCTAGGAACCTGTTAGAAATGCAGAATCTCAGGGCCACAGCCAGACCACAGCCAGACTCGCCAGACTCGAATCTGTGCTGAACCACTAGGCTACATCACCTGAAGCCTAGACTCTGGGAAATAATCTAGGATCTTGAACTACAGAGAATAATAGCAAACTCTCAGTCCATCCACCCAAATCTAAAGCTCAGCATCTGTAAAAGCCACAGAGAGACCACCTGAAGGAAACAGAAGTTGAACACAAGTAAAATTTGCACATTCTAAAAATCTAACCACGTCTCAGACCAAGAACTTAGACTTCAGTGCATTAGCTGAGTAAATCTGAAACTGAAATAAACCCAAACAGTGCTTTCTTAAAACACAGGGTTAGTTTGCTTCTTTTATTACTTCAACATATACCTGTTTATATTCGCCCGGCCTGCCCTGCTCCAAATACAAATGCTCTAGGAAGCTGGGACACACAGAGTCCAAAACATTAAAAGCATTTTGGAAAGAAACTTGAAGCTGATCTACTTTTTTGTTCTGTTCAAGTTGGTGCATTTCCCATAAACTAGAAATATGAGGAAAATTCATAATGAGGAGGCTTTGCTCATGGTTAGCATGGATTTGAAGTTTTAAATATAAATATAAATTAACCAGTATTTAATGTTCTTTTCAAAGACAGGATCTTAGCAGTGATAGTCTATCAAGCACTCTTCCCCAAAGCTGAAAGCACAGCAATAAAACCTCATTCCAGGCTGAAACCAGACACACGAAGTCAGAAGCGATGAAGTCATTATCATTTGCTAGATTAAAAACACTCAGTCTCAATAACAACGCAGACTCAGTTCAGAGTAACAGCTTCAGTCTATCAGAGTAAATATTTTATGTGCCAAAATATGTTGGGTACACAGTCTATACCAAATTATGTGTTTAATTAGCGGCTTTTCCTCAGATGCCTTCATACCCAGGCCATCTCTCATATATGACTTATTTTTCCATATAAAGTGAATAAAATAGTCACTGGAAACAACAGCTCATTTTGGAAATAAAACCATAGTTCCACTTTCAAATTCCTCAACTTAAATCTAAAGATTTTTTTTTCCTTAGACTTTATATTAATGATACATAAATATCTTACTTTTTTCATTAAATTGAAATTGAACTTTCAAGCTTTTAGAGAAGTGAAACTTCTGGAACTCCACACCAAGTGCATTGCATCCTGACTGTATTCCATCTCTCAAAGATGCTATGAAACAGGGATGGTTAACCACCAACCCCAGAGAAGAAAAACCAGATCAGCCGTGGTTGCCTGCTAATGGCAGCGTTAGGATTTGAACCCAGTCTGAGATCCAAACACAATGGCTTCCAAAAGTGACCCGAGGTCAATCAGATCCTCTGGAGCCGGAAGGAAACTGCTTTCCCTCTCACAAGTGGGAGGTTGCAGACAACATAGACTCACAAAGGACAAAACTCTGAGGCACACACAAAGCTCTGAAGTCCCTCCATGCCACTCTATGGAAGTATCATGATAGCCCAAGGGAAATCAATAGTTCTAGTTCTCTCCAGAAGATGCAGAAAAGAGGTTCATGGCTCCAGTGAGTAGAAGTCCTCTCAAAAGCTGGTGGGCTTCGCACAGCAGGAAAACTCCATAAGCAAATTCCAGCACTGTGACACAAAGGCTTGGTCCCAGGTGCATGAACCATACTACATCTGTCTGCCCCAGCACATGAGCCACAGGTGTTCCCTTTGTAGGTCCCACTATGTCTAGACTCTTATCCAAATTTGCTGAGCTCTTCATGCCCAAGTTCCCAACAAACTGCTCCAAGTACCTTGCCAAGCATCTTTCTTGGCAAACTTCAAGAACCCGGACAATTCAGTTGCCGTTGAGAAATAAGATCACACTTTAAAATGGCATTTGCTTGAAAGTACCAGGCTCCAAGGAGATTGCATCCTCAGAGGTACTTAGCAACACAGCTCCCTGGTTTAAAGTCTACCCATTCTTTAGAGCATTGCTCAGACCTGGCTCCTAGGGCCTTTCCAAAAGGATCCAGGACACAAAATCTCTCTTCTCTTTCAATTGCCCCCAGAGTTTGATTTGCTAATTTGGTAAAACAGCCCCCTGTAGAATTGCATCTAAACTTTTGGAAAACAGCTATCGTCACATAAGCTTCTTTTTTTATTCCCCAAAGCATCTAACACATCTGTGAAATAGTAAGGAGAAGAGTGATGGGATGCTGGCAGGCTGCAGTGGCAGGGCTTCCCGGGATAGCAACGCCTACATTGAAGCAACCAAGTCCAGAATGTGATCAGGAGTAACCAGTTCCTCCAGGCCAACGCATGTCAGCCAGACTCTCTGGGGACTCACTTCTACAGGAGATGGCCAAGTTCCTGATTTACTACAGACTGAGCGGGACTTGCTGTGAATCAGATAATGTAGAGTCAAGACACTTGGTCAAGACAGACAGCACCCACCCCCATGCAATTGTTAAAGAAGCAGCAATGCAAATGACAGGCAGAATGAAAGCTGTAAAATCATGCAAGTTCTCGTGCATTTTGATCTGGCAAGTGACCCACCAAGTCTCAGCTTTTGCATTTTGTGTAGAAGAAAACAAAACCAAAACCAGCAGAGCTCTTTCCTAGTCATCTCTGTGCCTTTGTCATTGTTCCAGCTCTTTATTCAGAACATTGAGGATGCCTCTGTTCTTCCACCTCAGGAAGCCTGGGAGCTGGCCGGTGGGGGATAGTGAAAGTTCCCAGGGGTGGAGTTGATGACCCTAGAGGACCATCTGCTCCCAGAGATCTCCTTCTAAATATGCGCTCTTTGCATCCACATACTTGTCTCGGGTTCTATTTTCAGTGGAACCTAAACTAAGAGAAAAATGACATCAGGAGAAATTGCCAAATCATCCAAAAGAGACGCAAGAGAGACTGGTGTGATTAATTCATGCAGTACACAGGAGTTCACTGCTGGAAGAAAATAATACTTTCTCCTAATTTTTCACTCTCCATATCTCCAGTAAATGTTTCTCATTAACAGAATCTGACCCAGAATTCTGTTGGCAAGAGATTCTAGGAAATGTCCTTCCTAGGCTTCTCACCTAAAATGTAGTCCTACCTGCATCTTTAATACAACAAACGAGATGGAATTGCGGTGAGTTCACACAAAACAATCTGCAGAAGTGCTTTCAGGATTATGATCATGGGGTTACAGTCCTCAGCCCTTCACTCAGTCCTTAACAGAGTGATGCATTCATAGTCCCTCCTATGTGATTTCACAGTGCCTTCTACCGTGGGAGGAATGCAAAACCCAGCCCACTTGCTGTGGAGCTTGGCTGGATGACCAGCTTGGGCTAATGCAATGTTAGGAGATATGTTAAACATCCTTGTGTGGTTTGGCCAGCCTGCTTGCATTTCTGAGGTCTTCCAGAGGAATTGCATGTCCCAGGTGGTGACTGGCACAGGTGAAGCAAATGGAAACCCAACCCACAGCCTGGAGCCAAGGTCATCCATCATTCCTGGAGCCAGTGAGCCACAGATAACCCATGCACCCCTGAGGGAGAGAGTGAAAGTTTTGTATTGTTGACTCACCAGAATTTGAGATTGCTTTTCATGTAACAAAAATGAATCCAAGGATCATATGTTTAATATCAAAACAAGCTTGGCACATACTAACCATAATTCTATCAAGAATATTGTAAGCCATGATGCACTATAAAAATGCATCACATTCAAAACTATGTTTAAAGATAATAGTAGGAGTGAAGTGCTGTGTGGCCCTTGATCTGTAAAAAATAAAAAATGTCGCATATTTCCTAGATCAAATTAAGCTTAGTGTGAGCACCAGGTATTGGGGTTGATAAGCAGTCTAATAGCTGTCCTTCTATCCTGATTATCTTGCATAATGCAAAACCCTGGGCATTACATAGTTCCAAACAGAGTGGAAGGGACAGACTTTCAGGCAATTATAAAAGTTAACACTAACTTCAAAAAATATTTTGCATGTTTGTTGGACACATAAGACCTCCAAATATATGACGAAGACGTGCTCTCTATATTGTTAAAATCTGAGAGAGTAAATGTCACCCATTGTCTTAATTTATATTTATATTCCTAATTACTTAAATTAGAATTAGAATTAAGAGGATTTTATAGGGCTATTTGGAAGTAATAGTGGTTTTAAAAAAAATGAGATGGTCTATCACCATTTTAATTTAATGTATCCTTAAAAAATGTAATCAGAGTAGTGTAAAAAGACAGAAGAGGATTTGTCTTAAGTGATGTACAAGAAGTCTGTGCATATGCAATTAAGTATATATCAGAATAAGTGTGTAGAAAACCATTCAAAGAGCAGTATCATTCCTCGAAGGGCAATTTGGCAAGACTTCTCAAGGACCATAAAGCGTTTACATCCATGGACTTCAGAAACTCATTCTTAGGAATAAATCTAAACTAATAAATTTTAAAAGATATATTTATAAAGATGTTCTATTGATCTCCAATAATGAAGAGTAAAAGTAAACTGAACATTCTACACCAGCACAGGTTAGGAACAATTGAGAGTATAATTTTAAGATATTATGCAATATTAAAAATAAACAAAGTAGAATGATTAAAAAAAAGAGCAAACCAAGAGAAGTGAACTCAAAATAAAGGAAGGTAAAGAAACATAATATCATAAAGACGTGACTGCATAGTGAGAGATCTCAGCACATAAACCTAAAGGATAAGCTATGGAAGAACACAATCATCTAGGTTCAGATTCCAATATAAGCCAAAATATTTGAACCAATAATTTTAAGTCAGTTTAATGAACACATTAAAAAAAAGAACATATCCATATGATAGAAAATGAAGTTATTTTAAGAGCTTGGGTACAGTGTTTTAAGTTTTATCCTGATATTTATAGATGAAACACCTTTTGTAAAATTAAAATCATCAGACAAAACTATATGCTAATTTTCATTGGGGAAAAAAAATTGGTGTTTTAAAATGGTAGCCAGTTGTGGGTGGGTTCACTTGCAGATCCTACTGGGACAGTGAACAGGCACCACCGTCGGCTTTCATTTCAAAGATCAGCCAAACACACCCAGAAAGGTGCAAGAAGCCCCTGAGATTTATGTTATAGGAATTAAAGTATATGTCAATTTGAACCCCACTATTATACATATAGTGCACTAATAAAATTTTTAAAAAGAAAAAATAAATCTATGAGATAAAGTCAGAGGGTTGTGCTTTAAATAGACGTTGGAGGAAAAGTGTGGCTTTGTTCAGCCTGAGAGGCAGCCCAGTAGACCACAGAGAAGGTAAAACAGAAAAGATACTATTGGGACAAGCGGTACCCAACCCACACCTAGAGCCATTCAGACCGCTAATCCAAGTGATCTCAAAAAAATAAAGGCAGTCCAGCACTGGAAGTTATCATGAGACAGTATGTAAAATGAGGTCCTGTTTGGGGGACTTTGCTGCGCTTAAGGAAGATCCCAAACTAAAGCTGCTCTTTCTTGAAGGACAGAGAGCACAGGGCTTCCCTGAGCTGTTTTTTAAGAGTGTAGAGTGATAGACCCTGCTGTTCACCCCCAAGCCTCTGCATTCTAGACTCCTGCATGCACCCACCCTCCCCTCACTGACTGTGCGGACAGTGACAGGGTCTGGCCTCCCCCGTATCACTGCCCCATAAACCTAAAGGATAAGCTATGGAAGAACACAATCATCTAGGTTTAGATTCCAATATAAGCCAAAATATTTGAACCAACAATTTTAAGTCAGTTTAATGAACACATTTTAAAAAAAAAGAACATATCCATATGATAGAAAATGAAGTTATTTTAAAGTAAAGTTACAATAGTTAAAATAAAGGTCACAGAGATGGGACACCTTCTTAAGAGTACATCAAGGGAAGGAGGAAAGAAAGACAGAGACAAGAGAAACAGAAAGGCCAGTAGGTATAAGAGTCAGAGCCCAGCAGCCAAGATCCAAATGGTCAGAACAGCAGAAAGACAGGAAAATAAAAATGAAACAAATACTTGAAGAAATACTGTAGTTAAGTATTGCAGATTTTTTTTTAAAAAAAAGGCCCAACACTGAAAGAACCTTTAGAGTCCTAAAGAAAAGAAACACATTCACACTGCATTAAGCTAAAACTTAAGGGTAAATTTAGTTTAAAAGACAAAAATAAAAAGAAAATTCTAAAAGCCAACCCAAAGAAAGTGTCACATCGAAGGAATAAGAACCAAATTATTTCAAAGTAAAGCTGTCCATGAGAAGACAATGTGAGAATAGTTTCTGAAATATTGAAGGAAAAGAAATTAGGATTTAGAATTTTATAGCCTAAATATCAGTCAATCAGAGAGGTTAAATGTAACTCAGGAATGTAAGTCTTCAGAAGGTTTTCCATGCAAGGTCCCGGGTAGAAAACATTGAGGATAAAAATCTTTTCATTTCTCTCCTTAATTTGTTTAATTTGTTCTTTTTAGATGTACATGACAGTAGAGTGTATTCTGACATATTATACATTCGTGGAGTGTAACTTTGAGGATAAATTTCTTTCTTTCTTTTTTCTTTTCTTTTTTTTTTTTTTGTACCAGGGATGAAACCACTGAGCCACATCCCCATCCCTTTTTTAAAAGTATTTTATTTAGAAACAAGGTCTTGCTAAGTTGGTTAGGGCCTCGCTAAATTGCTGAGGCTAGCTTTGAACTTGTGATCCTCCTGCCTCAGCCTCCCAAACTGCTAGGATCACAGGTGTGCGCCACTGTTCCCAGGGAGGGTAAAATTCTTAAGAGAATAAATGAATATAAATATGCTGCCAGCAATCTATGAATAAGAAGTCACACACCCTGATTTAGTTGTTTGCTATCCTAGAGGAGAGAGAGAGAGAGAGAGAGAGAGAGAGAGAGAGAGAGAGAGAGAGAGAGGAAGCTATTATGAAGTAAAAGAAGAAAATTGTGTGCAAGTTTTCTCTCATCAAGACCTGATATATTCACAATAACTCTGACTTAAAAGTTTAGAGTCCCCCAAAATGTTGAAAGCTGAGTTCTCACAAGGGCTGGGAGAAGAGCAAAGCCCTGTGGTCGCCAAGCTGGACATGCACTCCACCAGCTCGACAGGAGCAGCTTCTTGCTCCAGAACGCAGTAACCACGTCATTGAGCTCACTGCTTGGCGGGGTCGGCATGAGCGTCAGGTGAAGACCCATGACTACAGGGAACCACAGTGCTCTTACATTCTGGGTGCTCATCTCATTGTGACCCTTCCAATTTCCAGAACAGCATTCTTAGTAGATACAGCATCAGGTTAAAGAGGGGAGGGAATGAAGTAGATGAAAAGAAGTAGAAATAGAGGTGGGGAAACAGAAATAACAAGTTGAGATGTTTAAAACTGGGCAGAACCTCTTAATAATCAGCATAAGGAGGAGTATGGATGGAATTTTAAAGATATAATTCACAGTATGGATTTTAAAAAAATCCAAACTATGCTTTTTATAAAAGACCCAAAACAAACATGAGGAAATACAAAGGTTAAAAGTAAAAAGACAGAAAATGAAATTATCAAGCAAACACAACAAAGTGAAAGTTGTTGTAGCTATGTCAACCACATGGAAAACAAATGTTATAGTAAACTGTAGTTTAGGGACAGATAATTCAATTCACTACCCAATTCAGTCCTCTAAGAAAATAAAGCTTAAATATGCTCTTACCTAATAAAATCAAGTTAAATTATATGAAGAAAACTTTATTGGAACTCCAGGGACAGAATAATAAAACCACCATTATAGTGAGAGAACTCAGCGCAGCCTCTCGACTATTCAAATACACAATTCAAGTGGGAAAAAACACAGAAAAGATATGCAAGATCCACCCAACATAATCTTAAAAATTATTGTAGTGAATATATATGAAACTCTGCTTCCAACAACTAGAATAACATATGTTTTTCACAAGTACATATAATTATTTATAAAAATTTATTATGGATTAGGTTCTAAAGAAAGTCTCAACATTTTTACCAAAAGAAACATGCAGTTAAGTCAAACATCAATAAAATAAAGACTGGAGCCAGGCACAGTAGGACACATCTGTAATCACAGCACCTCAGAAGGGCTGATGCAGGAGGTTCACAAGTTCAAGGATAGTCTCTGCAATTTAATGAGAGTATCTTAAAAATAAAATTAGAAGGACTGGGGATATAGCTAAGTGGTAAGAACTCCGTGAGTTCAATCCCCAGTAATAATAATAATAATAATAATAATAATAATAATAATAATAAATATATTTTAATTCCCACTTATTTGAAAAAAATTCTAATAGCTCACAAGTTTAAAATGGAGTTAAAATGTTGAAATACCTAAAAGTGGCTTAAAATGTTTAAAACCACATATCAAAATGTGCAGCAAAAATAAGGATCTGAGGGAAATTTATGACCTTAAACATGAATACTAGGTGGAAAAAAGAAGGCCACAAAATTAATGAATTAACTCCCCAACATAAGAATTTAGGAAAAAAAGCAACAAAGCCAGGTATAAGTGGCACAAGACTATAATCCCAGCAGCCCAGAGGCTGAGGCAGGAGGATCACAAGTTCAAAGCCAGCCTCAGCAACTTAGTAAGGCCCTAAGCAACTCAGCAAGACTTTGTCTTTAAATAAAATACAAAAAGGGCTAAGGATGTGGCTCAGTGATTAAGCACCTTTGGGTCAATCCCTAGGGAAAAAAAAAAAGAGAGAGAGAGAAGAAGGAAAAAGAAATAAAACAACAGAATAAAACTAAAGGAAATGCAAGGAAAGAGATAAAATTAAAACAGAGAAGATAAAATCAAATATTAACAATTTTGAAAAATTAACAAAATGAACAAAGTTTGGCAAAATTATTCAAGACAAGAAGAGAGAAAATATAAATGGTCTTATGAATAAAAAAAGAAAGAAATTAGTACAGAAAAACTAAATATTAAAATGATTCAAAAAAAGAGAGTTGTTTGAAACAAGATGGAAAATTGGGGATGACATTGACCCTTGTGCCAAAAGCAAAAAAAATAACAAAACTCTAAATATACTCTCGAGTTACTTAAAGACTGGGAGACGGTCCTAAGAAGGGCCTTGTTGGGCAGCTGTCATCGTAAGGACATCATACTGTGCACTGCTGAGGCAGCTAAGGCCATAAGTTCTTCGGAACCTCCGTCATATACACAGTCCAGCGCTGACCAAAGTGTCCTCATGCAGCACTCAACCACACCTGAAGGACAGTGTTCTGATGCTGCTCATCCCACAACAGTGACACCAATGACTGAGAAAGGAGAAAGAGGAGGAAAGTCCCACCGCCACCCTAGCCCGTGGTCTGGAGAGGGTCACATACACTAACGGGGACATACACTACCACAATCACTGTGGAAAACAGCTAGCCTTACCCACCCTGGTGGAAGGCACAACCCACAGCCTGCCGGCCCTCTCCAGGTGGACCTCCAGGAGCTCCTGGACATACCTCATGGGAGCGACACCCCTGTCCACATCAGCGTCGCTCACAATGGTGACAGCTGGGAAACGCCCCAACCCCCATTCTCAGGACAGTGAGGATGAAGCCAGGGCCTGTGGACATAGCCGTCAAAACTGAGGAAGGCTACAGGGACACACGGCCACGTGGGTAACTCTCAACAGTACTGCAGGAATGTAAAAGGAATTCCATCCAGAGCACTGCCAGCATGGGATTCTTCCTAAAGATAAGTCAAATAAGGCTGGGTAACTCGTGCCTGGCATGCATGAGGCCCTCCTGGGTTCAATCCCCAGCACCACCACCAAAAAAAAAAATAAAATAAAAAAACTCATACGAGCAAATAGAGATGTAATTTACCAATATAGAAAAGAAACCAGCTTCCACTTCTAGTAAGATGGATGGACGTGCCTTTCCCTATTCCTCTCACTGTGGGCAACTAAAATCTCTGAGTATAATTCATAAAGCAAATGTGAATGACCCTGAAGGGTGCAGGCACTAAAGTGGACTGGCCAGGGATGTTCAATCCAAGATTCCTTTTTTTTTTTTTCTTTTTCCCCAGGGAAGTTCTTTTATAAATCACCATAATCTGAGTGTTATCTGTCAGGACAGCAGTGTCCAGCTCAGTATGAGTCATACAGGTGTTGAAATAAAATAAAAGCCCCCCAGCAGTGACATAGCCTTGCAGCAGTGAAGACCAGAACTGGTCATTAGTAGCCCAAACCTGGGAGGAACGGCCACTGGTCATAAAGCCTGTAGAAATGCACTGAGAAACACAAGTGGTGACCCATGAATGTGCTGGCACCAAGCTGCAGCAAACCCGATGGTTGAAAAGAAGGTGGCAAGATGCTTGTCCCCTCCCTACTGTCTGCCCTGGCTCAGAAACACCAAGACACTGCCAAACAGAGACTGGAGCAGCAGTTCCGCCTCGCCAGGCTCTCAAAGCCACCTCCACCCAGGTGGCTTCTCCTCCCCCACCCCTACCCCAGCCTCCTGGTAAAAGAACCTACAGACACAGGCTAAGTACTTTTGTAACCTTCCCACCTCCTTCTCCCTGCCTCACTACCCTGCTCCAAATATGTTGTCTGTTGTTTCTGTCCATATTTTTATATTTTTATATGCATTTGTTCCAAAGTAATATGTATTAGTAATATATAATAATACTATATAACTATGGATTATATATCATATATGTATATATAATAATACATAATTATATATTATATATAATGTGTTTATATGCATATATAATATATAATATTAGTAAAAGATTTTCCTAAACATGAGCACATTAGGGTTCTCCAGAAAATAAGAGCAATAAGGTATATGGAAGTGTATGATGAGATTTGTTGTAGGAATCGGCAATCTCAACATTGAGGCCAAGAATTGTTATCAATGTGAATAAATAGAGAACACAAAGTCAAATGAAAGAGTTAGTTTCAGGACTCATAGAATAGGCCTGTGAGGTGGCTAAATTTGTGTCACCTTGCCTGGGCCAGGGGGTGCTCAGAATTCTAGGAAAACAAAACTTCACAGTGTGCAGAGCAGGTGACCGTCTGTGACGTGGGTGGGCCTCATCTTACCCACTGAGGTCTGAACAGAACAAAAAGGGAAAATCTGAGCTCCACCTTCTCCTGCCCTTGGTCAGCGGTCAGCGCTCCTGGTTTCAGTCTTTTGGACACAGACTGGGTCTTATACTACCCCACCCCCACCCCATCATGAGCCTTCGACTCAGATGGAGTTAAGTCACTGGCTGCCCCGACTCTCCAGCCTTCAGACAGCCTGTGCTGAACTGCTCAGCCTCCATAACTATGGGAGTCCATTCCCACAAGTCCTGGAATGAGACACAGGTGTCAGTTTTGTGTTATGTCCTTGTGTGGCTCAATGATGTTAATAGTACAAAAATAATTGGTTTATTTCTGAAATTGATTATCACAAGGTGACCAAGCTTGCTCTTGGTAAGTATTAATGAGAAATCTAATGGGCTGGGGTGTGGCTCAGTGGTGGAGCGCTTACCTGGTATGTATGAGGCACTGGGTTCGACCCTCAGCACCACATAAAAATAAATAAATTAAATAAAGGTATTGTGTCCATCTACAACTAAAAAATATTTTTTAAAAAAGAAAGGGAAAAAAGAAATCTAAGAGTAGACTATTCCATGTTCACGCAGACAATGAAAAATAAAGCTCATTTGGTCTTTAATTAATCCAACTAGTATTATTTTTAATTTACTTCCTCCAGGACAAAGGACTGTACCAGAGGGTCTTAAATGTCTTAAATGTCAATGACTCAAAAGACTTTTTAATATATATACGATAAACAAAACCTTCTTCTATACAATTCTGTTTTTCTTTCTTTCTTTCTTTTTTTCCTTTCCTGGTACCAAAGATTGAACCCAGAGGTGCTTGACCACTAATCCACATCCCCAGCCCTTTTTTGTATTTTATTTAGAGACAGGGTCTCACTGAGTTGCTTAAGGCCTAAATTGCTAAGATTGGCTTTGAACTCAAGATCCTCCCACCTCAGCCTCCTGAGCCGATGGGATTACTCACGTGTGCCAGCATGCCCAGCTATACAATTCTTTTTAATATCAGAAATATAAAGAATATTAAAATTGATGCATAATGGGAGATTTTTTAAATAATGGCTTATGTTGTTAAACAAAGGACTGGAATCATCAGAATATGAGGTACAAGGTATTATTAATTAGAACAGAAACAATGATAACAATAGAAAAGAGAACATTACATTTTCCTTTCACTTGAAGTTCTGGGTAGGGTACATGGGGCAGTGGGTTTTGGAATAGTACATGTGAGTTTGTTTCTTTGTTTCTTTTGAATTCCAAAGATCAGCAACCTATGGGAAGTCATGATCTTCAAATGTCAATCTCGTGTATTTCATCAAAGAATTTCTTCATGAAGGGAAAATTACATGCTATTCACAGTCTTGGGTGCTGTAAATGGCACTTGGATGTTGTACTCTTTTGGTAAAAATTGATTTTGAACCCAAGTGCAAAACAAAATGAAATGAATCCCCTTCAGTTCCCTGCTATTGAAACAATTTGGATATTGCATTAACCATCAGAGTTCTCCAGAGAAACAAAACCAAGAGGCTGTGTAAATATGTTTATACATGGAAAGATTTATTTTAAGAAAGAAGTCTAACAGGGTTGTGGAGTCTAAAAAGTCCAAAATCTACAGGATAGGCCAACAGTCTGTGGATCCCTGGAAGAATTAATGAGGCAACTCCACTCCAGAACAAATATGCTGGGAAATTCCCTCTTGTCTGGAATAGGTCAGTCTTTTTCCTTAAGATCTTCAACTGATTGGATGAGGCTCACCCACAATGTAGAGAATAAACTACTTTTCTCAGCCCACTAAATCAAATATTAATCTTATCCAAGAAATACCTTCACAGTACCATCCAGATGTATTTGACCAAACATCTGGATACTGTGACCTTGCCAAGTTAACACATAAAATTAACCATCAGAGTATCATAGATACTTTGAATGGGTTTCAAAAAATAACTGACACTATAGTAAAATCTTCCAGGAAACACTTCCGGAAGGAAAAAAAAAAAACAACTGATCTAAAACATGATAGGATTCTGTAGAATACACAAAGCGAGAGAAAAAAATCCCTTTTTTTTTCAAATAAAACCCTTTTTGAACACTGTAAATCAAATTTAAAAAAATAAAGTGATGCAATTTCGTATCATACATTATTCTGACATCTGAACGTGGAGTTGGGTTTTTGTCTCCTGAGTTTTCAATAGACAAGAATAGACTTTACATAATTTCTAACTTTGCTAAGAGGCTACAAGGTCATCTCTACCAACATGTTTTTTCAATATTGTTCTTCAGTTTGAACTAAATTCTTTTAATATTTGAATCTCAAAAAGAAAAAAAATATATTGACTATGTAAAAACACTATAAAAAGTTCTCATTTCTATTGAAAATGGAATCTCTTTTTTATTCTAGTATTTCGAGAACAGAATGACTGTTTAACACCAGCTAAAAATCAACCATCCTGCACCCACAAAACATCAATGGAATCCTAAATAGTTTTATTGAAGTTTGACAATTGTAACTGGGCTTTTTTTTTTTCCTTTTTTTTTTTTCTGTATCTTCTCCACATATTTCTTCTTTAAAAGGAAATAGCTCAAAAAAATGTATCCAGTGACTCCCTGTTTCCCTGCCAGTTGTCTGACTGGCTGGAACGATGCTCTATGAGCTCTGTGTATAAAGTGCCAAGTTTTCAGGCCAGTCCATGAGGAACTAGAGAAGCAGCAGGCAGGCTGAGTGACACCAACAATCAGGCCACCCAGGGGCCATAAGGCTGGTTTCCCACCCCCCCTGCTGTATATCCTTGAGTCCAGCAGTGCCCTGCACATGTACTGGCCACTGCTCAGGTCAAAGGCTCTCTGCCTCCTTCCCTCTGACCCATGGAATGACACCCATTAGTGGAATGTTTCAACCATGACCTTGAACTTGGTGTGGATTCCCAATGATTTAATTAGAACTGTTTTTTTTTTCTCCTTTCCCCTGTAATCGACAAGATTTTTGTTTTTATTTTCTATTTAAGATATTTCTCTATAACTACTTTTATTCTTAAACTTCAGTTTTTTACCCTTTATTGTTCTCAATTCCTTATCTTTACCCTTATTCTATCTTTTTATTCTAAACTTATATAACATGGGCTTTCGGTCTTTTATGCAAAATTTTTATCTCTTTTACTCTGATATTTTTAATCTTGAATTCTTCATATCTTTAAGCCCACTATTTTCTCTATGATTTCAATTCCCAACCTTTCATCTTTATTGAAAACTAATTATCACCAGTGGATACTTTTTCCTTTTTAATTTTTTTTTCTGCTTCTAAAATTTATGTTGTAATATCCTGGTAATACTTTACAGGAACAGGACTCCTGTGATAGGAGGCCTCACTCAGAGTGACTGAGCAAAAGGGTTGGGGGTGGAACATCACCAGTTTATGTCACTGAAAATGTCTGTCTATAGCTGTGGTTTTAAGCATGGCCAAGTTGAAAGTCCTACCAGCCTTCCTCAGAACCCTGCAGCTCCCTCACTACTGCCTCCCCCATCCCACTCCCCCAGGCTGGCAGGAGGAGACCAGCCTCAGTCCTAACAGCCTGCAGCAAGTCCCTCAGGAGGGGCCCCCTCTTGTTCCACCCAGGACCAGGGATTCACTCTGATGGGCTCTAAGATGGACCCTATCTCCTCCCCAGACCTGAAGAAAGAAATGGCTGCAACCAGAAAGTTTGTCACTGACTCAGTGTCCTCTCCCAGAGCAGACCGTAGGTCAGCCAAAGGATCTTGGTTACAAATGGGGGAGGAAGATTCTCTGCTGCAGGAGAGAGAGGATGGCAGATAGGCAAGGACCATCCACACCTACTCCTGTTAACCCGCAGGGGTTCATGTTGCTTAAAAGGCTCAGCAGGATGGCTGACCTCACAGGGGTCTAGTGGGCACACAGGGTCACATCACATCACGGCAGGCTGGAGGCTTTGTCTCGGCCTCTTCCTCAGTCATCTCTTCTTCAGAGCTCGTCACTGTGGGTGCCCTCACCCATTTGCAAATGATTCTCAAAAAGAAAAAAAAAAAAGAATTAAAAAAAAAAAAAAAACTTTCAGGACCATAAGTTTCACTGAGAAGTTGAACATTAAAGTACAACAGAGCAGCCTCCTGATACCCCACACTACCCAGGCTTTAAACAGACGCCCACATGAGCTCCCGTTTGACAGTGGAGCATGTACAGCTGAGAGGGGTTGAGAGGACTCCTTCCTTGAGGAGATATCCTCCTGCAACACCACCAGCCTGCCCTCAGATGCGGGGATTGAACCAACATCAAGCATCTGGCAGCAGTGATATTTTTTAGATCCAGCAGAATCCCTAGAGTGTGTTTCTCAATGGCAAAAACTCCTCCCCTAAAAAGGCAGAGACTGCATCTCTGACCACCCATATTACCACTCACCGCTTCCCCCTTTCGTGTCTTTTAATGTCAGGTATTCGTGAGGTGGCCTCCTTCCTTGAATCCAGTCTGTGCACCTCCTTTCATCAGAGCTCCATCCCTCCCAATGGCATTTAGTCCCATCAGGATGACAGGGTTACAGTCTCCCTATCAAGTCACCGTACACACTGAATCCCTGTGTGGTGACACCATGGTTATGTACTCAACCCATCCAAGAGTAACACTAATCATGCACGGGAAATATGCATGACACCAAATACATGTGTAAACATGCTCATGGACTTTAACGACCTCTCTTTTCTTGCTCTTTTCTGGAATCCTCTCCTGGCATTCTGGGGATCACTTCTATTGTTTCAAGACATGTGTAAGGGATTACAGCAAATGTCAATGGCTACACCATGGTGCCATTGCATCTTGACTTAATGTCTCCACAATTACATAAATCCCAAACCCCAGGGTTCAGCCTTGAGCCAAAAACATGCCACATCTCCATGACACGGAAGAGCTTAACCTTGAAATGCATCACACCAAATGGAACCCCATTTCTTGCCAAAAACTTTGCAGACATCTGTCACAACATCGATCTCCCTTCAAGCAACAGTATCGGCAGCCCTCTCTGGTTTCTTCAGTTCCAGGTCTGGCCCGGGGCTCTCCTCCTCCATCCTCCTACTGGTCTTCCTCCAAAGTCGCAGAGCAGGCTTCCACCACAAGTCCAGGAAGCCCCAACTTTCCTACAGCAATTATGTTTACCACCGGTAAGAAATTCCTTCCACACAAATGAAATTGACAGGTATCTTTCGGGGCTCTTTCTTAACACAGCATTCTACACAAGCACCAAACTGTTTTAGCTGCTTTAATTTTAAATTGTGTGAGGTTTTTTTTTTTTTTTTTAAGTAATACATCCACATCTTGGTTTTTCTTTAAGTTCAAAAGGGTATAGAGGGAACTGTACATTTTCTTTCCAAACCACTCCCTACCTGTAACACTTTCCTCAGAGATAACTCCTAAAAATGGTTCATTGTGTTTTCCCAAGACCTGCTCTTTATTCAGAGAGAAAGAGCTCCAATTTATGGAGAAAGACTAACCCAGTGGACTATGAATTGACATTGCTGGATTTTTATTTCCAATCACTACCTTCAAGTGAGCTCTGAAGAAACCCTCTTCTCCTCCCATTTGACTTCTCAGGCAGGTCCTATACCTTCATGGACAGTTTCAATTAAATTCACTTTAATTTGATTTAAAACTCACACACCTCACATTCAGTTTATATCTCATCTCCTCTCTTCCCCCAGGAAAGACCTGTGATGGCCTCACGGGACATGGGGTGAGGAAGAGTCTACCTTCTTGGTGGGGCAGAGTCCAGAGAAGGGGAGCCCTGTTCTCCTTCCCGACCAGGCATTTCGGACTGAGAGATGGGCCGGGAGGAGCAGGATACGCAGAGACGCTCTGACATTGTGGGTGAGCTGAGCTTGGGATGTTTGGAGACTCCTCTGGTCTTATTGAGCTCATCTAGCTCTACCTGCCACCTACAGAGGGGAAATCTCTTGCACCTACCTTCTGCCCCACTAAAAGGCTAGGAGCCTCTTATGAGCTGGACTGTGTCCCCCAAAATTCATATATTGAATCCCGGGCTCCAGTATCTCAGATTGTGACTGCATTTAGAGATAGGAAAAGACTTAATTGAAATGGAACGGTTAGGTTGAGCCCCAATCCTGTCTAGCTGCTGACCTTTTAAAAGAGGAAATAGGGCACATCGGCACACATGTGTAATCCTAGCATCTAGTGAGGCTGAGGCAGGAGGATCAAGAGTTCAAAGCCAGCCTCAGCCATTTAGCAAGGCCCTAAGCAACCTGTCGCTAAATAAAATATAAAAAGAGCTGGGGATGTGGCTCACTGGTTAAGCATCCCTGAGTTCAATCCCTGGTACCAATAAAAAAAATAAAAGAGGAAACAGAGACATACAAAGGAATATAAGGGTCCTGTGCATCCAGAGGAAAGGCCATGTTAGGACACAGCAAGAAGGTGGCCATCAGCATTGGCAAGCCAAGGAGAGAGATCTCAGGAGAAACTAAATCTGTTGATGTCTTGATCTTGGACTTTTAGTCTCCAAAACTGTGAGAAAATCATCTTCTGTTGTTTAAGTCAGCTAACCTGTAGTAATCTGTTATGGCTCAGCCCTAACAAACCAAGATGTTCCCCAACTCCTGTGCACCCACTGGGACCAGAAGCTGTCTGAACCATCTCAGGGCCTCATGGCGACTCTTCCCCTCATGCTTCTTGCCATGAAGATCCAGTATCCTGCAAATTCATCTTCAGATTTTCCAAAGTACCTGGGGAGGTGCAGATGGGGCCACCCCCCTCCCCAGCTCCTCCAGACTAAGTAACTCTCTATCCCATCTCAGCTCTCTGCAGTGAATGACTTCAGCCAGCCTTCTGCTTGCAGAATTCTCCAGATCAGGAGGAGGAGTCGCTGTGTTAGGCTGCCTCCTGTCCCAGGGGCAGCTGTCCAGCTCTCCCAGGAAGTTGTCTGTCTGCAATGGAGATTCTCGTGGAGCCTCCAGGTAAAGATGCACAGGTGAGCAATGCTGGCCCCACACCCCACACCCCTTTATTGTATCTTGGGAGACACTGATCTTACTCCCTAATCTTTTTAAATAACCAGGCAGGGACAGAGGTGATGGCTGGGGTGTCCCCAGTTCAACCCCTCTTGGTTAAACCACAGGGAAGGGCCTGGCCTGGACTACTGGCAGCTCTGTTAACATGTGGGCACCAAACACCTTCTTGTTCTCAACTCTTAACATCATCTACCAATTCAGGAGCAATAAGAAAAGCCCAGGTGGTCATGGTGGAGCACACCTGTAATCCCAGAACCTCAGGAGGCTGAGGCAGGAGGATTGCAAGTTCAACTTCAGCCTCAGCAAACTAGTGAGGTGCCCTAGGCCACTTACAGAGACCCTGTTAAAAATTAAATTTTTTTTTAAAAAAAGGGATGGGGATGTGGCTCCATGGTTAAGCACTCCCGAGTTCTATCCCTGGTACCAAAAGAATGAAAAAAGAAAAGCCCCACTCCACGTGCATGCATATGTTCCAAATTCTTTTTTCTCAGAGCTGCAAAGGAAATAAACTCTTATTTGGACTATAACTAAACTGATCTGCAACATCAGCCCCTGCATTATAAGTTGTAGCACATGAATCAACTTAGTGCTATTTGGTTTGAATCTTTTTCCAATTCCTTAATTTTAAAAGTCCCTTTGAGGCTAGGAATGGGACACGGTGATAGCGTGCTTACCTAGCATGTGCAAGGCATTGGGGGTGATCCCCAGCACTGCAAAAAAATAAAAATAAAAACGTCTCGGGGCTGGGGATGTGGCTCAAGCGGTAGCGCACTCGCCTGGTGTGCGTGCGGCCCGGGTTCGATCCTCAGCACCACATACAAACAAAGATGTTGTGTCCGCCGAAAACTGAAAAATAAATATTGAAATTCTCTCTCTCTCCTCTCTCTCTCCCTCTCTCACTCTCTCTTAAAAAAAAAAAAAAGTCTCTTCAGGTAATGCTCAATCTCTTGAGATAGCTGCTCAGTCTTTTTGCTACAAAAAACAATGTTGTTTTTTTTTTTTATCACAGGACTTGGGGAGCTGCAGGTAGGTATCAGAATTCATGTCACTTTGTACATGTGTCTAAATACATCATAGGAGGAACTTCTAGAAGTGGGATTTCTGTGTCAAATACCATCCAATAAATTCAATAAGTATTTAGGAGAATAGTCATCCTTCAGCATATATAGGGGTTTTGGTACCAAGACTCCCCAAGATATCAACCTCTGTGGATGCTCAGACCCTTTATATGAAATGGTTCAGAGCTTAGAAAAAACTATGAACATCTTCCCATATACTTTATCTTTTTTTTTTTAATTTTGGGGTGTTGGGTATTGAACCCAGGGCCTTGTGGATACAAGGCAAGCACTCTACCAACTGAGCTACATTCCCAGCCCCTTCCCATATACTTTAAATCATTTTCATATTACTTATAAATCCTAAAACAATGTAAGTACCATGTAAATAGTTGCTATGCTGCATTGTTTGGGAAATAAAGACAGGAGAAAAGAATCTTTACATATTCAGTAAAAAAACACAATTTTTCTGATCATTTTTCAATCTGCAGCTGATTCAACCCATGGAAGTAGAGCCTGTGGGTGCAGAAGGCCAACTTTATATTTATAAATAAATATGTATTTGAAAGCTTGCCAGCCAGTATTCAGAAATGCACCAATAAACCAAACAGGGAAATAAATTCCTGCTCTGTGGAGTTTACATTGTCATTGAGAGAAACAAACAAAAACATAATGGATAAGCCAGGCACTCAGTACGTTGAAAAGATGAAAATAGCTACAGAAATAAATGAGAAGAGTCAGAAGGAGTGGGATCAGGCTTAAATCAACTCAGGGGAGGCCTCTGGAGAAACAAAACTTCCAGCAAAGACCTGAAGGAGGTGAGGAACGTGGGCCTGCAGAGAACAAGGGAAGCCGGGTCCAGACAGAGGGACCCACTGAGCAGAGCCCCTGAGAAGGGAAGATCCTCAGAGGTTCCCAGAGAATCGAGGGCCACTGTGGCTGGAGCAGAGGCAGCAAGAGGAACAGGAAAAGGGATCAACTGAGAGCGGGGGGCCCCCATAACATATGGCCTGGAGTCACAGGTCTGGCTTTTTGTCTTAGCTTTGTCTCTGCTGTGAATAAAGAACGGACCAAAACCACTGTAAAGAGGTTTATTTGGGGGCTCACAGTTTCAGAGGTCTGAGTCCACAGAAGGCCGGCTCCATTCCTCAGGGCTGCAAGCAAGGCAGAACATCGTGGCAGAAGAGTGTGGCAGAAGGACGTGGCTCACATAACGAGCAGGAAGCAGAGAGAGAGGTCTCCACTCTCCACATATAAAATATAGACCCCAAAGCCACCTCCTCCAGCCACACCCCCCACCTCAGTTACCACTCAGTTAATCCCATCAGGGGGTTGATTCACTGATTAGGTGAAAACCAATCATTTCTCCTCTGAATTTTCTTGCATTGTCTCACACGTGTGGACACCTCACATCCAGACCGTAACACTTTTGCTGTTAGTAATATGGAAAAACATTGAACATGACCTTACTATTGTCTCCAGACTCTTATTCTGAATGCGTACTGTGCGTAGACCTTGGGAGGCAAAGATGGAAGCAGGGGAGTGGGGAGAGAATCCACTACAAGTGACAGACGGCCCTGAGCAGCTGCAGAATCTAGTCAGTCCTGCTAGATGAGAATGGGCATGGCAGAGGATGCCCAACTGCCTCCTACAGCAACCGCACCACTCTACCTCCCGCAAAAGAGCTCCTGTCTGCTTACACCCAACGCAGCATGCTACCAAGGTCCTGAGGCTTTGACTCAATGACAGGTAAAAATAAATAAATAAAATAAAAACACAAGACATGACCGGTAGCACCCACCCAGCACCCAAAGCAACGTGTGGCCCAGAATAAGAGCTAAGGTGAAAACCAGTTCAAGCTCAGGAGAAAGCAAATGAAAACCAGGCAACTGGAGAATTCAAATAACCTCAAGTTTGGTTTCTTTGTTTATCATTTGTTTTGGAGTGATCAGCAAGTTGGGAGAAATGTCCTAAACAGAGCAGGACACAACCAATGCAACTCAATCAATTCAATTCTGCTAAAGGCCTAAGAGCCAATGAACAGAAATGAGAGACTGGTAGATATTAACTCAGCATCAGGACCACTGCCTTGGGTAATGCCCTTTTTGCAAATTCAGAGGGTGGGGAGAGGAAGCTCCTTCCTCAGACATTTCCAAACCATTTACCAGGAAAGTATTGTAATAAATCTCCAATGGTTCCAATGTGAATGGAGTCTTCACCATGGTGCAGTGTACATTCTAGCCAACCACACAGAGCCACCTTCCCTCTCCGGCTGAAAGGTTGTTTTTCTATCTTTATGCAATATGTTGCATAATCCTTATCAGGAAATTTTTGACAACAAAAAAAAAAAGGAGAATGGTTTAAGCCATGTCCATCCTTCTTCCTGTTGTAGTAGGCTGAAAAATCTTAATGCTTATCAGATTTTTAACATAAATTTCGGAATATTCATTTCACATCAGTTGTGACTGTTCCAAAACGCAATTTCAACAAAAGGCACCTAATTGAAAAAGTTCAAGTTGCTTCACAGTCAAGAACGTTAATGTGATCTAATGTTGGAAGAGCGACGTTAGTAACCCCTCCATTTTGAAAGTAACTTCTGGAGAGGTTTAACAAAACCCGGAAGGCTCAGAAAACATTTCTGCAACAATTGAGGACCACAGAAGTAAGGATACGACAGAGCTCAAAGCAGTTTGGCTGAAACAAAACACAAACTAAACTTCTGGATTGGGGAGGTTTTTTTTTTTTTTCCTTTCCCCTCAAATTATTTTCTTTTCATCACAAAATAGAAAACCTCTTTGTTTCACGTCTCCAGCTGGGCACCCGTGGGCATTCATTCTGGTTTGGTCTTGGCTAAATGCAGAGAAACACAGAGGACCTGTTTCAAGTCGATGCCGCTGGGTCGTCATGAATTCATCACTATACTGTCACAAATGTCCTCCTATGGAGCTTTTCATTGCCTAGTGGTACCAAAAGAAAAGAGCCAGTATTGTTTATGAAATGGCTGTGAAACAGATATTTGATTCTTTTTTTTTTTTCCTTCTGAATCCATTATAAGCAATGGAAGCAAAAGAAGGAGGAAGAAATCAAAAAGAAGGGCAGTCACTTCAGACGTGTCAAACAGAGCAAGAAGAAGAAGAGAGGACAGAAGAGTTGGAGGAGACAAGAGAAAGGTGGAGGAAGAGAAGGAAGAGAGGGAGGGAAGAAAATCTCAGTCCCCCTCCATACACCTGGGATGTAAACAGACACTAAAGTACCTTTGTTTTATTTCTTTTTTTTACCTTAAAGGGCAAATGTGTATGTCTTGGCCAGCTGCAAAACCTGTTTTTATTATAGAATAAGCCCTATATATTCATCTGAAACTTCCTTTCCCAAAGTTGTGCTATTTATATTTTTATCGGAACCAGAATTTTGGTTTCTAGGTAACCAAAAATAGGAGGTACCTTAGCCTTGGAAAAACCAGAACATCTCTCCATCCTTATGTGCTTCCTGACCCTGGGTAGGAGGAGGAGACCAGGAGCCTGGAATGGGAAATCGAAGAAAGCACTACCTGCCCTTCAGCAGAGAACTCTGGAGGGGTGCCCAAGACACAGGTGTCCCACCTCCACTGAACTCAACTCAAGGTAGGTCCTCCCTGGAGGCCGCACCGCGTCAGATCTCACAGCAGCTCCTGGGCCTGGGCCGTGATCTCGGGGCTCCTTCTCACTTCATCCAAAGCCAGCGACAGCAGCTCCTCTCCCTTCCAAGCCTCCACCCAAAGGCTCTAAGTCCCTCCCCACCCACAGTCCCAGCCATCCCAGCCTTATCCTACCTCCTTCCACAAAGCTTCTGCCATCCCTTAGGAACCCAAGGCAGAATTTTAAAAAGGCCACCGAGAATTCATACTTTAGTTCCCGGGCTTCATTTCAAGAAAACAACAACAACAAAAAAATCAAATTTTCTTTGTTACCCTATGAAACTGTGACCACACCTAATGACATCATGCCTTATAAACAGATTCCTGTCTGAGGATGAGATGAAGCACCACAAGTTGGACCTTTTTCTATTTAGCTATCAGTTAGATTGCTACTAGTTTGGATCCTGACGAGGGTTATCTAGAAGTGTGATGCTGCAGAGGCATCACACTTCCCCCTCCCAGCCTTCTTCCCTGCCCACAGACAAGTGCCCCATCCTGGGCCTCTCTTGGCCAGGGTGCTGGACAATGCAGGCCTTGCTGGAGATGACAGAATGACTTTGCAAAGGGCAAGACGCAGGGCCCATGGAGACCTGCAGGCCCCAGGGGAGGCAGCAGAGCTGTTCCTTGTCCCAGGGTCTTTCTTCTCAGCCCTGCAGTGGGCTGTCCTTGTCTTCTTCACTCCCCCTAGAAACAGCCTCTGGACCCTGGAGCAATTCTTCATCTGATTCTTTGGATGAAAGTGAGGCAACAAAACGCGTGAGGTCAGAACTGCCCAGAAACATCCAACCGGTCACTCAGAGTTTTAATTGAATTAACCAAGGCCCCTGGGCACAGATGCAGTCGGGGGTTCTTCTCGAAGAGATGAAACCTTGATGCTGTGTCCTGAGATCTCTCTCCTTCTCACCCAGACCCTCCCTCCCAGTCAGGACACTGGGTTTCACAGAAGGACTTCACGTGGAAGACCAAGACAGAAAGGACGATGTTCCAGTCACCTACAAACAGGGTCTCATTCAATTTTCCAAAGAAGCCTGCCAGGCACATTTCATCACCCACCAGTTTTCAAAGAAAATTCAGGCTCAAAGACAGCTATGTGACTTTCCTAACTTTTCTTAGTCTGGAAAAGGTGAGATTAGAATTAGAAATCAAGGGGCTGGGATTGTGGTTTAGTGGTAGAATGCTTACCTATTGTGTGTGAGGCACTGGGTTCGATCCTCAGCACCACATAAAAATAAATAAATAAAATAGTGTTGTATTCATCTACAACTAAAAAAAAATATATTAAAAAAAAAAAGAATTAGAAACCAAGTCTTCGTGGGCTGTGAAGGTGAAGAACTCTATGAAGAGCCAAGTGTACAACGACAAGGAGGTTGGATGTGCAGCATCTAGAAAGTGGACACCCCATTTAAAGAAATTCAGATTTTAAAACCTGTCAAGCATTCTTCTGACCATACAGAATAGTTCTGCCTGCTGAGCAGAAACCTTCCCGGGCACCAGTTTTCAGTCTTGTCAGGCCCCCTGCCATCATCTGTAGGCACCACTGTCTTTCAAATCCCGACTCCAAGTCAACTTTCTTAGCCTAGCGTTTTCCTCATTAATTGACACCCCTGTGCATCCCTTTAATTGTGTGTGCAATTTGCATAACATTATGAGTTTTCTTTTTCTTTTTTTTATTTTTATTTTCGGTATCTTGAGGACAATAAGGATTTACCTGCTTCATGTTTCAATTGCACATCAGTCCCCACCTTAAATTTAGTTAACCAGGAACCTCCAAGGATATATTCAGCATAACATACGACTTTGTGAAACCACCATTGTGGGATGGAAATGTTATTCATTCCTGAGTGTGCAGATTTGTGTCACTGGCATCTTTGGAAACTCCTAACAATGGGGCAGAAGTTAATTTTCTGAATTCCCGTAGTCTGAAGGAAAGGAAACATTCTGTTGTTAATTTGCAGGAACACAAATAAACCATATGGCTTTCAGAACACTGAGTCACTGTGACACCCATTTCTCACTTGCCACCCAGAAAGCTATCAACGCAGGAAGTTCACCTTCCTGACTCTGGTCCTGCTGTCATCGGCTGCCCTCTACTGGAAAGAAGGGATACAACGGACCGTGTGGTCTAGAATCCCAGCCCCTGATACCACCTCCAGAAGACTGTGATCACATAGAGAAATTGCCCTGCCCCTGCGGGTGGCTGGAGTTTGGAGTGACATGATACAATATGACAAATTACTGAGGAGTACAAATACAGGTCTTCTATTATGTAAAGCAGATTTGTGTGAAGTAAACTAGGGTAATGAACATGAAAATATAGAAAAGGAAGGAAGAAAGGAAGGACAGATAGATAGAAGAGACTAGGGGGAAGTCAAGATGTGATCTTTACCCAAGCAACCAAACATGTTATTTTAAAAAAATGATAATAATAATTTCTATTGGTGCTTTTTCTAGGTCCTAAAAGTATATAAACTCTGTTGTACAAATTGTTTTTATGTGTATGTTCATCTTAGGAAATACAGATAAGAGACCAAATAAGAATTAAACCACTCTTTACAAAGCAACACCCCTGGAGACCATGTGAAAATATCTTTCCAGACCTTCTTTAATGCACATGTAAACATATAATTTTGCTCTAACAAACATAGGATCCGATTTGGCATTGTGTTTCACCATCAGCTTCTTCACAGCAGTGTTCAAAACACTGGAGCCCTAGAGGCTCCTGTGTTCTGAAGTCACTCCTTTTCTGCAGGTTTCAGGCACCAGGAGGGTGTCCCTGTAAAAGTGCTCTGATAGGCAGTTCCCTGCATCCCTCCTGGGGATGGAGGAGGAGGTCACTCATCCAATTTTTCCAGCAGGCTAGGGATACCAATCCTAGCATACATATCATTCCCTATTGTAGTTAAAATAATCAATCTGAGCATATGAAAAATAAAATGAATGCTGTCTAATGCAGTGGATTCCTCACGGTAAGTTAATTGTTTAAGATCCACTGCAGAACTGGCTACAAATATAGGCACCATATTTGAGGATATGGCACTCAGTTCCTGCTTCAATACAGATTTTTAAATTACATTTATTTGAAAGGTATCCCCCACCAAAAAAAAAAAAAGATACTTAACTATCTTAAGAGAAAATTTCAAATGCAACCAGTCTGCAGTTATCTTAGAAGTGCAAAGCCACCATCATTTCTCCAGGCATGTATGGTTTGCCCCATGCTATAAACACAGGAGAGAGAACAGCATCCATTTACGGGAAAGCCCTGATGGTGGGAAGGAAAGACAGCATGACCAGATTTACTGTTAAAGCAAAACTACAAACACCAGGATGGTACTTAAGCGAGCGTGATGGGAACGTATTGTTTCCTTATAATGATTTTAAATGGAAATTACAATTCAATCACAAATAAAAGTAAATTGTAGACAGTGAGGCGAACAAATCTGTTTCACTCGAATTCACGGTGATTATCAAATTAGCAGCTACTCCTTCCCCACTAACCATTTTCACTCTTCCTGGGCTCCCTAACAGCTCTGAACTGCAGCCTGGGGATGATGGTGGCACTCAACAGGGCTGCACTGTAGCTGCGATCTCATCTCCTGTTTCCCTGTTCCTTGGTGAGGGAGAGGGAGCTCAGGGCAGCCAGAGGCATGCCTGCACCTGCTCTGAGGCTGTCAAAATTTCAGACAGGCGACAAGTGACAGGGTCCAGGCCTATCTCTTGCCAGCTGCCTCACCCATCGCCTGCTCCACTTCGGCCACACTAGCCTCTCACATCCACACACTCCTGCCTGCACCCTCAGCACAAATACCCTCCCCACCTACATCCACCTTCAGGAGGGTCTAAGGCTCAACCAACCCTTCCTCAGAAAGGTTCTTCTTCAAAGGACCCTTTAAAAATAGCACCTCCTGATACTCTACCCCCTCAATCCACTCTGCTTTTTCTTCTCAAAACATTTACCACTACCTGGCATGGTCTTCTATACCCACTGTATATTTCTTTATGAGAACCCATATCACTGGGGAGATTCTGATGAGGGTCCAGGGTGGATTTGCAGGGTATACATGAAAGCTCACCAGAAGATCCTGATGAGCACACTGGCTAAGAACCACTATTTTGTTGGATATTACAGCTCTGGGAGTCAGTGGTCTGGATTTAAAGTCCGACTTGACAGGTATGCACTGGTAGGGCTTAGGCCCCAGGAACACAGCAGCAATAATACCCACCCTCCAGGGTTATGCTGAAGAAAACACAATTCCCATGCATTTGAGACACCCTCCTGACCTATAACATGCTATATAAACATTCCTTGTAGAGTCCTATTTCTTTCTGAAAGGGAACACCTTGTATTTTGGAGAAAGAAAAATAAATAAATAAACCATAATCCACTTTAAATTAGAACCTCAACCTGTCCATATCCGACGGTTCAGATCAGTTGCTTTCTTGTAACCTCAAAATTGTACCTCTGTCTTTATCCCTAAAAGGAAACAAGTGGAATTTGGCCAGTACTTAAAGTCGATCTAAATAATTCCTTATTCCAAATTTGCAACTTGAGCGCCGCGGTGCTGCCTATCTCGCCCCCAGAGATGTCGCCTATCTTGCCCCCAGAATAGTGTCGTGCATACTCATTCCACCCTGTGGGGAAGGAGGCGGCCTCCCCACCCCCACCCCAGGGACCAGAGTTTCCTAAATGTGTGCTTCGCGCCTCTAGGAGGTGGCAGAGACTCCTGCGGCCGCCTCTGACCAGTAGCGCACGGGGATGATGGACAGGCGGAGGCCGGGAAAGCCACTTCAGGACGCAGCAAGCAGAAAGAGGGCATTTGGGGAAGATTAGCTAATCCCAGCGGAGCACAAGGTGATCTCCGAAAGGACGCGATCCTGTGACAGGAGAAGCGAAGGGCGAATTGATGAGGTTCCACTGTGGCCGGCAGCCCGCGTCTCCAAAGGGTTCTCCTAACCAAAGTGTCTCTGGGGTAGGAAAGGTCCTCCAGAGAACTGATCCGTGGCCGCCTTTTATGACAGAGATGGCCAGACAGAGACTGAAGAACACGCAGGTGGAGACGTTTGCCGTTCGTGCTTACGTAACCAAGGTAATAAATGTTTGACAGACGTGCTGGGATGCTGAACGCCGCCAGCCAGGTTTCATTGGGTCAAGAGTGACACCTAGTGGAGAACCTTTGCTAAGCTCCATTTTTCTGTTATAAATCAGAAAACTCTGATTTATAAAATTATTCCACAGTATAACCAAGGTGTCATCAAATCAATGTCTTTGAAAATTGAACTCAAAATCCTGTGATTTCAGTGTCTCTATCAGAACAACAGCAAAAGAGGACGAACAGATTGAGACTAGTTTGAAAGTGACCAGGAAACATGCCCCATGTGTGAAGAAACTGGTGAGGAAACACAGTTAAAGGATTAAAGTAAAGCTTTGCCCCAAGGTGAAAATTTTAGCGTGGTGAAATTTTTCCATCAGAGAAGAAAACAATTGGAATTTGACAGAATCTGTGGATAGGACTTTTGGGATTGAAGGTCTTTTTGTATCGGAAACAGGTAAAAATTGGTGGCCACTCTGACCAGAAATCTTGCAGAACAACTGGGCCTGGAGCAATCTGCCTCCTGGAGCCCAGAAATCCTATTTTGCCCCACAGCCCTAAAGTTCTGCAATTCAAATCCCAGCTCATAACAAGTTGGTCCATCTGGATGCCACTCTGGGCTCCTCACCCAGATACTATCTCCATTCTCTCCTACCCTAAAATCAGGACGTATAACTTAGCACCTGCTGGGACCACACACCAGAGCCAATGCAGTTCCCCAGGAAGCTCAAGATGCTCACTAGCTGGAACCACAGAGATGTGCTCTTGCCTCTTTCGATTTTCACAAAGAATTCATTCTGCTTCCTAAATGTCCTCTGGGATGATATTCTGCTTTTTTCTTCTAGGAAGAAAAAGGTGCTATTGTTCAGGAGGATGTTACCAGCCCCTGAATAACATGGCTGGGGCTCAGCTTTCTATTCATCTTTATCTCTGCCTGACATGATGGTGGTTTTCTGTCTCCTCACACACACCACCTAACTCACCTTCTGGCAGGACTCATCAGACCCCAACCCAGAGTTTCTGTCCTGAGTGTTCCCACCCAAGGCCTCTTCTCCAACTACCTCACAACAATTCCACTGGGAAGGCATCAATTCACCATGAAACTGCTCCCACTTGGGTGTCTTCGTTCTGCTAGAAGCACATACCCTATGACGCCCATGGTTGGCCTGCCCCACCTTGCTGCTTTGTTCTGGAAACCCTGTTAAGCCTCGTGGCATGATTCACCCTTTTTTTTTAATTAGTTGAATCAAATTAAAATGTTTTTGACTGGGATATAGTGTGCTCACCTGTTTGTATTTTAATTTACACCCAGTGCTGAGACTCAGAAGCACGGTTTAAAAAGCCATACTGATGACACTCAACAATAGCTAACGGACTTCACAGCAAGCAAATACTTAAACTAAGTTTAATTGCCAAGAGCTATTTTTTCCCTTTTTTTATTTTTTATTTTTTTTTAACTTTTTTATTAGTTGCTCAAAACATTACAATGATCTTAACATATCATACATTTGATTCAAATGGGGTACGTAATCTTATTTTTCCACGTGTACAGACTGCAGGATCACATTAGAGAAAAAGAGCTATTGATCTTCAAGGCCCAAGGAGATATCACTACCTTTTTCAAGGTTCTCAAAACTGCTTCACTGGAATCACTCAGAAAGTTTTCCCCTAGGGTACATTCCTGAGCCACACCCAAGACCTCCTGAAGTAGTCTCCAGACAAGGTCCTAGAATCTCTTACATTTCATAAGCTCCCAGCCAGCTCTACATAGTGCTCAGGCCACAGTTTGGAATCGCTGCTGCAAATAGAGGCACAAACCCTCACCTCACTGGAAAACATCTGATATGGCAACTCCTGACTGTATTTCCCAGGCCAAAGTATTCATCTTGATTTTTTCCAAATCCATGTACCATCCATCTCTATTGTAATATCCCTAATATGTATATAGCAATTAGCTTGCATTTTTGCACAAATGGATTTAGTTTCTTCAATTCTATCACTACATGAAATCCTAACTTCTGTGTATGGTTGTATTTTTCTAATGCAAAAATACAACAAAACATGCCATTAAAAATTGTTTTAAATGTTCTTCCCTGTAGCAGTAAACATAATTGTTTCACCAATGGGTATATGTACAGTATTTAGAAAACAGTAGTTGAAGGAAATAATCTCCAATCTCACCTTTACTTCTAAAGATTGCCCTCAGGGCAATTGTGAATAGGTACTTTTTGTACTGAAGGCTCCTTCCACACAAAAATTGAATCCATCTTCTTCCTTTAGTCAGTAATCAATTAAATGGCTGGGAGTGGGACCCAGGTATGCAGTGACTCTAATTTGAACCAGAGGTAAAAATCACCATGTCCTATACCTTTGAGAATACACTTCTCCTGATTAGGAACATCCATTCCAAGGAAACAACCTTTATTCTTTGAAAGAAGGTGAAAAAAATTGCCAGTTTATTCAAACACTCTCACAGGTACACATCAGAGAAAATAAATAAATTAATGCCTTGCCTTCAGAATTGCAGGGAAATGCAATGTTCAGGGCTGCCCAAACCTGGGGCCACATACATATATATATCTTTATTTCTAGTATGTAAAGCTTTGGGTTTTTTTTTTTTTAATTCTTCCTTTCTTATTATTCTCTATCTTTCCTTTTTGTAAATTCAAAATAAATGGCAGGGCTGGAAAAGCAGATCAGTGGAGGAGCACTTTGCCAGAATGTGCAAAGCTCAGGGTTCAATCCCCAGTAAAGAAAAATTTTTAAATAAAATAATATACTTTCATCTTATACTGAAAGCAAATGTGAAAGCATGAAAAAGTAGAAAGTAAAAATAAGAAACATGTCCAAAGATCCATAACACACACGTGGAAAGATGGCCTTTAACGTGTCGGGACATATATCAAAGCCCTTTCTAGAGCGCAAACCAGGTTTTTATTTACAGATGGATGCATGTTTAACTCACTGCTGAATGAAAGATTCTTTTTTCCTCCCTTTTTGTGTTCTGAGTTTGGTTGTAGAGCCAGGAACGGAAGCTAGGAGGCGCTAGCAAGCCGACATTCCGTCCAGCCAGAAGGAGCCTGGAGCCCAGGTGGGAAAGAACTAAAGGCAGTGAGAACTGTCATGCATTTCTAAAGAAAGACAACAGCAGTTATTTGTTTTAGAAGAGGACAGTTAGTCAGATTCGTGGTTTACAGGGTGGTCTTGTTTTATCGTGCCCCAAACACGGTCCTCACCTGAGCATGGTTCACCTTCAGTAAGCATTACCTATGTGCAACGGGAAGCCCACCAGCACCATTTCGACTTTCCTAAACAGATAAAGGAATGCAGCATTAATATTACACATGTACACTTTTTTGCAAATACAGGGTTATATTACCTGTCCTATTTGATAATCTCTTTTACATAGTGATATAACCACCAACAGTTTTCCATCATAGAATTGACTTTAAATGTGTGATTGGGGCTCCATTTTGCAGAGGAGCCAAACATAGTTATCTAATCCCCTGCTGTATGATATTTAGAATTTTTCCTGTGTGTGTGTGTGTGTGTGTGTGTGTGTGTGTGTTCGTTCATAAGGGTATTAGCTTTGTTGGGGATGATGCAACAAAGTACCATAGATTGCATGGCTTAAATGACAAAAATGTGCTGGGTGCAGTGGTGCATGCTAGTAATCCCAGTGGCTAGGGAGGCCAAGACAGGAGGATCACAAGTTCAAGGCCAGCCTCAGCAACTTGGTGAGTCCCTCAGCAACTTCTTGAGACTCTGTCTGAAAATAAAAAATTTAAAAGGGCTGCTGATGTGGCTCAGTGGTATAAGCATCCCTGGGTTCAATCCCAGGTACAAAAAAAAAAAAAAGATAAAAATTTATTTTTTTCAGAATCCTAGAAGCTAGAAGTCCAAGGTCAAGATGTCAACAGGTCAGTCTCATTCTGAGACCTGTCTACTAGACTTGACATGGTTGTCTTTCCTCCACTGACTTCTCTGTCTTCTTGTGTATGTTTATGTTTCAATTGCCTCTTCTTATATGGACACCTATTGTATGGGTTTAGGGCCCATGCAGATGCCCTCATTTTATTTTCATTTCTCCTTTTAAGGTTCTGTCTCCAAACATAATCACATTCTATAGTACTGGGGGTTAGAATTGCACCCTATGAATTTTAAGGGTCACAGTTCAGAGAAATACAGTATTTGGTGGGAGAGCAGCTTTTATATTCAACACTATATTGAACATCTGTGTCTATATTCAGAGTTGTTTACTTATGACACTTTTCTATAGGTGGGTTTGTATAGCCAAAGTGAGATCACGGATTTAAGGGATGGGCCCTGGGTGTCCATGGGTTTCACATCTATGAATGTGAACAAATTTGGATCAAAAGTACTTGGGAAAAAAATTGTGTCTGTACTAAACAAGCTGAGACTTTTTTCTTGTTACTGTTTGCTAAGCAATAGAGCTTAACAACTATTCCCACAGTATTTACATTATATTAGGTATTGTAAGGAGTCTCAAAACAACTGAAAGTTGTACAAGGGAGCGTGCAAGCTGTGTGCAAATATTATGCCACCTTATGTAAGAACCTTGAGCATCTGCAGATTTTGGTACCCACAGGGGGGTCCTGGAACCAATCGCCCATGGATACCAAGGGATGACTGTACTGTTAAATTGCCCTTGAAAGTGGTTCCAATGTACTTTCTCACCAACAGGAGAGGATAGTGACTTTGGTCTAGCTTCCTTCATTGTGCTTTGTCACATTGCGATTTTCTGTTGTTTTTTTATTTCGTCTCTGGCAGATCTGCCCATCTCTGCACGAGTTCAGATGTTCCAAAGATGTTAGTGAGACCAAGACTCCAAGTTTAATGGTTTCTGGAGGTGAGAGTTTCCATAAGGAGTTAAGTAAACAAACCAAAGCCCATCAGTCCAAGGTCAACCAGGACTGGCATATCCACCCACAAAGGGCAGTATGAAGGTATGATTTTATTCATAGGAATGGTTCCTTGGTTTTTATCTCAAGCCTTTAATCTCCATTTTGTTCTTTATCACATTTCAATAAGTATTTGAAGATTCTCTTTAAACACCATCTGATTTGATATCTTTTGGTTGTAAGTCACAGAAAATTCAACTCTAAATGTTTTATTGCAAATAAATAAATAAATAAGGAGAGGAATTTATGAATTCAAAAACCCAGGGTGACAGGTTAGGCATAGGTGAGGTTGCATCCCAAGATGAAAGGCTGCCTTCAGGGCCCCCTTTGACTCCATGCTTAAGCTTGGTGGTGGCCGCTGGCCAGCGTCAGGCTCCGTCACAACAGTCAGAAGACGCTGCAGCCACCAAAGGAGGAAGCCATGAATAACCCTGCAGAGGAAAGCAGCAAACGTCATTATTCTGGCCCTCACAGAGTTCTAGAACCAGTAGGAAGTTTCAAAAGCACCTCGTCTAATGATTTGCAAAAGCTTTTCATGGTGTTTTGTTTTGCTGGTAACCTTTTCTTCAAACAAGTTCTTATAATGAGTCAAATGCATAAAATAGAACTAAAAGTGAACTGCTCAAGCTGAAACAGAGGTAGGCATCCCTAGTCCGTACCCCCTCTTCCCTGAGGCACCTCCAAGAAACACACTATTGATCACTGTCTTTCTTTCTTTTTCTCTTTCTTTCTCTTTCTTTCTTTCTTTCTTTCTTTCTTTCTTTCTTTCTTTCTTCCTTCCTTCCTTCCTTCCTTCCTTCCTTTCTTCCTTCCTTCCTTCCTTCCTTTCTTTCTTTTATTTATTTATTTATTTTATACTGGGGATTGAACACAGAGGCACTTTACTACTGAGCCACATCCCCAGCCTTTTTATTTTTTACTTGGAGTCAGGGTCTTAATAAGTTGCTTAGGGTCTTGCCCAGTTATTGAGGCTGGCCTCAAACTTGTGATCCTCCTTCCCCAGTCTTCCAAGTCTTTGGGATTGCAAGTGTGTACCATCATGCCCAGCTATTGTTAGACCAGGACGCAAGAAAAGACCACTGACTCCAATTAAATTCAAATTAAAGCAAGCTTATTATTTCGACCGGCCGGGCTGCCTTTCCCTCCCAAAACGGCGGGAACAAGACAGCCCCGAGGCTTCTTTGTGGCCCAGTTTTATAGCCCAAAAAGTTACACAAGGAGGGGGGGGGTACAGATAACAACACTCTGAGGAGCATAACACAAGTTTACATTTTTGTTGGCCCCGGCATCAGAATTTATGGAGATCTTAGAGACTCAGAGAGGGTCATTGTCCGGCCAGGGAAGGCCAGAATTTATGAGGCGTCACTAAGGTTTAGGAAAGGGTTGTTATCTGGTCAGGGAAAACCGGACCTGGGTGAGTCCAGGGCACGGGCAGGCATTCCAATCAGCTTTACAACATCAACTAATGGCCAGGCCATACAGACATCCTGATATTTTTACAGAAAACAGAAATGAATCCTTCATAACTTGTGACAAGCTGGCTTCTAATCTAATGAGATAACTAGGCTAGGTATATCACTATTTATTCATTTATTTTTAATCTTTTTTTTTTTTTTTTTTTGAGGCAGGATTTCACTAGATTGCTCAGGCTGGCTTCAAACTCCTGGGTTTAAAAGTGATCCTCCAGCCTCAGCCTCCCAAGTGCTGAAAGATAGGCATACACCGCCAGACCTGGCTTGATCACTCTAGACATAGGAAAACTGAGGCCCAGAGCAAATGCATGGCTCTCACACACTCATGGCCCATGAGTGACAGACCCAGTGGAACTGGGGAGCCGTCACTGGGGAGCCTCACCCCTGCTGCTTCCCAGCCTGTTTGCTCCTTGCTACCTTTCTGAGTACTGGGGTTAACTTATATTCTTGTATAAACTCTGTCCTACCAAAATGCAGAAACAGAACTGAAGGGCTCAGTTGCCCATTTCTGAGTACAAACACAGCCGTGGTCTCTCCAGCTATGGCTGGCCGCTGCCACGGGCTCAGAACCAAGCAGTCCAAAGCAAGATGGAGCCTCAACTTGTAATGCAAATCAGCCATTCAGCACCTAATGTTTCCCAGGAGGCAGTTGAAGGACTTTGGCACTTCTTCAAGGTCCTCTTAGGAATTCTGAGTTTAGAAGATATTTTTGGACAAGGTGAGGTGTGAACAGCAAAGGTAAACTGAGCCAAACCTAAAAAATCAAGAAATAGAGGCCCTGTGAGAAAGAAATGCTATGTGTTACACTTTAAAGGAGAAAAATGTTTTCTTTAATATGCATGAATGAGCTTTTAAGCCAATATTGGGGAAAGACATGAAATGATGACGTAATTTACGCAGATGCTAATGGAATCCTAGGTGATTAAAATGAAAAAAAAATAGCTAAACAAAGTAATAAGCAACACCATCTATGTCTGATGAGAAGTATCCCCCAAAATATCATTGACATGTTTTATCTGAATTTATAGCCAAAATCTGGACAAGAGAAGACATGGATGTAGCTCACAATATGTTCTCTCTTTCTTTTTTGACACGCATAGCTTTCTCCCAATTTTAAATAAAGTTTTTTACCTTTGCAAAAGATACAGGTCACAGGGGGGAAAAAAAACTCAGGAAACTACACTAAGAAATTTTCTAAAATAAAACAAAGTAAAAGGCTAAAACTCAATGGTAGACTGAGAAACAATCAGAATTCCAAATGCACAAGACAGGACCACAAGATAAATGTCCCAAGAGGCAGGGAGGGAGGGAGCCTTCTGCTTAGGAAGAATGATTTTTGAAGGGTCTCATGAAATACAACCCTCCCTTGGAAAGGGGAGAAAATGTGTCTACCCAGGTTCTGATTTCTGGCAAAACCCATACATAACCTTTTTCTTTCTACAATTAAATTTCTATTTAATTTCTACAATTTCCATTCTGCAATTAAAAGCAATTTTAATTAGGTGAAGCTGGAGATAAGTCTCTCAAAATGTTCAAATCATGAAAGAAAATGTTCCCTTGACACAGAAGAAAAACAAATTAGGAGAAATCTGACAGACACATTTTCATGTGTCTTTCAGATATAAAATCACTTTGCGGGATTAGTAGCAGAAATAGATTCCACTCATCATGATTTGCTCATCATGGATCTTGAGTTCCTTTGTGCAGTGAGACCGCAGGAGGAATGGAGGGGGGGCATTCATCTTGTTTACCTCCCGGCCTGAATAACCAAAGAAATTCACTCATGTTCCCATGACTGCCTTATGTTCACTCACGTTCCCTCACTGTCCTACCTCAGTTATGTGGCATCTGGTGATATAATCTTCTGTTTGTCCATCCATTTTTCCTACCACACTCCAAGCTCTTTCCTAAGGACATTCTTTCCTAAAGTCAGGATCTTACTCATGTAGGATCGAGAAGGGCCCAGGAGAACACTGGGACCTCCAGCACTTAGTAAGTTGGGCAGATGATGTGAGTACCAGAAATATTATAGGATTATTGACTGCTGATTATATTGATTACTGTGTGTGCTGAGTGAAGAAATAAATGAAATAAATAACTATAAGCAAAGTGCCCATGATGTAATGTGAATGCAGAACTCAGATAGACTTGTTAGTGATGTAAGCATCTACACCCGGGGAGAACACCCCAGGCCTCACCCAGTTATCAGCTGCAAGCACAAATGGACTAGGACTTAAAAACCCAGACTTCTAGGGGGGTGACAAGACTAACAGGACCTGGACAGAGAGGCTGAGGCCTCCATTGCTGTTGTCCCCCCTGCACCAGACTCCTGTGGCCCAGATCGAGTTCTAGCCACCGGGGACTTAAGACACATCACAAGTGAGCATCTGGAATCCTTGGGTGTAGACTCAGGACTTAGAAATAGGATGTGTGTCTGAAGTGTGATGAGCATCAATAAAATAGATTTGGTTGAATCTAACTGGGCCTCAGAATGAGTCTAGAGTAACTACTGGTGACAGCAGGCCCTTAAATGAGTAGCACAGAAACAGAGACTGGCACCTGAGGGCATGAACTATGGCAACACCCCTTCCCAACAGTGACCTGCGGCAGGTTTCATCATTTTCCTGGATTGCTAAAAGGCCAAGGGCAAATCCCGAAGAAAGCCTGGCCGTGCAAAGATGAGAACTGAGGAATAAGGTTCTAGAAACCTAGAGAAAGTTAATTTATCCTCGACGACACTTTTTGCTTTGTCCATTTATACAAAGACATAATTGAGTCCCCCCCCCCCCCATTCTCCAGCCTGTCGGGGCGACGGCTGAGAGCGGCAAGGTGCGCCAGCAGAGGGCGCTCTGGCCGCAGGGAATTACAGGATCCCTCCTCTGGAGGGGCCTCCGCAGGCCGCCAAGAAAGCCCAGCATTCTTTCCTAAGGAGCTCATAGCTCTCCTGGCCAAGCAAGAAGAAAAAGGAAAAACACCAAAGGGGAAAACTTAGAGAAGGATGCCAAAGGCGATGACCGTGCTCCCCGGCCGCCGCCCTTGCAGGCAGAGCTTTATATGGTTCTCAAAGGCTGCTCGCCACCTCCCCACCAGGCTCCAGACAAAAAAGTGCCGAAGGACACGGGGCCTGGCCTCGTTCTGCCCGCAGGGCCTCTCCCCACACTGCCTTTGTTTCCACTGGCAGGAACAAGTCCTTTCATTCCAGGGCTAGACGAGAAGGTGTGGGCACATTTCCGGAGGTCTGTACCATCAGGTGACAGTGGTGTGTGGTTTAGATGAAGAGCACTTGAGTTCTCCCGGATGCCCCTGGGGACCTCCTGGGCTGCTGAGCAAATGAACCCTGTCCCTGCCTTTGACACTCTTTGATCTCCTTCCTCTCAGGACTGCTATGGAACCCATGGTTCCAGAGACTGGGCAGTAGGAGCCCCATCTCATCCCATCTCCAAGCCCTGTCTTCTCCTCCAAGTCCAGCTGTGTTTGGGGACTTCGTTTGTGTGCTGGTGCAAAATGCACCCCTCTCCTCGCCTGGGTATGACTCTCTAACTGCCATTCCCTCTCTCCTTCCTGACTTAGACCCTTGTCATTCCCTAGGCTCCCACTAGTATCTCTGCTCCAGTCCTGGCACTCCATCAGTCCTTCAAAGGACACAGGAATCCCTTCCTGAAAAGATGTGACCCCTGAATGCTTTGACCTCAGTGTCCACCTCTCTTCTCCTTACTTAGTCTAGCCAGTGTGGCCTTCGTGTGGCTCCTGGAACACAGCTGTGCTCCACCCTCTGACTAGAATTATACCTCCCTAGACACTCTCAAGGCTCACTCTCACTTTCACCCAGGTTATGGCAAACATCATTTATGTTTCTTCCTGATGCTCTTCACTGCCCAACACTGTTACATATCTGAGTATCTATTTCTGTCAACTCTGTATACAGAGCGGAGAGTTACTTCTCTCTTGTCCACAACTGTATCTGCAGCACCCAGCACATTGGATGTTCTCAATAAATATTTGTTAAGTTAATTAAACTTATCTTTCATCTGCTATTTTTCTCTCTTCCAGCCCCTCAGGGATTCCTCATTCTGTCCAGAATTACACCGAACCCAGCAGCACGGCGACATCCATCCAGGCTGGAAGTCTGATGTCCCCTCCTTTTCTGGCCTTATCTCCTGTCACACATTCCCCCCTCAGTGTACCCTGAGCTCATCCAGCCTGGAGGCACTATTCAGCTCCACAAAGAGTGCCTTCTCCAGCCTTCCAATATGTCACCAGAGGCTGAAGTCCTCCCAGTCTCTCAAAGCCCATCTGATGGGCTCTCACCTCACAGCAAGGACATCCTGGTCCCCATCACAGCATGGCAATTCTCCTGACCTTCAAGGTCAGCTGCACATCTCTTACAGCATGTCCCGTGCTACAGATTACTTCTCTAACTTTCCCTGCTAGTAAACTAAACTAAGCATGGGAACTGGGTTCTCACTCTCTTCTCCCCAGCTCATAGCGCAGGGGTTGCAACCAGCCCCAGGTGCTCAGCACTTGGGAAGGTACCCAGGTATCAGTCTGCCCAGGTGCCTTAACAAGATGCCACAGACAATGAACAATTATCTTCTCACTGTCTGGAGGCTGGAAGTTCAAGTTCAAGGAGACATCTAGTTGGTTTCTGGTGCGGCCTCCCCTTCCTGGGTTACAGAAGGCCCCTTCCCTACCAGGCCTTTCCTTCTTCTATGTGCTCTGAGGGAGAGGAACCTGGGGTCTCCCCCTCTTATAAGGACACTAGATGTCCACCCTCATGACCTCATTTAACCTCCACCAACTCCCTAAAGGCCTTATCACTTTGGAGGTTAGGACTTCATCCTGTGACTAGGGTGTGGTCACATGGGGGTCCCTAACACGGGGCAGTTCCCCATCTGCAAGGGGAGCGGCTCCTCAACTCCTGCACATTCTTCCAGGCCCCACACCCAAATCCTAACATTTGACAGAAGCTGACCATCTGGATGATTCTTAGGTAAAGGCTCCCAGTGTCCAGTGTCAGTCACTGAAACATATTTGGGTCTGTGTGAATAAAGCCATCCCTGCCCACAGACAGGATTCCCTCTGGGGCCTGGGAGTTGCCAGTTTTTTGTTTTTGTTTTTTTAATTCTCCTAAAAGCATTTGGCCATCCGTAGCCAGGCCCTGTTGGATGCTCCCCGAGGAAGTGGCTCCGGTGGAACTCTGAAATGAAAATGACGAGGTGGGATAAAGCCCGACTTCTAACTGTTCTACAAAGACTGCCAGCTCCTCCCCTCCCCACCTCGGTCTGCTGCTAACAAGTGACTGCTGTCACTGTCCATCAGCGTCTCCCCTGCCCAGACACACAGCGCTGGGCAGACCCTCCCTGAGCGCAGGGTCTAGTTCTGAGGCCTGCAATTAACGGGGGAGAGAGGAAGTACAGTGGGTTCACAAGCCAGTCTCCAAAGTGATTAGAGGTCTAAAAAATAAAGATCAGCGGAGGTTAAAGGAAGCCAGGTAATTCCATTTGGAGGACAGAAGGTTACAGGGTGAGCTGGCAATGGTTTTCAAGTACATAAAAGGCCCGTGCTTCGGACAGTAATGAGCTGTTCGCCCTACTGAGAACAGAACAAACAGCAAACAGACTCCAGACTCGGCCTGGGGATTGGATGTTTCTTTCCCTAACACGGATATTGGTGAAGACTTTTGTATTTGAACAGACCTTCACAGTGGAAAAAAAAAGTTCCTTTTTTCCTCCATTATCTCCCTCCCGATAGAAAGAATTGTTGACATTGAAAGAATGAGCGGCGTGGTCCGAGACTTTGATCTCTGCAAGATGGTGATGTGCTGTTTCTCAAAGAGAAACGTTTGCTCCTGGCTTTGCCATGCCATTCCCCTTCATCCAGGGAGCAAGGGAAGCCCAGATCACTTTGGTGACAAGTCCAAGGTCAGAGAGCCATAAACAGCCATGTTTCCCCCAGGGAGCTCTTTCCAGTTCTGTACCAAGTAAGCTGAGTTACTCCAGTCAATGATGAGGAAGACAGGAAAAAAATCCACCCATGCACAGAGACACACCACCTGTTCCTTCAGAAGTGCGGAGTCACCGTGCTCTGGGGAAGCAGAGCCCTGACCTCTCCAGGCAGCTGGGTGCGTCCCAGGGGCCTCTGGGGTGACTTGCATTTCTGGGTGACTTGCATGTTCTAGGTGAAGAAAGCAGGGCTGAGCTTTTGTGTCTGGAACTCCATCCAGCCAGAGCCAGTCAGCTGGGCTGCGAGAAAGCCCAGGGAAGCCAAGGCTAGGAGATTTCCTGCCTGTCCCTTTCTCGAGCCCTCCTGGGCAGGGCCACCCCACCATATACAGTTTGGATCCCTTTGTGCCAGGAATCCCCACAGAGAAGCCTGATCAGACCCAGAAACTCACCCAAGTCACCCTGTTTCCCTTCTCCCTGCAGTTTCAATCTTTTCTAGGATTTCCAACCAAATTGAGATTTGAATACCCCCCACACACACACACACTTTTTTTATTTTAAAGAATACCTGTCATCACACAACTTTCAGGAATGAATTTGGAGGGTTTCCACTAGGCAGGTGGGTTTCAGGTAAACACACACCTGGCAGCCCCTATTTATGCAGGTAAGCACCACTCACCTCGTTCTTAGTGTTTGCTTGACCTTGAGCTCTGAGCTCCCCCACTTTCCACCACTTTCCAAGATTTGCTTCTGTCCCCTGATGGGTCTAATGATATTTTTCTTGTCATTGCTCTTTTGAAGAGCCTCAGTATCATATTTTAATATTATTAGTTATTCATCAATAAGGACAAAAATGATCGTGGACATCAAACCAGAGAAGTATTTGGTTTTGCTTTGATTCCAACAATGGGACTCTATTGGAACAGGATGAGAAGGGGAAAGCACCTCTTTTTTGTGAGGGGGTACTGGGGATTGAACTTGGGGGCCCTTGACCACTGAGCCACATCCCGGCCCTATTTTGTATTTTATTTATTGAGAACAGAATCTCATTGTTTTGCTTAGCACCTCACTTTTGCTGAGGCTGGCTTCGAACTTTCGAAACTCTTGCCTCATCCTCCCAAGCCACTGGGATGACAGGCATGTGCCACCATGCCCAGCACCTCTTTTAATTATAGGCCATAAACTGTAACTTAACATCTGGAATCAGAGAGCAGTACCTCAGGAGTTAGAAAGGCTGATTCTCCAAGTTCATTGAGACTGTGAGCTTGGAAATAGCTGGAGGGACAGTTGACCTCGCTCTGTTGTCCCTTCTCCATGCTGTTACACCTGGATGGGCTAGAGTGGCATATGAATGGGGTGAGGGGCATGTAACCTATGCTCACAAGCAGTGATTCAATTATTTATTTGGGATTCTGTCACACACAGCCTTGACAAGCACACCTTTCTAGATTCCAATCAAACTTGCTTTGAGAGCAGACATTGGCAGCTTGTAATATCCCGGCAGAGGCAACCCAGAAATGGGTTTCCGGTGTCTTCCCCTCAGGGACAAAAGTGCTGGGTGTAACCCGGGCGACCTCCCTCTTCTCATCCCCTCCTTCTGCCTAGTGTCCTGAGTCGTCCTCCTTCATGCTGACCCATTCCTGCTGATGGCCCCCTGCCCTCCCCACCATTCCTCCTCCCATCATCCTCTCTTCCATAATCAAACTGTTCAAATGTCCCAACTCTTTTTCCTTCAGTACTGTAACATTGCAAGGACCAAAGTACCAGCACTTTCCTCATCGGCCAACTGAGAAGTAAGTGAAAATCTCTGAACTTTTCATGTACTCAGGAGGCCTCAATAAATGTGAGTTCTTATCCCTCCTTTATAAAGTGAGAGATCTGGACAGTGTTATCTCCAAAATCCTGGGATTCTATGGAGATTCTTAGCAAAATAGGAGCCCAGGATATATACTTATTGTGTGCTGGCAGAATGGACTTTAAGTCTTAAAGCCCTCTCCCCTGCCTCACCCCATAATCTCTATTTGTAGACTATGTGATATTTAATAGTGTCTGGGGAAACTGGGTCACCCTCCCAGCCACGCACAATGGCCAGAACAGCATTGAGCGCCTCATCACCCCACCTGTGAATGGTAGCTGGCTGCTGCCCCCACACCAACACAGCTGGAGAATTAAATCTAGAGTCCATACCTGTCATGGATATCGGTGGACAGCCCCAGGAAACACAGGTCTGCTTTATACCCAGGGCCCTGTCACCAGAAGCAGTGACCTCGGGTTTATAGAAGCATGGCAGACTTTTTGAGCAGACTTTAAAAGCAGTCTGAGACCCCTGGCTTCTGGCAACATTTGCAGATTCAGGCTGTGGTGATCTGACCTGGGGATGGCACTTGCCATGGGTCTGATGGCTCCTTAAGAACCCGGTAATGGAATTATGTGCCTAAGATACACAGCTGGCAATTATATTCTCAACAGATCACTTCAGGCAGCAATAAAGATAAAGTGTTTTATAATGTATTCATTCATTTCAATACAGTCAATAGTGATGTTAGAACGTGTTTGTATCAAGAAATGGCTGAACCATATTTGAAAAGCAGAACTGTGTTTTCTTTAAGAGATTATTTTGGAAGACCAAATGAATGCACTTGAGCTACTTCATTAACTCATAAGTCAGTTTGGCAGGTGATGCTAATACGCTCCTGGAAAAAGGGGAAATTAGAAAAATGGAAACCGTGGAAACAAATGAGCTACAGGTGTGCATTGCGTTGGCTTTTTATTTTTGGACTCATTTAGATTATTATGGGGAATGGCAAATGTATTTCAAAAGTTGGTAGCAGATTATCCCAATAATTACATGTGAAGTTTCTAGAAAGCATTGAATAATGAGATAATGGACAGCTCACGAGAAAACGAGATTTCTACATCATCCTCTCAGAGGCCAACAGCTCCCTGATGCATCCCCTTATTCCAAGGCTGCTCTCCTGAGGAAAAGGTAATTCTCACCCGGAAGGAAATGGACCCCTACAGGAATGAGGAAAACCCTGAGAAAAACCCAGGGGAGAGAACTGTCCACTGGGGCTATTCTGATGCCTATGGAGAGGACCCCTGGAGAGCATGCACTGCATGCCTTAACCTCTTGCAATCACCATGTAAAACAGTTTCTTCTAGAATGATTCATGATTAGTTAACTCATCATCTTCGTCCTCCTCCTCCTCTTCTCCCCAAATTAGTCTCTTTTTTGAGCTTGCCTGTACATCAATTCTATGCCTGGCACTGTATTCAGTACTGAGGGCATGATTCTAAAAGAAAGAGATAGTCTTTGTCCTTAGGACCTTACATCCTAGTAAGAAAGAATAGAAAGCAACCAAACAGATGCCCAAATGTATAATCTATTGTCGGCTGAGGACGTGTGCTATGGAGAAATCTCCAGCAGGGTGAGGGAGAGATGGGGTGGTCAGGGAGGGCACACTTTGCAATCTCTATGAGCCTAAGCTCTCCATGTCTATATTATGGTTTGGATGTGAGGTATCCCCGAAAAGCTTACGTGTGAGACAATGCAAGAAGGTTTGGAGGAGAAATGATTGGGTTGTAGCCTTAACCCGATCAGTGAATTAATCCCCGATGGGATTAACTGAGTGGTAACTGGAGGCAGGTGGGGTGTGGCTGGAGGAGGTGGGAATTGGGGCATGGCTTTGGGGCACAGGTTTGTGTCTGGAGAGTGGAGTCTCTGTTTCCTGATCATCATGTGAGCTGTTTCCTTCTGCCTCACTTCCATCATGATATTCTACCTCAGCTCGAGTCTCAAGGAATGGAGCCAGCCTTCTATAGACTAAGACCTCTGAACCATGAGTCCCCAGATAGACTTTTCCTTCCTTAAAATTGTTCTGGACAGATCTTTTAGTCACAGCAGGAAAAAAAAAACTGACTAAAACAGTCTGTGAACCCGAGAGAACTCTGCCGAGGAGGAGTAATATGACCATATTGTGAATTTGCTGAAAATTCTACCTTGGAGAAGACCAGATGGGGCCTGAGAATGAAGAAGCAAGCCAGGCAGAGAACCAGAGGCAGAAGGTCCCTGAAGTGGGACCGTGCTGGCCTTGCTCAGGGCACAGCTGGGAGACCTGTGCAGCTGGAGTCAAGTGAGCCAGGTGGGAAGAGGGGCAGAAGCCCTCCTCCCACTCACCTCCAGGTTGGAAACGGTGTCACCTTTTACTCCTCTGCCCTTTCTTTCATCAGTTCCATTTGGGCATTTTTTCCAAAATATGACTCTAAAATCACCTCTTCTCGGCTGCCCTTAATTCAGGCCCCCACTTACTTTAACCTGGATTATTCAAAAGCCTCCTAACCGACTTTTCAGCCTCTTGCATCTTCCATTGCTCTAATCCCCTTAAGCTTCCAGATTAATCTTCCTCAGGCAGCCTCAGAGCTACCCCTCCTTTGCACACAAGTGGCTTATCGTCAGCTCTAGGGTAAGGCAGGAGCTCTTTAACCTGCCTCCACCTCCGTCTGGCCCAAAAGGTATGGCCCTCCAACTCCATTCCTGTCCCTCCAGCTCCAGGGTCCTCCACATATCGTGCCAGACTCTGCCAGACACCCCCAGCCCAGACCAGGAAGCCCAGCCTAGGGCCAACATTAGTCTACTCTGAGTAACCCAGTCCTGAACAGCTAGAGCAGCGCTGTTATAAATTGTGTGTGTGTGTGTGTGTGTGTGTGTGTGTGTGTGTGTGTGTTCAGTTTCATGCTTAATATCGAGCAGGGTGTGAGGCCCCTGGCTTCCTTCAGTAGTCCTGCCTCACCAATTAAACTAAATGCGCTGAGAGCAGGGACCATGTCATGTAGACCCTGTACATCATTTGAGTGCCATCTATGTGCATGCCATACTTCACATCACATGTGAATGACATAAATTAGCAAAGAAAGACTTCTAGACTAACATTGAATTGGCTATGAAGTTAAAAAAAAAAATGACCATACTGTGTCTTTAAAGTCCTCCCTTTTCTGCTGCTCAAAGGAGCTATTTAGAACAGCAGCATCTTCATCTTAATAAGCAATGCCAAGGCCAGCAGTGTGGCCACTAAAATCTTATCTCGTTCACCCCTTACTCAGCAACTAGCCAGCAAGGTGATCAGATGTCTAACATACTTATGTTAAGCACGGAGTGTTTGGAACTGCAACTCTCAAGAGCAATGCCGCCGACATGCTACAACCAAACATGGGAAACGTGGACACTGCGTGGGCCTCTGATAGGCGGTGCTGAAAAATCTCATGAGCCATACAGAAATGGGAGCAAGAAGATTCATTTCTTCAACCTTCCAAACCACTGTCAAAAGTCTGGCAACAGCAATGTTTTGCCCACACAGGAAGTTCACATGGGTGCCAAGGAAAACATGGGCAAGACTCATAAGGCCTGCATTGTTACAGAGAAAGCATAAAATCTCATTCTTGAATAGAAAGGTCTCCGATGAGAGGCTAACGTAAAAATTCTTTGCAGCTCTGGATGCCTGATGGCCTTGTACAGAGTTGTCCATTAGAGCTGAACCGTGTGGACAGTGTTTTATATGGTTCTTTGAAGTTAGCACCTGCTAACATCTTTGAAGTCCTATCTTTCAAACTACTAATCATAATAAAGTTAAAAATAACGGGTGCAGGAATTCTGCATCCAATTCAAGTTTCACCTGTTTTCAGCAGGATGGTGCACTCCAAGGGAAATGGCTGAGTGGGGTGGGGGACAGATCACCAGCTCCAGCTGGCTCTCCTATCTCACTTTCCACTGACCATCGATGGAAGTCGGGCTGCCCTGTGGCCACAAAGATGTAAGGACTCAGGCTGACTGGGTCTCACCTGCAGTGAAAGCAGGCACAGGCCTTTCCTGACACAATACATAGACATCCTGCTGTCCCGAGGTCCTCCCACAGCCAAAGCCTGGAATTTCATTTCTACCGTGCAACCTCAACAGCCCCCTAACTCCTCCATGAACCTGCAAAAATCAGTGGGGGATAGGGGGGTGGGCAAGATAATACTTTAAGATGTGCTCCCTATCTTCATGCAAATGTTGACGCTTCAGTATTCACAGGGCCTGGCTGGATTAGGAGGGGGCAGAAGCAGACAGCCCAACTCAGCTCCAGTCAGAGTCCTGAAATGAGGGCCCGATGGTGCCAAGTCCTCTCATTATAAAAATCCAGAAAACCAGATTTTTATGTGAAACATCTCAATTTTTAAAAATAATGACAATTAACTCTGATTTGTTGAGACTCTGCAGAAGAAGCCAAACTCACCTTCAAACCCTCAGTAAAACGTATTTGCAACCTTTCTTAGGATGGTGCCTACAAGAGATGGGTAAGCCCGCCCCTGCATGATGGCAAAGGCAGGAAGACAGCTGGGCACAGTGAAGACACCTATAATCCCAACAGCTCAGGAGGCTGAGGCAGGAGGATGGCGAATTCAAGGCCAGCCTCAGCAACTAAGTGGACCATAAGCAACTTATCAAGACCCTGTCTCAAAAAAAAAAAAAAAATTTTTTAAAGAGAGAGAGAGAGAATTTTTTTTAATATTTATTTTTTTTTAAATTTTTCGGCGGACACAACATCTTTGTTTGTATGTGGTGCTGAGGATCGAACCCGGGCCACACGCACGCCAGGCAAGTGCGTTACCGCTTGAGCCACATCCCCAGCCCCCAATTTTTTTTAATTTAAAAAGATTAAGGATGTGACTCAGTGGTTAAGTGTCCCTGAGTTCAATCCCTTGTACCAAAAAAAAAAAAAAAAAAAAAAAAAAAAAAGAAGAAGAAGAAGAAGAGAAAAGAACAGGAAGGTAGGGGTAGGACTCAGGGAGACACCAAGGAGAAATATCCTGAGGCTTAAATGAGTTAATACATGTAAAAAGGAGCACAGTACCTGCAATAGCAAGAAATAAATGTTAGTGTCCCCTAACTGACTATGGATCTTGGCATTAATAAAATTGTTAGGTTTGCATGTCAGTACTCTTAAAGAACCAAACACTTGAGGGAGGTAGCTCATTTGGTAGAGTGTTTGCCTCACATGCACAAAGCCCTAGGAATCCTCAGCACTAAAAAAAAAAAAAAAAAAAAAAAAAAAAAAAAAAAAAAAAAAAAAAAAAAAAACACTCTAAGTTCATGAAGGTAATAAATGTATCATGATTTTCTAAAGGTGACTTAACTGTGCAAGATCTAAAAGATGGATAACTATCTATGCAGCCTTGCCTAGGCTAGCTCTTATACCATGTTCCATTAGTCAGCTTCCTGATTTGCCCTCATTTGTCTAAAAGAAATATAAAATGAACAATTGAGCTTAGAATTTACCCACAGATTCTAAAGAAATGTGGTCTTTCAGCAGGCCCCGCATCTATTCCACAAAATCCTGGGCAGCTTTCACACACTCAAAACATGATACAGGGAGGCAACACACTCAAAGCAGCCGCACACAAGAATTTTAGAAAATTCTGTGCCCAGGGGAGGGCCCCAAGTGCCAGTCTTTCTTGTTGTACTGAAGTAATTATCAACTGTGACCTCTATTGTGATCCACAGAATAGTAGGGTAAAAAGGAGCTTTCTGGGGACCCTCTCACCACTTACTAGGGAGACTAAGGGAAGGAGAATTCAGGGTCTCCACAAGGTCACAGGAATCTGTTTTCCTCTATGTCTGTTCCAGCCACAATTTATATCAATTGTCGGATCCAATGCACATCTCTAATGCTAGAATTGTTGGAGCTAAAGACGTGCCAATTTTACATTTCTTTTGACCAAAAAAGAAAATGGTGGAAAAAGGAAAATGTTGGTACTCAAAAATACTTGTTGAATGAATGAAAGTTCTTGAAGCTTTCATGTCATATTGTATTGCAAGTCACTGATTTTCTCATCAGTTCATAAAGTGGCAGCCGGAAATGGGTGCCTCGTCTTTTAGGATCTTGGGCTATGTAGAGTCCATATGGTTCATAACTACATATGGTTTGTGTATTATAAAGGCAGGAAGCATTCTCATTTCCAAATGTTCAAAAGATTATATTAAAATGAGTGCTGTTTGATTTCAAAAGACCTGATGAAGATGTATCCAAACCCACATGATTTGATTTGGTGCTTCGTGAAGAATAAGCAACGCCCTGTGGAATTGCTGGCTAAGCTAAGGCTTCCCACAACTGCAAGAAATACTGATTCTCATCTCATCAGGAGGAAATGGCATAACTTTAAATCTCTTCTATCAGCCAAGAACAAATGCATTTTTCAAGTCACATATTTACTATAGCATAACGGTTCCCTTTCCAAAAACTCCAATCAGCAAAAATCCTGGGCACATTTAGAAAATACTGTAATCTCACTAATTCTTCCCAATCGCATTGTTAATCCATTTTATAGCAAAGGTACTAGAGAAAGAGGCATATTTGGGAATTTTATATAACTCAACTTCTATTCCGTTGTTGAGTTCAGTGAGCCATGCTGTGCTCTTAATGTTCTAATAGATGTCCGAATCTTTCTTTGGGCCAAAATAAACCAGTTGGTTGCATCTGAAATGGCCGCTTTGTTAAAAATTGGAGTAATATATAAACCGAATGGTTATTTCCTTATAGCAAAAGAACAAAACACATTCCTAACCTATGCTCACATATGATGTTCAGCTCTATGGGCCAAATGTAATTCCTAAACATATGCCATGTCAGCACCAAGTGCCTAATACAGGCTAATACAGTGGCTCTTTTTAACTGGACTATTAAGTCCATTAACACTTAATGAAACAATTTTAACTTTATCCACAAAACACTCACAATTCCTTTCCATCAACTCCCTAAAGGCAAAACAACATAAATTTAAAAGAAAAATAACTATGAAGACTTGCTAAGTGCAAACGATTTCCATAGCACAGGTTAAGTCCTGAATTTCTGTCTCAACAAAGTCCACATTTGATTTTTACTACAAAGATAAACCCAAACTGGCAATTACCCTTTACTAACCCTACCAAATAATCTCAGCATGAAAACACCAGCATTCTTCTTAGTGCAGGGTAATGTAGATAGAATTAACCGACATAATTTCACAAAGTCGTAGTAATCCATTTCAAAATTATGCTGCGAAACATTATCTTTAAAAATATCATCTTAATTCTTTTCCTTTACAGCAGTCTCAAAAGGAAATTATACTCACTTTTTCTTGAATAATTAAGATGCAGAAACTTGTGTTCTTTACAGAGATCCAACTGTCCATCTCCACAGAGAGAAATATATAGAACACACACACACAAAAAAACAAAATTATAATTGGTGCATTTATTCAGCTGTTCAATGCTCTCTTCAACACACATGAACACTTGTTCATATTTACCTGAACTATAAGTCTGAACCTTTTTAGAAATATCTTTTTTCCCAAGGCCTATTTTGAAACTCCTAAAGCAGAGAGAGCTCAATTGGCCCCTTTGCTAAGGTTTTTTTTTAATAAGCTAGATTTTTTTATCTATGTTGTTAGTATGATGCCACTATCTGGACATTTCTATAGTTTTAATAGTTCTATATCCACTTCTCCCAAATTTGATCACTTCAAAAACAGCCTCAATTAAAAAAAAAGCCATACTCTATTACTTATAGTCATGTTTGGTTTTTTTTGCAAGCTTATTGAATAATCTAATGATTAAAAAGAAGTCTTTTTTTGAAACACCTGTCTTGAAAGACCTCAAATGGCAGCATCAGGGAATTGAATACCTTTGAGAAACCTGAACATCTAAAGGCGTTCGTGGGACCGACGTGGTTGAGGCCCTGAACATTTGACGTGGCAGTTGTAGGAGTTGTAAATGTACCACAGTTGGAAGCAGCTTTCCCTGGACTTCAAAGCACACGGCAGTTAATTATCTAGCTTTCAGGAGCAGCGTGGACTCACCGTGACAGCTGTTAGGCGAGGACACATGGGTATCTCACAACTGAACATCAGCCTTCAGATTGTGTCATTGTTCAGCTTGGATCTCAATGGAAAGAAGTGCTGAGGGTCTCAGCTTGGTTCAGTTCAAATTAGTGGAAGAGTTTTCCCAGATGGCTTCTCTGCACACGCTCATTTCTCACCCCCAAAGCGGGAGCTTGCCCCCTCGGAGCTGCAGCCCACAGGTCTGCATATGCCCAAGTTCATTCTTAATGCTGTGCGTGAGACAGAACCCTTTGCACTTTCTCTCCCCATCATTGTGGAATTCAACCTGGAGGTCTTGTAACTTTGGGGAGAAATGAACATTTCTTTTTAAGGACTATTTTAAATCCGTCTCTCTCTCCCTCTTCCCACCCCCATTCCCTCATTTTTTTTTTTAACTGACAGAGAAAATTGACTGTTTCTGCCTCATGCTTAACAGGTCTGAGGATGTTCTCCATGGCTGACCAAATATAGTGGGCCCAACAATTATTTGACTTGCATGAATCTGGCCAAGACCAGGCGCGTTCACAGCATCCCACACATCAGCTTCCGTCTATAAACCTTGTCAGGCTCCAGGCCAATCACGTGAAAACCCCCAGCATGAGGGAGTTCCTTCCTAGCTTCAGGACCCCACTTCCAAATCAGGGGTCATGGTCAAAACTGTGCAGTCTGCTGTATCTGGCACCCTTTTTAGGTCCAGAACTCATCTTCCTTGGACTGTATCTGATAAGCATAAGATGTGCACCCTCAAAGAAAGAAGAAAAAATGAAGAATAATAAGTGCCTATATTGGACCTGTTGAAGATAGGAAATAACAGAATTTAAAGGAAAAAATATTAAAAAGAAGGAGGAGGTGGTGGAGGACAGGGTAAGAGGTCTCAGAAAGCTAGTCAGGAAGCATTAAGAGAAGGAAAACTTTTTAAAAAGGAAAATTAACACAAATTATTTGACATGACCTAGACCAGCTTCTTCCCTTTTAGAAAATGTCTGCCTTTGAGTACTCAGAGTTAGTGAGTCTTGCTCTTAGAATTGAAATGTTTAAAAAAAAAAAAAAAAAGACTGAACAAAAGTCCCCATCAATTGCCAACGTCTTTTTGCCCAGTGTTTCTAAGCCATTCGCTTCAATCAACCACATACTGTTTCTTGACATGTCCAGAGTCCCAAATGAGGCCTTGCTGATTTCAAGCAGCTGATAACTGTGTGCAATATATGCAGGACCATCTTCTGGGGACTTAAAGAAGCAGGGCTCTCCTTGTCCTCCCATCTCTGGGAAACAGATAGCAAATACTTTCATCTTTCTAGTGTGCAAAATGTTTCCCAGCTGCCTGTAAAAAGTGGGATGTGAGCAATTTGACTGAACTATTGCACATACTTATTAATTATCTTTTAATGTGTTTCTTTGCAGTTTTCCATTTATCTTATATTAAGTGCTGAGCAGAAGCTGACTTGGTTTCTTGTAGGCAAATTACACAAGAGGCATAAATCTTTAATAGTCTTGGTTCCCTTTCATGCTTTGCCACCTTCTAGAAGGCTCTGAATACTTCTAAAGAGTATGCTGGGTAAATTCCCAAGATGCCAGGCTGTTGGCCAAAGTACTCAAAAGTGATAGAGTACAGCTGCTTCCTTCTTTCTGGGAGAAAAGATGCAGGTCACTGGATACTCAGCACACATGTGATGGCCAAGTTTTCAGGCTCTGCCTCCCAAGGAGATGCTGGGTAGATGGTCAGAGCAGTCTGCACTGTATGGCAGGCATTGGTTTTGTGGTCTAAATAAAGCAATATTCCATTGACAAATTATAAAATTGAATATGAAAAGTTACTTTAAAAATCATATGGTCCAGAGATCTGATCCATAAATTCCCTGATAATGTCCCTACCAAGCAATCATATGTTTTGAACACCTCTGGGACAAAGAATGTACTCTGTGTCAAAAGAGTCTACATACATACAATTGTAGACAAGAGTCTCCTTATGTACAATTAGACTACTGTGAGTCATATCAAACAAAAGGATAGCCTCCCAAATATGTAAACAGCTACTCAACCTCACTGTAAAGTCCCACAGAAAAATCAGCAAAGGATATGGAGAGAGAAAGAAAGCAAAATAACTCAAATATAAAAAAAAAAAGATAGAAGATATGGCTCAACCTCACTCATAGTAAGAGAAATGCAAAATCAAAATTACTCTGATATATCACTTTTAAAATATCTTATGTCTCACTGAAATGAGTATAAATTGATATAACCTCCATGGAAGGTAAATTAATAAAGTAACAAATGCATGTGTGTGTGTGTGCGTGGGTATGTGTGTATATGCTTTTGTTTGCCATTTCAACTTTTAGGAATTTGCACATATGCAAAATGCCCTATATATACTATCGTTTGCTGTAGCAATGTTTGTGCTAACAAAATATGTGGAAATAACCTAAATATGTATCCAGTTAAATAAACAATAGTTTATCCATGCAGTAGAATGCTTTGTATCTATAAAGAAGAACAATAGCAGCAACAACAACAATAATAAAGTTGTTCTTAATGTGCATGATAGACAGTTCTCCAAACGATATTGTTCAGGGGGCTAGAGGCATGCCCAGCAAATGAACTAGAAGGGAACTCTACTGAATTGTGTGATCAGTCAGGATGTCCCTTCTCCCCACTATTTTCCAACATTGCACTGGAATTCCTAGCTAGAGCAATAAGATAAGGAAAAAGGTATACAGATTGGGAAGGAAGAAATGAAACTGTCTTTGCATGAAGATGACATGATCATCTATATAGAAAATTGAAAAGAACTGAAAAGAAAATCCTGGAACTAATAAGCAATTATAGCAAGGTTGCATGATTCAAGGCTAATGTATAAAAGTTAATCATGTTGCTACATATCAGCAATGAACAAATGGAATTGAAATTCAAAACACAAGATCATTTACATTAAAATCCCACAAAATGAAATAAAAATAGATATAAATAAGAAAACTACAAAACTCTGAAGGAGGATATCAAAAATAATTAAATCTACGGAGACATATTCCATGTTCATGGAGAGGTCTCAGTCTCTTCAGATTTCTATAACACAATGCCATGAACTGGGTGGCGTATAAACAACAGAAATTTATTTCGCACAGTTCTGGAGACTGGGAAGTCCAAGGTTAGGGTATCACACGGTGCTTGATGAGAGCTCATTTCCTGGTCTGCAGATGGTGCTTCTTGCTAAGTCCTCACATGGTAGAATGAATGAATGAGTTCCTGTATCCTGCTTTACAAGGGCACCAATCCCATTCACAAGGGCTCTACCCTCAGGACCTAATCACTTCCCAAAAGCCTCACCTCCTAATACTGTCACTTTGGGGGTTAATACTTCAGCACTGGAGTTCTGGAGGTTAAATATGCAAACATAGCTGATCTATAAGTTCAAGGAGATCCAAATCAAATTTCATTGTTACTTTGTGAGTAAAAACCCTACTTTAAAGATTTTGTGTGTGGGGGGGTGGGGGGACAAAAGGGCCCAGAATAGCCAACTCAATGTTAAAGGAGAACAAATTTGGAGGACTACTTCAAGACTTACTATAAAGCTCTTATAATCATGTCAGTGAGATATATTGGTGAAAAAAAAAAAACAAATACACAGTGCTACAGAGGATAGTGCAGAAGTACACACACAAAAATACAGTCAACTGCTCATTGACAGGGGAAAGCAATACAGTAGAGAAAATAGTCTTTTCAACAAATGGTGCTGGAACAACTGGACACACACACACACACACACACACACAATGAAACTGTGCCAATCACAAAAATTAACTCAGGATGGATTAAGTAAATACACACAAAGTGCAAAACTATAAAACTTCCAGAATATAACAAGAAAATCTAGATGATGTCGAGTTTGGTGACAATTTTAAAGAGATGACAAAAGACACAACCCATGAAAGTAAAAATTGATCATCTCTTTAAAATTTAAAATTTCTGCTCTGCAAAAGTCATTGTCAAAGAGAAAGAAAAGACAAACCACAGACAATGAAATATTTATGAAAGATGCATCTAATGAAGTGTGTATAAAATACTACCTCCTAAAAAAATTAAGGAATAAAAAGCATGTGAAAAGGGGGCTTGTTTTTCCTGTATGCTGTGGTTTGGATACAGTTTGTCCTTCAAAAGTTCTTGTACTGTAAAGATGAATGCAATAATGGCATTTGTTGGTAAATGAACTGGAGAACATCGTGCTAAGTGAAACAAGCCAGACTCAGACACTAAAAGGCTGAATGTTTTCTCTCACATGTGGAAGCTAGAGCAAAATAAAGGAAAGAAGTAGAGATGGATAGGAGATCACAAAGATCTAGGGAGAGTAAAAGAAGGGGATCGAGAGGCAGAGTGGAGGGGTGGGAAAGGTGAAGCAACATGGAAATTCCTAAAAATCATGTTCATGTGCACATATTAATATACTATAGGGAAGTTCATCTTTATGTATATGTAAAAAAAAAAAGCCTCTGAAATAAATGAATCGATGAGCAGGAGAGGGAGGACAGGAGGGAAAAAGGCGAGATGGTGAACTGAAATCAAAGTCCATGACCATATGATTTTGTTGGGATGTCCCCAACTACAATGTATAACTATAAATCCCTAAATTAAAAAATAAAAGCAAAACAGCAATGACAAAAAAAGTTCGTGTTCTGGAAGCTTGCTCGCCAGAGGGTTAGCATTTAGGTGGTAAAGAGGAAGGTCCTAGTGGGAAGTAATTAGGTCATCAGGGCGCCACCCCGGGAGTAGGTCAGGTCTTGGTAACTAGAAGAGTTCAACTGAAAGCCAATCAGTATACAGCAGGGCCACCCCAAGCTTTGATCCCTGTGCACATAGCCAATTCTCTTTCTGGCCTCATCAGGAGGCCAGAGCCATGCTGTTTGGACCCTTTAAGCCACCAGCTTCATGAGCCAAGTAAACTTCTTTACCCAGGCATTTTGTTATAGCAACACAAAACAGCTAACTTACTGTCAATTAAAATGCCTATTTCTTGAATTACAGTAGATGGGGTAGAGAGAGAAGATGGGAGGGGAGGGGAGGGGGGATAGGAAGAGGATAGGAAAGGCAGCAGAATACAACAGACACTAGTATGGAAGTATGTATAAACGTGGATGTATAACCATTGTGATCCTGCAATCTGTACACGTGGTAAAAATAAGAATTCATAACCCACTTGAACCAAATGTATGAAATATGATATGTCAAGATCATTGTAATGTTTTGAGCAACCAATAGATAAATAAATAAAATGCCTGTTTCTAAATTGAAATAAAGCCCCAAATAATTACCTCTCTTCATAAGCCTTTTTTTAAGCTAAGACAATCACTTTATCATTTATTGAGTCTAACCATTAAAAATATTTTCAGCATTGTAAAATCTCCAAAGAATAAAAATCAAATTCTAATACATATAGGGTGTCGTACAGAATATGGATTCCCATTTTAACCTCTGCCTTCCATATTTTTTCTTTATCTAAAACTTCATCTTAAACACCAGTCATCAGTGTTGGTTATCTATCCACTCTTTATGGCCTTATTCAAAATCTCTGATCTGGAGGACTCTGCAGGCAGAGAATGCACCATGCAGCCTGGGTCCTGGTGCGATAGAGGTAGCCAGAAACCAGACCCAGCTATCCCTACCAGCTGAGCATGGTCCTTGGGAACTGCTGCCCTTTGAAGCATTTATCTCTTGACCTCAAAAAGCCACTGAACACCTTTTCTATACAAATGCTATTGCTTTCAAAACCATTTTTCTATACAAATGCTATTGCTTTCAAAACCAATCTGTCCTGGGAGTCTGTTGGACAAATCACCAGAATTGATATCTTTGATAAAATCCCAGCTTCCCCGTGTCCCTGGGATGTTTCCTACCTTTCTCTCAGATATCCCCTTGTGGTTTCCACATCTTGCAGTCTCACCCTTTGCTGGAGAATCTGATTCTAACCTAATAAAACACCAGAATTTTAAGTGAGCACCACTCAGGGCCCGCAGCTGGGCAGCTCTACCTCACAGACCGTGGGTAGAACTCACTTTCTTCCCAGAAGGTCTGCCCTCAGCTGACACCAACAGAACTCGCCAGAAAGTTCACATGCTGCTTTTTGGATAGGCCCAACAAGGTTAGATACTTATCACTCCTCCTAAGCTTTTGGCTACACCAGAAGCTAGGTGCCTGCTAATGATGATCTGTGGCCAAACCTTCTGGCAGAGGCACCCAGTTTGGCAATAGGACGGAGAGGTTTCCAATTCTGGTGACAGATTTCAGCTCTGTAGTATTCAAGGAAGATCCCGGGCTGTAGGAGGGGCTTTCCTGATGCAAACTGGCAAAGAAAAAGCTGTATCTCAAGGTCAATCTGTGCTCTGTGGAGTCAGTCTACCCGTGAGACCTTAAATTATTGATTGCAAGCCTGTTTCCAGAATATGGACTTTAGCAGACTGTGGTTCCTAAATAATTGCCAGTGGAGGTGAATGTGGTGAAAACTTCAGCACATTTAAGCTGCTTAAATCTAAAACACAAATTCTCAATTGTTCCTCAGAACAAAACCTGAAATATTTGGAGAACTGAATATTTATCTTATCACAAGAAACTCTGAAAATAAAGAACATGAAAGTCCATCAGAAGATAGAATTGAAAATAACCAGAAGCATATATTTATGAACCTTGTAGTTCAAAAAAGAAGTGAGGCAGCATTTGATAGCTCAAGAACCGTATGGACCTGTGTGGGATAACAAAGAGACACTTGTCTTCACCTTTCTTTAAAAAAAAAAAAAATGCTCAGGACACATATATGAAAGAGAAACATGTAAATACTCCTTTAAAAATTTGAGTTCCAGCACTGAGTAAATTTCTACTTCTACATAAATACCTCTTCAATTTAAGAATGACCGCAGCAATGTTAGGTATTCATGATTCCAAGAATTATGTTACTATAATTGACTTAGGTATAAACTAGTGAAGCTTCAATCAATGGATCTTCTGAAAACATGTTGCTTTATTAAGAAACCTGTTTATAAAATTCTTTATTAATCATTTCAAGAAAAAGTATATATAATTATGTATGACAAAAATACCTCTGGATACAGAGTTTATTTACAGTCCATAAAAGGCATATTCACATTGAAAGTACAGGATTTCTTAATGTCTCAGTTTCATCATTTTTATTTTCATGTACAAAATAGAGCTAAGTAAATCTCCTGCACAGGACTGTGGAACGATAGAGAGCATAAATGTAGTACCTACCTTGCTGGGCCTGGTTCTAATTAGCTATCAAAGTAAATGTCTCTTCTCCTTCAATCAGGATTTATATTTCTAATTGTAGGTGAAATGTTTTGGCCCTCTGTAAAATAAATTGCAGGGGTTTGGCACCTTCTGATAGATTACTTAGCTTTGTGGAGATGACCCATCTCTGGTGCCTGGAGGAAGGGTTGGGTCTAGTCCAGGAGCTGCGTGGGCGCTGTAAGGATGAAGCCACACATTTCCTTGGAGACCAGCTTTTCCAGGACCTTGGACCCCTTGCTGTTAGCCCTCTCATCCTCACTTCTCTGCCTGTCCCTGGCCTGGAGCCTTTTCAAGCTCCTTCTCTCATTCATGCATCTGATTTCTGACCCTTTTTCCTTTATTTAAGGACCCTTCTTCAAATACAAATACCCCACACATTCCCCCATTTCCTTTGTATCAAAAGGAGAGGTCACACAGGTCCTAAATTTTGTGGTTTTTTAATATTTTTTTTTTTTGCATTACACTCAAATTTCATAAAGCAGAAGAGTTTAAGTAACGCAAGACATTCCATTTTCTTATAAAATGACCTTGAGCCGCTTTCTAATTTCTTTGAGTATTGGTTACATCATCTGTAATACAGGGTCAATAATACCACAAGCACTGAAGAGAGTCGTTTTCACCCAGAGGAAAAGAAAAACAAAACCCATCTTTTGTTTCCAAACATTATGTACCACAGACACCTCTCAACCTCACCCTCACTTTGGAGGTTCAGGTCTGAGATTGACATGGAGATGCATTGAACCTGAGAGTGACGCTCAGCTTTGTGATGCCAAGAGGGCTTGTCTAGGGTAAGGACTGCCACAACACAGGCTTCAGATGGCTACAGGTTTAAACTCAGAGCTGAATGATTCGTCTCAAATAAAGTCATTGCTGGTGGCCCAATGGCTCTGTGAACATGCCATGCGTCCTGCCAGATCACTTGATAAATTGCTTTGAGGATTAAATGGGACAATCCTCAGGAGAGAACTTCCATATTATACAATGTAACCTAGAAGTGACACTGATGTTCCCTCCCTCCATGCTTTCTGCTCTTCAGGCTAAACTCCAGTAGTTGACAGAATGGCTAAGACTGGATTGCAATGGACCTTGGGGTCATCTCTTCTAACCCTTCTCAAATGAGTCCCTGGGAGTCCATATACTGGATGCAAACAGAAACAGATGGCATTAAAGGAAAGAAAGTCTCCAGTAACACACTCGGGGCAGTGCGTCCCTTCTTCCTCAGTTTAGTGTGAATGGATATCAGATCATCTTAGGCTATAATCAATTGTGTATAAAAATAATAGCTTCTATTCTTAATGATCAAATCCAAATTTGGCAATGAACTTTGAACATTACCTGCTATTCCCGTGGAGTTTAATGTAGAGTCTTTTTAACCCAACGATCTCATTCCTCTACTTGAATATTCGTGGTAACTTTGTTCACAAAACCTCAAAGTAGAAGCAACTCAAATGTCCGTCTGCTGGTGAATGGATAAATACACTGTGACATATGCATGCAGAATAATTCTACTCAGCAATAAAAAAGAGTGAACCGCTGATATAATCAGCAATATGAATAAATCTCAAAAGCATTGTGCTAAGTTAAAGAAGTTAGACACAAAAGACTGTGTGCTCTATGATTGCATTTATATGAAGTTCCAGAAAAGGCCAATCTGTAGGACATAAATCATAGCTCTGCTTGCCAGGGTCAAGGTAAGGGGATGGGACTGACCATAAAGGCACAAGAGGGAAATTTTGGAGGGATGATTTCAGAGATAGTTTTATGATTGTATAAACACCTATCAAAGCTCACTGACATTTATATTTCTAAAAATTGAATTTTATTGCATGAAAATTTTACTTCATGAAACTTATTTTAAACAGAAGGTAATATCCAAAGATATTCTTTTAATTTTAGCATACTTAAATGAGCTAACCCACCAACTAAAAATCACAAAGATGGTATCTGAAGTCTATAAGGTGAAATTATATGAAGTGTTTAGAGATAGAGACCCCACACACTCTCAAGTTGTTATGTTACTGGTAGAAGACATCATGAAGTAAAATTGAAAGATCAAATAATCATTTTGTCCTTTGAAGAGTTTTAACTAATTACAGAAGGCTATTCCCATGACTGGATTGATATCGCACTGCTCTAATTTATGAACTCTTCCTTTTACTGACAAATCACTATGAAAGCCTCCAGAGTCACCCAAATTGAGCTGAAATTTCATCTTCCTTGTTCTACTCCCACTTGAAACTCTCTTACCATTTAATTATTTAGTAATTAATTCCCTGTTCCTCTCCCACTTCCAAAGCATCTCAAGCAATTTCCTAAATAAGTCAGGCAAGGGTAAAAATGGGGGTAAAGGTAAAACACTGATAAACACAGGATTAAAGGCTAAATAACTATGGGAAGTGGTTGCAAAATTTGCTCTAAGATTTTAAGTGGCTCACAAAAGGGGGAAACATGTATTGATACAAGATCCAAGATGTCTATAAAGTAAAGAAAAAAAATGAAATGTTAAAGAAATACAACATTCTTCCTGGTACCAAAAATTAGTGTGAAAAATTTCCATAGATCCTCCAAAAAACAAACTTGTATGGAATAGTAAAAGGCTTTAATATCACACTGGGAAAGCCACACACCAAGTTCTTTGTGGCATCCTTAAAGCCACAGAAAAAAAAAATAAGAAAAAAAAAAAAAACACCAAGGAGGCCAACATGGTGGCTAAGGGACAAAGGGAGAGTTATTTGTCACTGTAACTGTTACTTTTCATGTATAACCTTTTTAGCTTTTGATAAGTGCACAACTTACACACACTGGTAAACAGTGGTTCAGTATACATACTGGAGAGGGAGGCTGCCTGGCTCAGGTCCCAGGGTACAAATAACTAGTTATAGAATGTTGGGCAAGCTCTGTGTCTCACCTCTACAGTAGGGATTAGAGAATATCTTCCACATTAGGTTTCTGGGAAGGTTAAATGAGTTCATATGTATACAATGCTTGACATCAGCTAAGTGTTAACTGTTACAAATGAAAATGTCAAAAAGTAATTTTGTAGAGGTTGTCTTGTGAAAGGCCAAAATAGTGTTGCTTCATGTAAAAAGCTCAATGGTAATCAGATTTTATTCAAGAATATAATTTAGATGTGAAAATTAGCTGCCATGCCTGTGGAGTCTTTGCACCTAACAGACCCATTTAACTTGAGTCTTATGGTGTGTTTTAAAAGGCAATGTACTACAACATATTATTGAAAGATATTAAGAAATATCTCAGTAAGTGAAAAAGACATCCCATGTTCATGGATCAGAAGGCTTAAGTTCTTCAACTGACAAGACTCCCCAAACTGATATTCAAGTTGAACCCCAACTCTATCAAAAGCCCAACTTGTTTTTGTTGCAGAAATGAATGAACTGATCCTAAAATTGATATGAAAATGAGAGACCCAGAATAGCCTAAACAATCTTGAAGAAGTACATGGGAGGGCTCACATTTCACAATTTCAAATCACTATAGGTTGATCATATCTAACTTTAAAATCTGAAATGTTCCAAATTTTGAAACTTTCTACCATGAACCACAAGTGGAAAACTCCATACCTGACCCCATGTGAAAAAACTGCAGACAAAATGAAATTGCCCAACATATACTTTATTCTGCATTCCTGGGGGGAAAAAGACCCTCCTAGACCTTGCACAATTGCCATAGATATTTTCTGTGCAAACCCAGATTCCATGCAAGCCCACCCACAAAATATTATCAAATGGCAAGTGTGCAGGATGGATGTACCAATGACACTAGACAGTGGTGTGTGAAATACCTTACAGAAGAGGATACTGTTGGAATGACCATCATGTGTTATCTGGAGAAACACAGTCAAAACCCCATGCTGTCCACAGAAGTTAATAAAAATAGAAACACTTTGCATAAATCTAAAAACAAAGATGTCAGACTTGTAGTGAAAGGGAAATTCTGCCAGCATCAAAGTAAAACATGCTACTTAAGGGTATGCTGCTAAAGAAGAAAGCAACAATCTACCACAATGAACTGTAAGTTGAAGGGAACTGTGAATATTCAACAGGCTTCTTGCAGAAAAGATGCAGCATTGCATTTTTAAATATTTGCAATGACAAAGCTTCTACTGGTCATGAACCAGCAGAGAAATTCTTTGATGAATTGGCCAAGGCCATTACTGGGAAGAACCTAATGCCAAAACAAGTCCATAATTCTGAAGAAACATCACTATTTTGGCATTATTGCCCCAGAAAGATACAGAAAGATAGGACAGTCCTTATAAGAATAAAGGGTGTCCAAGACAGAATACCTCTTCTGAGATATGCTAATGTGGCAGGTATATAAAGATAAACTTGCTGTGACAGATAAAATCTTGTCTTCCCCCTATCTTAAAAGAATATCTAATCAGCCTGATATTTCTCTAACAGAGATACAGATCACCAGGGACATCTTTTCCAACTGGTTTCACATTGTGTACCAGTTGATCAGTTCTTACTGCAGGATATGGATAATGAATATGACATTGTGTTATCCCCTGGTGACCATTCTGCTCATCCTCCAGCAGAAACCCTTATCAGAAATAATGTTGAGGCCATATACCTCCCCACCAATGTGACTTTATTAATTTAGCAGTGTGACCAGGGTATCCCCTCAACAAAGAGAATGCTTTCTTGAATGGCATACTAGCAGCAATGAACAGAGATGTGGGTGTGAAAGGTTTTCTTTTCTTTGTACTAGGATTGAACCCAGAGGCACTTAACCACTGAGCCACATCCACAATCCTTTTTTAAAATTTATATATATATTAATTTATTGGTTCTGAATTGAGCCAATCATGATGCTAGTGATAATGAAGACGACATTGTTAACACTACAGAAAAAGTACCTATACTCAACGTGGTGAAAGTGTGTGATGGACATATTGAAGGACTACAGCAACATGCAGGACATTTTTTCAGTTTATAAAATCAAGGGAACTTGAGCATGGTGGTATGTGCCTAGAAGCCCCAGCTACTCAGGAGGCTGAGATGGGAGGATCACTGGAGCCCATGAATTGGAGACTAGCCTAAGCACCACAGAGAGACCCTGTTTAAAACAATAACACACACACACACACACACACACACACACACACACATATATATATATGACTTCTAAAACAAATACCATTGTTAAAAGCAGATGATTCTGGAAAACACATTTCAAATTGCCATCTAGCAGAATTCCTTCTCTTCTCTAGAGGACTCACTTCCTGCTACCTCCCCTGTTTCTGTTACTAACATAAAAAATAAAATACAGTGTAGAGCAACCTTTTGGTCAGAACACAGCATTGCAGGTGGAGACTGAACCCTGCTGCTTGTTGCTGTTGTGGTAGGTTCAGGTATTCCAGGGATGCAATGTGCTGCTCATGCTGAACACGGTTAAGGGTGTGTTGTATTTTTACTATTAAGCACTTATGTGTGAATTAGTGTTAAAAATGATTGTTTACTGGCAACATGTGAATCCAGAGTCAGGAATGAGGGTGAGACCAGATGACCACAGTCTGTCTGCATGAACGGCCGACACAGTGACAGCTTAACTTTCTAATGGCTCAGTGTATAGAGATTTTGTTTCATGAACAAAATTATAAAAGAGATTATCTAAAACTAACTTCAAGCTTTGCATCTAAAGTATATATGAAACATGCATTTTACATTTAAACTTGGGTCCTATCCCCAAGATATTTCAGTCTGTTTATGCAAATATTTCATAATTTTTTAAAAATCCCAAATTCAAAACACTCTGATCCAAAGCATCTCTGATAAGGAACATTCAACCTGCACAAAGCTACAGAAAGTGAGACATTGTGGAATTATTATGAGGATACACACATCTACAATGGAATAGAATTTCAGGAAATAAAATTCATTGACATTTATCAACTGATTTTCAATAATGGTACATAGACCACTCAATGGATACAGAATAGCCTTCAACAAATGATGTTAGGACAAGTCAATATGAAAATGCAAAAAAGTAAAAGCTAGACCCCTACTTCTTTTTTCCACATTTTATTGGTTCATTATAGTTGTACACAAGGGTGGGATTTGGCATTATATGTGCACAATATAGAAATATAATTTGGTCAATATCACTCTCCAGTACTTTCCCTTTTCCTTCCCCCCACCCTCCCCATTTCCTTTCCTTTATTCTACAAATCTTCCTTTGATTTTTATGAGATTCCCCCCCCACCTTTCTTTTTATTTTTCCTCTCTAGCTTCTGCATATGAGAAAAAACATATGACCTTTATCTTCTGAGTTTGACTTATTTTACTTAACACAATGGCCTCTAGTTCCATCCATTTTCCTGCAAATGACATAATTTTATTTTTCTTTATAGCTGGAAAAATTCCATTGTGTATACAGAATATATTTTCTTTATTATTCATCCATTGACAGACACTTAGGCTGGTTCCATAGTTCAGCTATTATGAATTGTGCTTCTATAAACATGGGTATAATTTGATGATTTTCTATAGTATGATGACTTTAATTCCTTAGCATAAATACCAAGGAGGGGTATAGCTGGGTCAGACTTTTGAGGAAACTCCACACTTATTTCCATAGTGGCTGTACTAGTTTAAAACACCACCAACAGTGTAAAATTGTTCATTTTTCTCCACATCCTCTCCAGTATTTATTATGTTTGTATTCTTGATGGCTGCCATTCTGACAGATGTGAGATGAAATCCCAGTGTTGTTTTGATTTGCATTTCCTTAGTTGCTAATGATGTTGAACATTTTTTCATGTATTTTAGTCATTTGTATTTCTTCTTTTGAGAAGTGTTTAATTCATTTGTCCATTTATGAATTGGGTCATTTGTATTTATGGTGTTAGATTTTTTTGAGTTTCTTTATATATTCTAGATATTAATCCTCTATCAGAAGAGTATCTAGCAAAGATTTTTCTCCTATTTTGTAGGTTCTGTCTTCACATTCTTGTTTCCTTTGCTTTGCAGAGCTTTTTAATTTGACCATTCAATTTAGTAACTCTTGACATTATTTCCTGAGCTTTAGGTAGACCCCTACTTCTTACCATACAAAACTTACCAAAAATTATCTAAGAAAAGACTATAGACCTAAACTGAAAAGCTAAAACTATAAAATTTTTTACAAGAAAACACTGGGGTAAATCCTCATAACTTCAGTTAGGCAATGGTTCCCTAGGTAGGACACCAAAATCTCAAGCAACCAAAGAAAAATAAACTGAACTCTATCAAAATTTAAAACTTTGTGTTGGATTCAGTATCAAGAAAGTGAAAAGTTAACCCACAGAATGGGAACATGAAGAATCAATATTTGGGATACAGAAAGTATTATTTTGACTCAGTAATAAAAAGACAACCCAATTTAAAAATGAATGCAGCGGGGCTGGGATATAGCTCAGTTGGTAGAGTGCTTGTCCCACATGCACAAGGCCCTGGGTTCAAGCCCCAGCATTAATAAAATTAAAAAAATCAGGGCTTGAATAGGCATTTGTCCATAAAAGAGACACCAGTGGATAAGCAGGTAGAAAGATACCCCATATCAGAAGTCACTGGAGAAATGCCAATGGAAATCACAATTCCTTATCACTTTAAGCCCATTAGGATTGTTGTACTCAAACAATAACAAATGTTAGTTTAAAAAATCGAATTGGATTAGACAAGGGGGATGATGGGAAGGGAAGGAGGATGGAATACAAAAGACAGTAAAATGAGTCAGGCATAACTTTTCTATGTTTGCATATGAACACACGACCAGTGTAACTCCACATCATGTACAAGCACGAGAATGGGAAGTTAGACTCCATGTATGTATAATATGTCAAAATGCATTCATTCTACTGTCACGTAATACTAAAAGAACAAATGTTTTAAAAAAGAATTAGAATCTTCAAATATCGCAGGTCAGAATGAAAAATGATGCAGACATTTCAGCCTGGCAGTTCCTGGAATGTGAAAGTTATCATCTGACCTAGCAACTCTACAATTAGCACTTACCCAGGAGAAAAAAAAATATCCTGTCCACACAAATATTACGCACATTTATAGCAGCATTATTCCTAAGGCATGGAACATCCATCATGAAATATTATTGACAATTTAAAAGGAATAAAACACTGATATGTGCCCAGCATGGAAGAGCTTTGAAAACATTATGCAAAATGAAAGAAAGGAGTCACAAAATACCACATATTGGTAAATCTCAATAGACAGTGTGGAGAAAGAGAATGTAGAATAGAATTGCCTTAGGACTCAGAGGGAGCAAAGAATGAAGAGTAACTGCTACTGGGTACAGGTTTCTTTATGGGGTAATGAAAATGTTCTAAGCTTCGATTGTGGTAATAATTATATAACTCTGAATATCTAAAAATCATTTAGTTGTGCACTTCAACTTGAATTCCATATAAGTGGTTGATTTTTATGGAATATGAACTATATCTCAATCAGGATTTTTTTTTTAAATGTAACTAGTCACCAGGTCCCTGTACTTTGTAGAATTGGGGGTTATATCTATTGAGTGAAGAAGGGCTGCTTTGTGCCTCCAAGAATGTTATTGCTTGAAATTAAACTTTTGATTGAAATGAGCATTATGAACACTCTCAAAAACTCTGGGTACAGAGAGTTTATAATATGGACGAAGGGCGAAATTTTAAATAATTAAGTAATGAACTCCTACATCTGACCAGATGTGGAGTATTTATTTCATGGCCCATCCGTGGGAACGGTTAGAATCTCAGGCCAGTAGGTTGCCCTCGGCTCTGGAATACATTTCCAGGTCAGTTGCCCTACTGTCAATTAGTGTGTGTGCTCAAGGGGGTGCAAGCTGATTTCAACATTATCTTAAACAAAACATAATTAGGAAGGTATGTGTTCTTGCCAAAAAATTACATAATGCATTCCAAAGCCAATTAAAAATTAATTTTGGGCCAATCCTGCTAGCATCTGAATAGCTAATAGTCGTGCATACTCATGTAGAGTACTACTGTTTTCTTTCTTTTTTTTTTTTTAACTTCAATCTTTCTTTTAGGATTCAGTAATTCTGCTAATTCAGGTTTCACAAGAAAAAGTTGACAAGTCTCAAACACTTGCCTCACAATAACATGTCCATTCACTCCCTCCAATGCCTCACAATCCAAAAGGTGTAAATGCTTCACTATTCAAAATTGGTCCACAGCCTGGGGATCACCTGAGAGATCCACTTCTTACCACAGAGCCTGCATCTGCATATTAATAAGATCCCCAGGCAATATGTGTGCACAAGAAAGTTAAGAAGCCTTGCTCTTCCATTCAAGTGAAGTTCAGTGGATAGATAGTTAGGGTTAGGAAAATTAGGCAGTGGTTCATTACCTATATAATCTTGTTTAGGATCAGATTGTAGCAACCTCAAAACATCTCTGTTTGATTGAAAAAAGTGAAGTCTACAAATTCAAGTAAGTATACATTAAACCCAGGAAAGAAAGTTGCAGTGATCCCTTTTAGTTAACTCTGGGAAGCTTTCCCATTTTTCCATTTGCCCCTAGTTTTTCCTCCTGGCTTTGCCCTTTTAGTCCTGGCACCACATCCCTGGGGAGGTCCAGCCTGAGACACTTAGGCTGGGAGAAACAGGTGGTGAAATATCACTGGTGACAGGAGAATTCCAGGGTGAAAGACCTATCCATCTGGAAAAGAACAATAAGACTCGGAAGTACCTCTTTCTGTCTCTCCACTTAAGTACAATTCACGTTTAGCCTTTATGTTCCTTAAAGAGCTCCAGCTCTTCTAAGCCTACGGGATTTGGATACGTGGAAACTCATCCATTGCCCCTTCACCCCCATGTTTCCGTTTTCCTGCAAAGGAAGTGCACAAAGCCAAGTAACTGGGAGGTCCTCCCACAGAGATCAGTGCTCTCCAAGCCATGGTGGGGGTGGAGGAACTGGGAAGGGGTCCAGAAAGGCTCCTGGAGGGTGGTGTTTTAAATGCTGATTCTCAGGCTCTATCCTTACATTTCTGATTCAGGAGGTAGATAGTCGATTACCCAGATCTGATCATTACATGTTATTGATATGCATTGAAATGTTACACTGTACCCCATAAGTATGCATAATTACTATAAGTCAATTGAAATATATATTTTTAAAAAGATTCTGGTTCAGGGTCTGAATATAGGCCCAGAAGTTTGCCTTTTAACAAGTATTCCCAAAGATTCTGATATAAAAGATCCAGGCCTACATATGAGATACAGATGCTTCTGGGATTACTACAGGTATGGGGTTATATCCCCATAAACCCATTGCATTAGCTGAAAACACTGTAAGTTGGAGATGCTTTTACTATACCTAACCTACCAAACACCAATGTACTTAATACACCTAAACTGCCGAACACTCTAGCACCATAGCTTAGCAACACAGTAAAATTTAGTTGTTTACCTTCATGATCTGTGGCTGATTGGGAGCTAGGACTCACTGCTGCTGACTGGCATCAGGAAAGAGTACCGCGTATGGCTAGCCCAGCAACTGACCCAAACTCAAAATTCGAAGTACAGTTTCTAATGGATGCATATCACTTCTGCTCCAAAGTTGAAAAATCTTAAATTCAATAAGCATTGAAAGTTGAGAGCCCACTGTGATTGGTCTGAGGACAGCAGTACTGCCTTTGTAAATAAATCACTTCTTCTTTACGCATCCTGTCATTTTCTGAATGATGCTGTCAACTTTTGTCTATTCACTCTGCATTTCTGAGAACCTGCTGGGTGTGGCCGCGGCCCATGTATCTGAGGCTTTCCTACTGTGCGGTGCTGTGCTGGGGGAACTGGATAGGAACCTAGGAAGGGCAGGGCGTGACCACTTTAGAAAGCTATTTCTTAACTTCCTAGAAAAAGCGACAAATGACCATCATTTCAAGATTTGTGAAACCGATTAACCAAAATAGCTGTATTACCTAACCAGAGTCACCATCATTTACTGCCAGGAAGCACCAGACTACCAGAGGCACCGAGGCGTTGAGAATGAGAAGGTTGAGTCTGCGAACCGCCAGGTTCAAATCCTACTTTCTCCACTACAGTCTAAGACCACGGAAAACTAATTGGGCTTTCCCCTGCGTTCCTTTCATCTGTAAAATGAACATATAACACCTATCCCATTGAGCTCTTAAATACCTAATTAATGCAGACCCCTCTAAAAAAATCTAATTTTCATATATCCATTATAAATTGTTAGGTGAAGCCCACAAAATAATTGAGTACACTAAAAAGTGATTCCAGAGGTTTATTTGGAATAATAAAAAAAAAAAAACCTGGAATTCAACTTCATGTTTAATTTAAGCAGTTCGAACGAATGATTATAATTAGAGTGATCTGAGGCTTGCTTGTTTTGAAGATTTTCCCAACATTTAGCTTTTTTGGGAGTCAACGCCACCCTCTGCTCCACGCTGTCCCGTTTCAACTCCCAGCTTGGGGAGGACAAGAAGGCGGTCACTCCTAGGCGGGTGCCCCGCGGGAGAAGGGCCAGGGGCGCCAGGGATCTGGGTGGGAAGTCCAGCCCGGAGGAGAGGGGCCCGAGGGACTCGGGTCCCGCAGCCCGCAAGCCGCTGCCCCCCGAGGCCGCGCAGCTGGAGGATGCGGCCGGCAGCCGGGAGCGTGCGCGGCCACGTGACGGCCGCTATAAGAGCGCTCGGGGCGGACGCTCGGCTCCCGCCGCGCCTCCTCGCTGGCCGCGCTCCTCTCGCGGCGCCCGCAGCTCCGACCCCCAACCCTGCGGCTGCAGCTGCCGCAGCCCCGGACTGCACCATGACAGGTACGCGCCGCCCTGCGGACGCGGGCGCGGACCCCCGGCTCCCGCCCCCGGCCCGGGGAGTTCCCCGCGGGACCGGGACCTCTGCAAAGTTGCTGCTGGCCGCGCGGAGCGTGCTGCTGCCTGCGTCACGGCTGCCCGCCGCCCCGGGGCGCAGAGTGGGGGGCGGCGGGCAGAGAGGGCCTCGGCGGAGCCCCCGCCCGCTTCCGTGTGCTCGCCCTGCTCCGGCTCCTGCGCCTGCTCCCGCGGTGCCGGGCGGCGGGGCCCAGCGCGGGGGCGGGGGGGAGCCGGGCTCCCCCAGGGGCGCCCTGCGGGATCGCGGGGTGCCGCCCCGGCCTCGCGCCGTCAGGAACCCCAGGCAGGGGCGGCGGCGCGGCGGGGACACCCGCGGCCTCGGTCGGCTCTTGGGCCGCCCAGCGAGGCCCTGGCCGCCACGCTGAGCCTATTTTTAGGCCTTTGGGGCCGGGTTGCGGGGAGCTGGGAGCCGGGCTAGCGTCCCCGGGGGCGGGCCTCGGCCCCACTTGTTGCGAGGCGCTTGGTGTCTGGAAGAATATGCCCCCCAGAATCGGGAAGCTCCGGGCTGGCTGGTCCTTCCGTGTGGTTGAGGCCAGTAGCTGGGGTTATTGCAGCAATTGGATTGCGGAAAGATTGCAGGTGTCACACAGAGTTAGCTGTCTTTAGGAAGGTTAAACACCTACCCAGATGTCCCTGCTCTTTCCTGTTCATTTACACTGTTTGCTAGGTCTGTCGATTAGCCTGTATTCCTAAGGATTTGGCCTCTCCCTTATTAATCTTGGACATCATCCATGTCCTTGCTTCCTGAAATCCTTGAGTCCTACTCAGAGTAATTTTTTTTTCCAGGATCTCCTGGAATTTCCATTAAAACATAATCTAGTATACTCTTTGGTACAGAGTAACTTGGAAAAGTTAAGTCTCCTGATGGATTGACGATAATAGAAGCAGGTCCAGGCAGAGGTTGATCCCGCATGTCAGGTGACAGGTGTCACTGTTTTGAGCTTTCTTAGAATATGACTGCCTGGGGTTGGGGAGCAGCAGTTAGTCATTTCACAATTTAGGAGTGGCCTGCCCTGCAAGAGGGCCAACGGTGTATGTGTGAAGTGGCAGTCAGGTCCATACCTGGGGGATGCGCTGGTCCACTGTACAACCCACAGCTTCTTCTCTCTTCTCAATGGAATTTCCACTACTTCCAGCCTCCACATTGGAAAATGGGCAAGGGACAATGAGGAAACTCAAGACAGAGAATGACTTCATGACAAAATGTCCCATCTCCCTGGTTGGGCAACAGTGCCCCCAAGTGACCCCAGCCAGAGTTTGATCCTAAGTGCCCTATGCATTTGGATGCCCACCAACCCGCTGGTGTTCAGATCCCATTGGTGATGATGTCCAGAATTGTCCCAGGGAAAGCCTGGAGTGATCTTGAAGGCTGGAGAGTGAGGAAAAATAACCCATGTGTTTGCCTTCTGTTCTCACAAGTGATTATTGGAGATGAGTATGTCTGTCTGTTTGGGGGATGGATGTAGGGGACATGGTAGGGGGGTACCGTTGCTTCTCCACAGAAGAGGAGGCAGGTTTCCTAGAGCTTGTGAGGTGGTCTCTAAATCATTTAACAGAGATTGGTGACTAGGTAGCAGCATCAAGAAGGAAGGTGCTATTTGAGCAGAGACTCAAAGTGACCCTACAGGGGTGGTAGGACAGGGGAGCTATTGTTTTAGGTAGAGGAAGGAGTAAGTATAAAAAGCCTGAGAAATGGCTTTAACACACACCAGAATCAAGGATGTGGGGCTGGGGATGTGGCTCAAGCAGTAGCATGCTCGCCTGGCATGCGCCGGGCACTGGATTCGATCCTCAGCACCACATAAAAATAAAATAAAAGATGTTGTGTCCACCGAAACTTAAAAAAAAAAAAAAAAAAAGAATGTGACCACTGTTTTCAGACTGTCTCAATTGAGGTTGATGGTTTCATTGGTGTTTATTGAAAATACTGTGCACCTCACCTTGGAAGAGAAAAGGGAGATACTCTTGCCAGTCTCCTCATTACCACTTGCCTCAAATGCATTCCCTGGTATTAAGCTATTTTTCTATTGTCTAGTCTGAGAGTTTAGTATGTCTGGATTTAATTTGTACAGCTTGGTCATCCTTGTGAAGGTTGTCAGACATTCCTGTTGAACTGTAGTCTTGAACCATTCCCTTTTCTCTTTCTGCAATGCTGGGAATTGAGCTCAGGATGCTCTACCACTGAGCCATATCCCCTGCATCTTTTATTTTGAGACAGGGTATTGCTAAATTGCCCAGGCTGGCCTCGAACTTGCAATCCTCCTGCCTCAGCTTCCTGAGTAGCTGGGCTTACATGTGAGCACCACCATGCCCTCCTTGAACAATTTCTTGAAGTGACTACCTGGGTTTCCCCCTCAGAAATCCTACTCCTTTACTGAGAGCAAGCTGACCTCTAAGGAGCTGATTTTGCTGAATTATTGCTGGGGCAAGACCTTTTGCAGGTAAGATATTCTAACCAGTGTGTCTTCTTTTCTTTGTATTAAGATCAGGCCTTTGTGACACTGACCACAAACGATGCCTATGCCAAAGGCGCCCTGGTCCTGGGCTCATCTCTGAAACAGCACAGGACCACTAGGAGGCTGGTCGTGCTTGCCACTCCACAAGTCTCAGACTCCATGAGGTAAGGACTCACTGCCTGGCCCTCTGTCCATCCTTGGGACACTGACGTCCTTCTCTGCTATTTCTGGCATCAGTGGACATTGAAACCACACCCTTTTCAAGGTGGAGTACTAGGTAGAGAAAGGAAAGAGTCCTTGAATGAAGGACACCTGGGTCCAGAACCTCTTGCTAGCTTTGGGGAGATATTTCAACAGGCTCCCTTCTGGGAAGTGGTATTCTGACCTCCTTCTTCCTGATTCCAAATAGGTGTTGGGAGAGGACTCCCTGCACCAAGTGATCTGAGTGCCTCCATCCAGTTGTTCTCTGCTTAAACACACCCTCAGGAGGTCACAGTTCATCTGTATTCCTGTCCCATAGAACAGCAGGAGTTACATTGTGTCCTGCTTCAAACCAGGGCAACCCTAAGGCGACTTTAAACAAAAAGTAGCAATTTTCTCATTGCTAGTTGACATTTGTAACCCAAAGATGTTTGTTTGTAATATAATACATCGGCATCTTTGTCAGAGAGCTGTCTGAACTAAGGATTTTGCTGGGGACAGCACCCTGAGGGGCACAGGCTGCTCATTGATGGGTTAGTTCACTTTGATTTGTTGGAATTGAATTTGAGAGCATCTGAATGAATTACCTGGTTCTTGATACAAACTTTAAAAATATCTGGGCACAGTAACAACTTCATGAGGTGTTCATTTTTGCAGTCTTCCGGACCTCCTAGAAATGGAATCCCCCACTTTCCTTTAATGTGAGCATAGGCCAAGGTCCTCTGAGAAGTAGGCATTGTGTGTACACATATTTATCTTCCCCATGAATGGCCTTGCGCCTGAAGGGTTATTTAGAAATAGACCAAAGGGCTGCTTCCCAAAGTGCAGACCATTCATGAGGTGTGTTCATGAAGCCAGATCTTGTATCCCCACCACCTCTGATCCACAGTGGCTCAGTGGTGCCCTGAGCATTTCTTATTAAAATATCAAGTTTATTGCATAAACTAGAACATATTTTTGTACAGCAATGGAGACAGAATACACTGCCAGTTCTTTTCTTTATATCTCACTTCGTTAAAAACTTTCAGCAATGGTGTGTTTGTGTTATGCCTTTTTTCTCTAGTGCTGAGTTTAGTGTCGTATCTAAGTTCCCTGCACTAACCTACCTCAGGAGCTTTCTAAAATAAAGATTGAGTTAATCCTGGCTGTGGGGAAGTTTTGTACCTCACAAACCAAAGTAAGTGTCTCACTATGGCTAAATTGAGTGCTAAGCACATGATACATGTAGGTTACATTGTATTCTCAAAGATGGCAACCTAATAGCTAAGCCCTGTAACTTCTTTTCCAAACACAGGACTTCAGACAATTCTGAGTCAATTGCTTTAGCAAAACCAACTACTTACAGCTTCATTATACATTACTCAGCATCGTTTGTAAAGATATGCAATAGTCGGAAAGAATCAATTCTAATAAGATATTGTCAAACACAGGCTGTTACAAAGATATACCATCTTTCCAAATGTCAATCACGTTTTTAGAAACTATTTCTCCAACCTGCTGCGAATACTATAATGAATATTAAAAAATTGAATGTACAATAATAATGTCTTAAGACAAGTACTTCATCCACCCCACAAAGAGATCTTATGACTGTATAAAGTTAAGTTCTCGTGCAACTGAACACAGTTTGTTCTGAAGTAACATCAGGACAGCTGTAAGGGGGTGTACTCAGCAGAGCAACAGATTGTTCTGGTGATGGACAGGGCAGTGAGGCAACCGTCTTATATTAGAATGGTCACTTGTTGTGAAAAGACTCCAAGTGCTGTTTTCCGGAATTTGTTTTGACAGAAGAGCTTTAGAGACAATCTTTGATGAAGTCATCATGGTGGATGTCTTGGACAGCGGTGACTCTGCTCATCTGACCTTAATGAAGAGGCCTGAGTTGGGGGTCACACTGACAAAACTTCACTGCTGGTCTCTCACACAGTACTCAAAATGCGTGTTTATGGATGCAGATACTCTGGTGAGTGTGGCTTTGGAAGCTGAAAAGATGGAGACCTGTTAGGCATTTGAGGAATGCTGTGAGGACTTGACAGTAAAGTTCAGATAAAACCACTATCATGGAAAGTGTCCCAGGAGGAGGAGGGCGAGTGGTCCCAGCTGCCCAACAGCTGTCGTCATCTTTTGTCTTGGATAACATGGGGAGAGCTTCAGAAGGGCACGCTGTGGGGAAACATTTCTGTAATGCCTTTCTCCCCTTGAATCAGGTCCTAACAAATATCGATGACCTTTTCGAGAGAGAAGAATTATCCGCAGCCCCAGACCCCGGGTGGCCTGACTGCTTCAACTCCGGAGTCTTTGTCTACCAGCCCTCAGTTGAAACATATAACCAACTGTTGCGCCTTGCTTCTGAGCAAGGTAGTTTTGATGGTATGTATCTGTGTCTTGTCTGATACGTAGTAGTGTCTTCTTGGGGCTGTTCTTCTCAGAGGTATAATAACCACTGGTTCTTGTGCCTGGGAGATGCATGAGATGTGGCAAGCATTTAAAGTTGTCTTTTTTTTTTATCTCACTGTCATGTGTCTGTGTACATTTTCTTTTTTTATTATTCTATAGATGCATAAGATTAACCAAAATTAAGACAGTTTTACAGGCTTACCTTTAAATGACTTTCCTGGCTTTAACTGAGCCTATGATGAATGTACAATGATAATTCAAAAATAAGACAAGACTTATGAATAAAAACTTCTGCCTTGAGGGCTGGAGATGTACCTCAAAGATAGAGTACTTGCCTAGCATGCTTAGGGCCCTGTGTTTGATCCCCAGCACTGCAGAAACAAAAACAAAAAAATAACTACTGTCTTTAAACCTGAGTGAACTTTTAGCTCAAGAGGGTTTGACAGCTATTGCTAACATGAGAACCAAGTATTGTTTCCATGGAAACTTGAGGAATAAACCTGATAATTTGGCTGTCATTCTCTTGGGAGGCATTAAAAACCAAGACTCTTCATGGGAACAGTCTGTTTCTACACTGTCATTTTCTCTCAGGCTGTGTTTCGGATCAAGTGGTACCTGCAAGGCAGAAGGGTACGGCACTGGCAAAGTTGGCTTGCACTTTCTTGTATGGGTAACCTGCATGTAAGCAAAGGGCTGACTTTTGTGATTCAGGGCTACACCTTCTTTGAAGAACTTACTTTTTCTTTTGTGGTTCTGGGGACTGAACTCAAGGCCTTGAACATTCTAGGCAAGTGTTCTCTTACTGGAGAATCTGAATCAAATGAATTAGTAGGCATGCTTCGGGTCCATCTCTAAAATAATAAGCCAGTTTTTAAAAACAAGAACAAAAAAGACAAAGCCAGTAGTTAACATGCAAAGGCAGTTCTTTTAAAAATTATTCCTGGTGATTCTTTTGAAAAAAGAAAATGCCCTGTATAGACAGAAGGAAGGACATGTTCCAAGAAGCCCTCCCAGCAGGGGTTCACTGATACATGACACTGTGGCAGACCACAGGGGAGGAAAGCAGGGAAGGGCCAGAGGCCTGAGCACTGCAGAGATCCCTGCAGCCCTTCCCCTTCAAAGCAGGTCTAAGGCTTGCCCTGAGTAGACCTTTTGGAACAGGCAGAAGCAGCCTTTCTCAGGATGTCAGATTCACTTCAATTAACTAGTTAATAAAATTAAAAATCAATCTTAATTTTTTTTTTAATTTAGAAGATTAAATCTAATGGTTTGTTAGATTGCTGAAATGAAGATTTTGAAACTTAAAAACATTTCAAGTTATACATAAAACTGAGATTGGGTCTTTGCCCTTGCCATTCATAGAAATTGAATTCTGTTTAATCATTTCACTGAGGATTTGGGATTTGCTGTTATTTTTAATCTCATTGAGAAGAAGAAGGAAGTTTAAGTTTCAATCTTGTTTTACTATTTAGCTAGTTTACATCCTAAGCCAGCTGTCTCCAGCGAGGGGCAATTGTACCCCCTGAGGGACATTTTGCAGTGTCTGGAGACATTTTTTGATTGTCTCAGTTGGAGGAAAGGGTTGGGGTGTTTCTGGCATCTGGTAAGTAGGAGCTACAGATGCTGCTAAACATCCTACCCTATCAGGGACAGCCTCCCACACAAAGAAACATTCAGCCCACACATCAGTAATGCTGAGGTTAAGAAACTGCTCTATGGCACACACCTGTAATATCAGTTACTCAGGAGGCTAAAGCAGGAGGATTGCAAGTTTGAGGCCAGCCTCAGCCTCTCTCCAACAATAACAACAACAACAAATTAAAAAGGTGGTAGTGTAGCTTAGTGGTAAAACTCCCCTATGGATCAATCCATACAACCTACCAAAAAGAAACTGCTGTGTGCTAAGACATGGAACACACGTAGAACAGGCACACACAGACCATAATGATTGACAGCACCTAACAAGATGTGCAGTTTTCTTCCAAGCAACCTTAAGAAGATAATGTGTCAAACGTTCATCATGGCCACCGAATTAAACTGCCTTGAACTTCATAGACATACTATTAGATCCTACTCTTGACCTTTCCTATAAGGGATGAAAACTGTATTTGTTTTGAGGTGTAGAACATGTATTCCTTATTTCTACTGGTGATACTCAAAGAGTTACTTTTGCATAAGAGGAAGAGCAGAGCCTTTTAGCAGAAGTCCACTGTTGGGCTTAGCCTTCTCTTCAGAGTGTGGCTTTCCTCACCTCCTGTGCTCTAATTGAAGGAAGGAAGTGGAATCCTGCCAGATATCCAGAAAGTCAGTCACATTCTAAAATAGATCTGTGGCCGGCCAACTGCCTGAAATCCACATGATTTTAACCATGTACAGAGAATCAGCTTCTTCTCTAGAAGAGTGTTACGTGCTATTGGGAGATAAGAGTTCAGAGACCCAGCTGTTGTGTGCCTCAGTGAATTCTCCAGGGTGCACTTTGAGAACATGAGGCTGATTATCTGGTAGGGACAATCCCCATGCTCAGAAAACCTGATGGGGCTTGGTGCCCACTGGATCATGGACTGGGTTCTGGAGGTAGGAGGCCCTGGAGGGCCTGGGGGCAGGCATGGAGCAGGCCCAGCATGGGGCAGGCCCAGCGTGCAGAATGCTCAACTCTGAAAGTACTTCCCGCTTTTTCTCCAGAACCTGAAACCTCTGTGAGCTCCCTGCACCTCCCTGCCCATTTCATTATTCAGCAGGGTTTCCAGCCACTGGCCTTCCTCTGAGGCACTGCATTTACTTCCTGGTTGTGGCAAAGGGCTGAATTTTCTCTGTTCATAGCAATGCTTTAATTAAAAGAATTAAACAGTCAACTATGCAGATGAGAATCTACAGTTAGTTCTCAGGGTGTTTAAATTCAAAAGAAGAATAAACTAGTAGCTCTTAAATAAAAGCTTGTTTACACTTGAAGTGTGTGTTGGGGATTTTCCTTAGCAAACAAGCTCCCTCCAGGCTGCAGAAGCCTGCCCTGGGCCGAGGGGGTTTACCATCACCAGATTAGTACCTGCATGACATGAAGACCTGTGGGGCTAATGCTTGATAGCAGTGAACATGTATTTATGAACAAGGTCCTTGTCTAATGAGAGAACCATGCTCTTCCTCACGTTTTCAATACATTGTATTTTGTAAAAAATCATAAATATAAAAATATTTTTATTTTAAAATTATTTAAGAATTATATAGAAAATAATTTTGCTTAGGTGTCACCCCTTAGATACCAAGACAAACAGTTCCAGAATTTCTTTTATCATTGTTATATTTTCTAAAGTTCATCAGTTTTTCCCCAGCCGCTCACCAGGGCCTTAAGTCCCAGCCTATTTAGATTAGTATTGCAGAAGACCAATTTTTCAGAACTGAATCTGAATATCTTTTTGTTGTTGTTGAGGGGCCTTTATTTTGTTTATTCATCTGCGGTTCTGAGACTCAAAGTCAAGGCCTCACACCTGCTAGGCAAGTGCTCCACCACTGAGCCACAACCCCAGCCCCCACCCCCTCCCCCACCCCCATCTGGATATCTTGAAAGTCCTTAATCTCTTTCCCATGTTCAGAAAACCTGATGGGGCTTGGTGCCCACTGACAAGCCACACAGGCCGCTGATGACTGAGCTTTTGCAGCTGCTTTCAGGGTCCTTCTAATGGGAAGGAATGTGGCTGTCTCTCTTCTAATCACCAGCCCTTTGACTACATCCCCTACCCATGCCTCTGGCCAGAAGAATAACCCTAATATGGCAAAGCATGCGTGGTACCTGACATCTCAAGCATTAGAGTTCAGAGCTAGTAACCACATACGTAATTTATGGCTGGTATCTGACTCTCCATGGGGCAGAGTCCAAGTTCTTGTACCGGTTGCTTTGTGTTTTCAAATTTTCTCGACACTTTCTTCATCACTGAAGTTAATTTCCTGAAGTGTTGAACAATAGCTGTTGTGAAATAGACATGCTAGCGTTTGATAGTGTGTGACAAGATAAGGTTCGGGCTTGTTATCAGTGAGAGGAAGAAGAGGTCGTGATCTGGTAGGTACTAATCAGCAATTTTGTTTCTTCTACATCCTCCTGTGAAATGAAGCCGAAGCACTTGACTCTTAATTTGAAGAAATCAATCTGAATGTGCATTGAGGTTTATTTTCTTTCTCCCTATGACTCTAAAGTATCCTAAATTAAGGGTACTTGTGCAGTTGAAGACAAGAGTTTAGTGCTTGAAATTTGCCATCTATTAAATTGCATCTGTAGTGTTACTTTCCAGAAACCTAAGTGAGAGGAATGCATATTTTCCAATTTGGAGGGCCTTTAAAAAAAAAAAAAATCTTGGCACTTGCTTTAATTACCATAATCTAAATACCCTCAACTTTTTAATCGTGCATTGGAATTTTGTTCTGGAGTTGAATTTTCAGAAAGAAGAAAAAAAAATAGTAAATCAATTGGTGGCAAATATTAAGTTTGGTTTTACTTTCAGTAAAATCTAAGATCTGTGATCTGCATGTTCCATATTCTCAGTGGTCATTGATACCCTTAAATAGAGTAAAAAAATGTTTTGACATGATGTTTTAACAGAAAGGATTTGGTCCTAAATTCTATTAAAGATTAAATTTGACCCCAGAGCCACCTTATCTAATCATTGTAGTTAATTAAGTTACATGTGGGACCTGCCCAAAAAAGGAATGAAGGACTGAGGTCTTTCAAGATAGCGCTTGTCTGTCCAAACCACAGAGCTCAGAGGCTCAGGCTGGCTTCCCTCAGTTTCCTGACACAACAGGCTCTGTCTCAAGTTCTCTTCCACTGTGGGGTGGGTCTATCCTGCTGTCCAAGTGTTCGCCTGCCTCTTGCCCTTAGAGTATTTTATCAGTTGCTTTGAAAACAACTGGGCTTCTGCTTTTGTATCATTTAATCAATAGTTTAAATAGTAAGTATCTTAAGTAAAGATGAAAATGTATAATGGCAAAATAAATGAGCACACATTAAGTTTTTTCATGAGAGCTATTTTTATCTCATTGTGCCCATGTGTTTTTTTTTTTTTTTTTTTTTCATCTCTAGTTTTGTAACCAGCAGAGATCATGAACCCTGTGAGAAAGAGAGGAAGGAAGGGACTGTGGGCCACGTGTGGGCAGGATCTTGAGGCTAGTCAGTTTCCGTTTTCGTTTATTTCTTGACAGACCTGTGAAGTCCACATTCATGCATTCATTCATCTAACAAATATCGATTAAGGACCTGCCTTCTAGCCAGCGCTGGGGACCCACCATCATTGAAGTTTAGGTCAGTAGGTTCCCTGGGCTGTGCACAGCCAGCTCTTTCTCAGCTCTGGGCTCTGTTATGGGTGTGTGTGTGTGTGTGTGTGTGTGTGTGTGTGTGTGTGGTCTGTCTATCCCACACTGCAGCATCTTTATATTATATCCCAGGGATGGAGTAGAATGGAGGAAGATCCCTGGGCTAACTACTTAAAATTCCCTTCTCTGAGTTGGCAGAGCAGCTGATACAGTCCTCATTTCATAGGTAGAGAAATAGCCTCAAATCTTGCATCTGCAGCTGTTTTCCCTCCTCTGATCTACATACCTACGAGTACTTAGTCCTTTTAAATCAGCAGTGGTATAGTCTTTCAGCATATGGACTCTGGGAGTATTCTTAGAAGTTTCACTCTCATCTTTATTTCTACAGTAAGCCCATTCACTCAGAATTTTTTTTTCTACTACAGATTGAACCCAGAGGTGCTTTACCACTGAGCAACACCCTCAGCCCTCTTTATTTTTTATTTTGAGACAAGGTCTGTCTTAGCTGCTTAGGACCTCACTAAATTATCCAGGCTGGCCTTGAACTTCTCATCTTCCTGTCTCAGCCTGTTGAGTCACTGGGATTATATCACTCAGTGTTTTTTCTTTTTATAATCTTCTTAGCTTTTAATCTGGGCAAGACGCTAAGTTAAGAGCCAGAGATAGGTGTAGATAATAAGATTTTTTTAATCCATGCTTCTCTAAAGCTTATGTTCTTTGAAAGCTTGCAGATATTTAATAAGTAATTATACAGTTATGTAACATGATTCTGATATGTTCAGAGTGCCAGGAGAATTTGACATGCCTCTGAGAAAATGAAATTCAAGCCAAGAATTAATGGTTCTTTGCATTTGGATAATAACTTCATAAACTTGTTATTAAAAATCTCTTTTAAAAAAACTATATTAAAAAAAGCTACAACATGAAGTGATAGGCTAAAGCAATTGTTCCTGGTTTAAACATGGAGGCCAGGGAGATGCAGTGCTGGGGGCCAAGTGCCTGGATTAACCTGGGACTGATCCGCTGATCCTTGGTAAACCTCCTAGGAGAATCCCCAGAGCTGGCCGGCCATTCATGTTGATTTGGTAATCTTCCACACACTCCCTATAGGAGCAATGTTGTCTGCTAGGGGTGTGCTAGGAAGTCAGTTTTAAAGATCAAATCTCTCCTTGATCAATTACATTTCAGCTCCTATCCCTTGATTATGGCATAAAGAGTATTTGACTTTACTTTCTTGGCATCTTTCCCTTCAACCTCTTACTGGATAGAGAATGATTTGAGAGCTGACACCTATTTTATTCATCTTCTGGTGTATTATGCCTGTACCAAACTTGTAAAAATTTTTGACATTTTCTATCAAAAAACATTTTTATACCTTTATTTTATTTATTTTTATGTGGTGCTGAGGATCAAACCCAGTCCCTCACATGTGTTAGGCAAACACTCCACCACTGAGCCCCAGCCCCAGCCCATCAAAAAGACATTTTAAAGACACACATCCTCTGATATCATAACCTTTAAAAAAAAGGGGTCATTGTCCAAAACTCTCTCAACCAGTGCTTCTCAAATTTTCATATACAAACAAATCACCAGGGAATGAAAATGGATTCTGATTCTGCAGGTCTGGGGTGGGGCTGAGCATTCTGCATTTCTGCCCAGCTCCCAGCTGACACCTATGCTGCTGGAGCCTGGGCCGCACTTTGAGTAGCACTGTTGGGGGGAGAGCATTCCTGGGGCAGATAGCAGGGTTCATGTTTAAATAAGAATTGACCTCCCCGGCACCGAGCCCCCTGCTAGTAGACTGGGAGAGCCCGGGAACCATACAGCATTGAACAGAGGTCCAATTTTAAAAGACAACACTCAACTCCATTTGTCTTATAAAACTGATAGAACCAGTTTCTGACCCTGGTGTGTCCATGGTTACCAGGTTCATGACCCTGCCCAAAAGACGGAAAAAAACACGCAAGTAGTTGGAAGGTAACTACCAGCATTTGGGTAGCCTGGTGGAACCATGACACAGCATCAGACATCTGCTTTTGTTTGCAGAACAGGTGGCATGTGCCCTTTGTTCCATTTCCTTTCTCCCCCTCTCCTGAGTTGCCAGGCCCCCACCTGCCTGTCCCAGCTGCTGGTGAGGGCTGTTGGTCATGTTTGTTGGTCCTCAGATGATTGAGATTAAAAGTGTCTTAACTTGTCAGATTAAATACGCCTGCCTCTGGAAGTCTGAACTGAATGTGTTGGGCAGAGTCCTCGGATTTTTTTGTAGTGGGAATTCAGTCATCTTCGTGGAATCCTTGTGTGCTTTTCAACATGGATGTGCTTAGATTTGCATTCTGCTTTGAAGTCTAGAGACTTCTAAAAAGAGAAAAGACATTGCTAATACACATAGATCTTCCTGGGGAAGTTGAAATATTTGTGTGACCTTGAAACACAGGACTTGTGCATTTGGAAGAAGATGGCTAGGCTATGTAGACTGCTGAATTAAAAACAAAAAAAAAATATATATATATATATAATATATGTATTTTTGTATATGTATATATATACACACACACATATGTATACATATATATATAAAATGCAAGAAATCACAAACTGCTAGGTGGCATCTAATTCTACTTTTAATCAACAGTTTAGGAACTGTTGATTAAGAGGTGACCCCTTGTAGTCACATGATGAGTGGTCATGGTTGTTTCCTGGGAGGTGAGCTTCTCCGTGTTTCAGATTTGCCAGCTACACAGGCACCACTGGTTTCCCCGTCTGCTTTGCTGCCTTTCTCTTCTTGCTTGTTTCTGGTTCCACAGTTCAGCTCAGCCTTCCTGTGGCACAGTCTGTGGGCTGGTGATGCTTCCAGGCTACCTGAGGGTACGGGGAAAAGGCCTTTGTGGCCAGGGGCCATGAGGGATCAGCACTTTGGATCTCAAAGTTAAACTGTTACCCTCTACCCAGTTTCCCCCAGTGTCAATATCTTGCAAAACTATGATTTAATACCACAATTAGATTTCTTCTCTGCATTACAGGAAGCCCATAGTCCTTTTAAATGGAATTGTTTCATTTAAAAAGGCTTTATAATGTGCTATTTAAAAAGAGCAAGCTATAGAAAAATGTACAGTATGATGTGCAATTTTAAGAGTTCAAGAGAAACTGCATGTGTTGTCTGGAGATATACACCATATGTAGTAAAATAAAGGAAAGCAAAACAATTAAGAAGTCGTGTCTAACTGTCATCTCTAGGGAGGAGGGGCCGTGAGATGGAACAGGGATTGCTCACAGGGAACAGATTTGGTGGTGTTCAACTTCTTAAGTTGGTGGATATATAGAATTTTAGTATTCATCTGCTTTATAACCTACACGTATATTTCTCTTCTAATAGTATCATCCTTTGTCATAAATATAATAAGAATGCTTAGAAAGCAATGTCTTAGCATAGTTCTCATTTTTGGGCCCTTTGTATTAATATTTTAAAATTACAAAAATAATAAAAGGAACTGCAGAGGGAGGGAACTTCTACAACCCCGCACCTATGACACAGCTACTGTTTCATTTTATGCTCCCTGTACAAATAGCTATGGCTGTTTATGTTCTTAGTTATAATCGCAGTGCACGTAGCTGTTCATCTTACACAGTGGACTGATGGTCTCTCTATAGGGTGGTTTTCATGGCTTAGTGATATTCCCATGAGTAGAATTCCCTTGGTGAATAAACTGTTTCAACTTCTCCACTGTTCCAGAGTATCGTCAGGGTTCTTACATTTATTCCACAACTAATTCCCTACACTGAAGGCATTCTGCTACATACTAGAATTATAATGATAAGCCCAAAGAGCTTTAATCTCCATATGCTTGTGGAATTTAGAATCTAATGAAGAACAATTCCTGATATATTTTTTTTCATTTTGACCACATCTGTCCTTAGACTTTAACTTTTTATTTTAGTGAATTTTGGATTCACATGTTATTGAGAGAAATGAAATGGAGACATTCCATTATGTTCTCCACCCAGTTTCCCCCAGTGTCAATATTTTGCAAAACTATGATATAATACCACAAATAGGACATGGACGTTGAAACAGCCCACCAGTCTGATGGCACCAGTTTCACATTTGTATGTTTGTGCATCTGTACGAGTCTTCTGTGCCATTTTATTACATGGTAGGCTGCTGCAGCCATCACTACCATCAAGACTCAGAACAGTTCTATCGCCAGGATACTGCATAATACCCATTTACAGCCATAGCTATTTCTACTCTTCTCCCTGGCAATCATGACTGTGTTGTCTGTATCTGTGAATCACACACTGTACAACCTTGTAGTACTGGAGTTTTTCACTAAGTGCAATTCCCTTGAGATCCGTCCTGGCTCTGTGCATCAGTAGCTTGCTCCTTTCATGACTGAATAGTATTTCACTGTATGCATGTTTTCATATGCCTGTTGAAAGACATTTGGGCTATTTCCAGTTTTGTTCTACCATGAATAAAGCTGTTGTAGACACCTCCTTAGTCTTTATTATGATGATTATGTGGAAGAGGATATTAGTAAGACTTTTGGCCTCTGTACCCCAGCCACTAGTGTCTATTCCCATATTTGGAGGATCTTTATTGAACCCAAAATCAGCCTCTGGTGAAGAGCGTACTGTTTTGACTTTAAAATTTTGTACCTTAAAATACATTAATTTTGTCAGATGCAGTGGTACACGCCTGTAATCCCAGCAGCTCAGGAGGCTGAGACAGGAGGATCTCATGTTCAAAGGCAGCCTCAGCAACAGCAAGGCACTAAGCAATTTGGTGATACCCTGTCTCTAAATTAAAAAAAAAAATACAAAATAGGGCTGAGTAATCAAGTGCCCCTGAGTTCAATCCCCAGTAACTGCCCACAACAAAATACATCAGTCTGGGTGGCTAAACTCATCTTTTGTTCTTATATTTATTTAGTTATTGTCTTAGTCTGTTCAGACTGCTATAAGAAAATACTGTTGACTTGGGGAAGGGGAACTTGTAAACAATAAGAAATCATCTCTGCAGTTGTGGAGGCTGGAAGTCCAAGGTTGAGGTATCTGAAGATTTGGTGTCTGGAAACGGCTCACTTCCTGGTCCATAGATAGCTGTCTTTTGGCTGTATCCTGACATGGCAGAAGGGGTGAGGGACCTCTCCTTTAAGAATCCCATGTCATTCACTTTGGGGATATCATCTCAACAGACTCACTTCGGGGGACATGAAGTGCATCTTCGTAGCAGTGAAGCGTATCCTCTTCCCATCTTCATTGTTCTTTAGAAATTATGAGGGTGAACCCTGGTTTTCTCTTGGATTGCTTGTCCCTGAGGAATGGGGACCTCTAGACAGAGAGGTTTCTCCATAGACACTCGCTCAGTGAGCGCAGTGATCCTTGGAGGGTTGGGAGACTCAGAGGGCGGATAAGGCACATCTGGATTTTAAGCCTAAAGCTCTGATCTTACTTCTGACCTCTGAAAAATAAACCTCCAGAGTTTTGAAGCCTCCTTCAAAACCAGAAGCAGTGGAACAGTGTTGCAGCGTGTTGGGCTTGCTGTATGTCGATGGAGCCCTGGGGCTGGGTGCACAGCAGAGCAGGAGGGAGGGAGCACAGGCACCACTGTTCTGCTGCAGGGAGACTCTGGTTCCAGTGTGTCTTCTGGAATCTCATGAGTCTATAGAGTAGAAAGCGCATGGGCCACATGGGGAGGGGAGGGGTGCCAAAAGGTGGTTTGGTGACCTGTTTGGTTACTAAGTGTTTATGACGTAGGTCAGATGCCCAGCTGCTGAGATTTTTATTGTTTTCCTTTTGAGTGGTTGGGTGCGGTCCTCGCTTTCCGAGAAGGTGGAAAGTCCAGGAGTCCCAGAGGCTGGGGAGTCGCTCTGCTGCACAAGTGAAGCTGGCCTGGGCCACATGACGACTGGCCAACATGTGCCCAGAGACTTGGTCGGTGCAGGGATGATGTGACCTTGGTGCCTTGTCAGTGAGCTGGCGGGGAAGGGGGGGCGTCCCTCGAAGATGATGGCAGTACCCTAGGTGGCTCTCGTTTGCTTTTTACTTCTTTTTCTGTCCTACTGCTCTTGAGAAAGTCTAAAATCTTCACCTGGGAATAGTAAGGTCTGAAGTCCGACTCTGATGTGCTTGTCTCAGATTCCTCCATGCTGTGAACACATTCCTCACGCTGTGGTCCACACTCGGGCCACCTTCCCCCACTTCCCACAGCGCCCCCAGGTCAGTGGCGTGCACTGATTATCGTGCCTGTAACACCAACACCTGCAGCAGTCACGTGGACTGCAGCCCTCAGTGAGACCCAGCTTACTTTTGGAAGCCTTCCCGAGCTTCCACCCCCCCCCCACCTGGTGCTGTGGCATACATGCATTCCTTCATGCCGTCCTCACCTGTGATGGTGGCCCTGACTCTCAACTAGCTGCCATCAGCATCCACCACCCCAGACTGTCCTGAGGATGATGACCCTTTTTCTGTTCACTGTTGACTCTGTAGTGCCTGGTGCAGCACTTGGCATGCAGTAGCTGCTACTCGGCACACAGTAGCTGCTACTCATTAAGTATTTCCCGAATTAAAGAATCAAATCAAGAAAATATTGTGACATGGAGTTTATTACTGTAAAATGGACTTAGTGTCTGTTTTTAAGGGCCAGTTATATATGGCTATAAAATTACTGAAGTGTCTTAGAAGCCTGAGAACCATAATTCTTTCCTTTTTGTTTTCTTTCAGGCGGGGACCAGGGCTTACTGAACACATTTTTTAGCAGCTGGGCAACAACAGATATCAGAAAACATCTGCCATTTATTTATAACCTAAGTAGCACTTCTATATACTCCTACCTCCCAGCATTTAAAGCGTAAGTGTGGGTTGCTTCACTGCTGTGGGACAGGGAGGGTGGGGGACTGGGGTGAATGTTCTTTGGACGCTTCATTATCTTTTTGAGGGAAATCCCTGTTGGGGACCTGGGGAAGTTTTTCTCTTGTGATTGGAGTAAACTGGGGTTCCTGAGCTGCCTGGGGGACAGGGTTCCTATGGACACTGGGTGCCCAACCTCAGGTGACTCCTCATGCTGGTCTAGAATGCAGAATGTGAGGTCCACAGCCCAGGCACAAGCCTCCTGCCCGAAGGCACTGCCAAGCGTGGGTCTCCTTCTCCCCGAGAGTGTGAATTGCGCCTCCAGATGGGTGTGGGGAGCCTGGAGACAGGAGCTCCATGGGCCGTAGTTTGGAGTGAGGGTTTGGAGCCTGGTTCAGCCACTTGGTAGATGGTGACCAGGGCTGGATGGGCAGCAGCCTCTGCCTCAGGGTCTCCTGAGAGGTAAGCATGCCACTCAGCCAGGGGAGCACCTGGCCTGCCCTTGGAGCTCAGGAAGTGGGAGCTTCTTGTCATGTTGGTTGAGAGCCAGCACAGAGTTCAGACCCATCCCTGAAGCCAGGGCCGGGGCTGTGTCCTGCTCTGCCATTTACCCACCATGTGACTTACCCGCCACGTCTCAGTCCCCCACATGCTAAACTAGGAGAAAAATGGTGTCTGCCTCATTGGCTGTCAAGAGGAACAGTGTGTGGGGCTGGGGTTATGGCTCAGCTGTAGAGCGTTTGCCTTGCACATGCAAGGCCCTTGGTTCAATCCTCAGCACCACCTAAAAATAAATAAAATTATTGTGTACAACTACAAAAAAATAAATATTAAAAAATGTGGTGCTCACTGGACATCTGCTGTTTTGGTAATGTTCTCGTGTGGCACCGTCCCTGGTGCAGTCCTGATAGCACCTCACTCTCTCCCAGGAGGGCCCCGCCCTGCCCTCTAGCCTCTGACTCATTGGTGTAGAACTTGAAGATTCAGATTTCTTGAACAGGGGCCTAGCTGTCAGGCTGATCCTGAGCACTGAAGCCCTCAGTTGCAGTTGGGCTGGTCTCTGCCATCCCTGTGGCGCAGGGACATTCCTTTAGTGAGCCAGAAAACAAAGGGCCTTTCACTCTCCAGGTTACAGACCCAGAGCCTTCGTCCTCCCTGTGCTGCAGTCATGAGAGAGTCTGGCTATTTGTGGGAGGAGTGTTTCCTTTTCTGTTCTTTTTCAGGGCACACTCTGTCAGCGTCCCCCAGATAAGGGTGACAAGGATCATACCACCTTGTGTTCTGTCCTCCCTGCTCCTTGGCATCTGCTTCTGACTTATTATAGCCTCCCAGTCCCCCTCCCATCTGCAGGGATGCAGGCAAGCTCCAGAACCTACCATTTGCACCCGAGTACAGCAGACCGAACAGGGCTCCCTGATGTTTCCACTTCTGAGTCCTTGGTCTCGGAAAAAAACAAATCTGCCTTGCCTGGGATGGTGGACCTGAATTATTTTAATCCTTATTGCCTCATACCTAATGCTTCCATTTTGAATAACTTTTCTATACAAACCATGTCAGCTTAGCCCTCCAGAGTCGAATTTGTCAATAGCAGGGCAGTTGCTTATAGCTTAATTGACTAAATTTAGCTTAGCAAACAAAGAGGTGAGAGTGTGAAGGAGAGTGTTTGATAGTGGGACCATTGCCCGGTGAGCAGGTGTCTTGGGATGAGACATTGGGGAGGCAAGTCTGACATCTCCCAGTTGGCCTGAGTTCCCAGTCAGAGAGAGCCGAGTGTTTAATGGGTAACTGTTTCCCTGTGGTTTAGTTTGACTAAACCATTAACATGGGAGAATCAGAGCAGGTGAAAAGGAGTTTACTTTGGGGCAGGGAGATTGACGTCTGCTATGATGTTGACTCCCTTCTCTTAAGAACCCAGTTGTTTTATATCCTGTAAATTAATTTTCCAGGAAAAGTTTCAGGTCTAAATTACCAAAATGGCTGGGTGGTTTCTTGTTTCTGGCTCAATGAATGAGCGCTAATTTTGGAAATCTTGGTTTATTGCCATTAGCACGGAGTGTGACGCTGTGGAAATGGGGAGCGTCAATGTGCGTTGGCCAGACGTCAGCTGGCGGACAGGTGCAGTGCGGCTTTCTGCGCAGGGCCCTGGGGACATTCACTCTACACACCTGTGACAAGACTGCTCCAAGTGATGCCTCCCCTGGCCCACTGCCACCTGTTAAGGAGTATTGAATGCAGACCAGAGAACTCCTTTTCCCTTCTCTCTGCCACAACACATTTTTGCTTTTCTTGCAGAGAACTACCTTCAGGGGCTTTTTTCCTTGTATTTCTTACCCTTGGGAGAGGAATGAAGAGATGTAGGAAGTCGCTTTTATGTTTTAGGTTCGGTCATCTAAGTCCTTTTGCTGAAGTAGCCCATGCTGAGTGGCAGCTTCCATAGCTGGTCCTCAAAGAACCTGTGGCTGCAAGGCCCCACTACTGGGTCCAGAATGACCGCCACAGCAGACTCCAGGACGAGGTCACTCTGTCATAAGTGGACTTCCCTAGGTTGCCACGGTGGTGCAGGTAGAATTGAGACCAGGGAGTGGTTTGGAGTAACTTGGGCTTGGTGGCAGAAGAGCTGGAGAATCTGTCTCAGGTCTCCAAATGGCTATGCACCATTTGGTCACCAAGGCGTATCTAGACATCCCAGAATGTCGGGTCTTAGCTATCTTAGAACAGTGCAGCCCTTGAACAGTGTGCTATTATGTGAAGTTTCAGCTAAAGAACAGCCTGATTGAATCAAACTGGGACATGAATTTGAGCCTTGAAGTGGTTCATATCTAATGTCTTTCTCTACATATCATATGCACAGAAGAAAGCACAAAGGAAACAGACTTGATAGTTTTACACTTTGAATATAGCTTCTGAAAAAACAAATTTAGCAAGTAATTTTTCTGTGTAATAGAAGATCCTCTTTAACATAGACTGATTTGAGAGCTAAAATGTTTGGTTTAGTCATTATTAAGTTAATTTGTAGTGTATGCATTGGAAAACAAGTTATAAATATGTTTCTTAATGAAATACTATTATTAAAAGTGCCATGGATGGTGTCTGGGATATAGTTGACTTTTAATGAATATTAGTGTTTTTTTTTTGTTTTGTTACATTTCTCCAACTGGAGGGTCTACTTTATTGACGTACCATAGAATTTAGTTTTTGAATAGTGCTTAAAAAAAATCTCATTTGTCTTTTTAAAATCATTTATTTGGTGCCGTTTAGCTTTCGTTATATCCTCTAACAGATTTTTAGGTTATATCATGCTCCATAAAATATGCCTCAAGCAAAAATGCAGAATTTTCTCGTGTTGCTTCAAACCAGTACAGAAACAAATGGTCAAATGGATTGACTAACAGCCAGATTTACAAAAGACATTTCATGTGGACACTTTACCCTATGGCTTGAGTTTAAATATGACCCCAAACCTGGTCTACTGAAAAATCTTTAAATTCTTACAATTATTTTTTTTAACTTTTTTGAAGCTATCCACATACATTTCTTTTTCAAGAATGAGTCTTATTAGCAAAGACCTCATCACACTTATTTTAAATCAGTACTTCCCTGACAGAAATCAAACCTCGAGAGTCCTCAGGTTTTACCGCTCCTGGGAGCCCCCCAACCAGGCGATGGTTCCTCCTGTCCCCTGGCCCTGGACTCCTGCTCTCCCCAGGACCATTTTCTGTGAACCTGTAACCTTTGTACGTTCATTTCTTTTTATAATCCTACCTCCTGGCCCCCAGGCCTGAGGCTCCTATAGTGTGGGCCACTCTTCTTTTCCAGCCCTTTGTTGACCTGCTGGCCATTTGTCCATTGGGTAGACCTGGAGCTTGGCTCACCGAAGGCCCCGAGATGAACAAGACGCACCTGCTCAGGTGAGCAGCGTTCCCTGCCCCACAGGGCTCGGCCTGCCTTGGGTTGATTCTGGAGGAGGGGGCCAGCCGCTGTGTGGGTGCCCGTTCCTCTTGTCTGGGTGTTAGAGGTGCCCGTGTGCCCACTTCTAAATGGGCCCTCTGGTGGCTGCTAACTTCATCTCCAAATGTTTCGTTTTTCAGAAGATCTGTCCTCTGCTACCTGTTCTGCTGTCCTAAATTTCATCAATAGCCATTACTTTTTTTTTTTTTTCTCCTTTTTATCTGTCCTGTGGATTGAATCCCAGGGCCTTGAGCCTTCTAGGCCAGCTTCACTCAATCCCCGAGTACACCCCAAGCCCCACCCCAGCCTTTAGAAGCTGCTCTGACATCGGGTAAAAAAGAGCTCCAGGAGCCCGAGCTCCTGGGCAGAAGCAGTGCAGTTAGCTAGCAGTACCACTTCAGTGACTGGCAGGAGGGAGCAGGAGGCAGGCCGTCCTCAGAGGCCGCAGGCCTGTGGGCTACATGCTGTATTTGTGCCACAGACATGTTTCTACTATGCAGAATTTTCTTTCTTTTTTACTTTTAATTCAGTTATCAATGCTTAAAATTTCAGGAAACCCAGGTTTCTAACTTCTTTTGAAAAAAATCAAGCATGCGGTGGGCTGTGTCACATGTGGCTGTTGGGGGGGGGGGTCTGTGCCCAAACAATGGAAAGGAGTTTCATCTCCTGAAATGGAAAGGAGGTGAGGGAGGCAGGGGGGCAGGGATTAGGGAGAGATGTGCAGAGTGTAGGGGCTTTGGGTGCAGGAAGCTGGGTGCTGTGGAGGGTGGAACAGGTGAGTAGATAAAAGCCAGCTGGGAGAGAGGAAGTGGAGAGATGATAGTGCAACCAAGGCAATAATCCCCCATGGAAAAGAGTCCTAAGATGGAGCCCCAAGGCAGGACAGTAGGGGGAGAAGGGACAAGGTGAAGGGAGACCCTGGAAAGTGTGGGGGCACAGAAGCCACACAAAGAAAATGTTTCAAGGAGAAGGCACCCCTTCTCAGATAAGGGGACAATAGAGAAATGGCACTGGACATGGAATGTGGAGATCACTGGTGACTCTGGCGGTACTTCTGGTGCAGTGGCAGAGGAGGAAGCCTGATTCAGCCCACCCAAGGGGATGGAGACAGTGAATGCCAACAGCTCTTCTGAGGCACCTGCATGAGTGGGGATCAGGAGAAGGGGATGGCCAGCCACTGGGTGGGAACACGGGGTCCAGAGGGTGGTAGTGGTCATTTTGCAGACAGCAGCATTGCTGCCTGTTTTTATGTGGTTGGGATCGCGCATGCAGCGGGGGACACTAGAGTGATGTTCTTGAGTAGGTAAGGAGAGGTCAGGAGCCAGGACGTTTGACCTTGGAAACAGCAAGGAAGGAAAGCAGAGTGTGGTGTGTGCAGATGCTGCTAGGTGGTGCACGTTTTGGTTGAGTGAATGAAAGAGCAGTCAGCCAGCAGTGGAAGGACATGCCCACCCAGGAGTCCCCCAGGTCCTGGCTGTGTGCATCTTTGCCTCGCCTAGTTGGTAAAGGGAGCCCAACCTGGTAGTCAGTGTCGTGGACCAGATCCTGGTCTAAGATTATTGAAGTCCAAGTTTGAGTGCTGACGTTGTTCTGATTTGGGGGGCCCCATATAGAGGATTGGCTTGCAGGGCAAGGACAGGTTGGGCGTGTCCCTGATGGCCACTGTTGTTTACAGCTGGGAGGCAGCTGTATTCTGGGGTGGCCCCTGGGCTCTCTGCAGCCCCACCTCGCCCACCACCCTCCCCAGCATGATCCACCCTTACACATGTGAGTTTGTGGCTCCTGGTGTAACCTTGGGGTAAGAAGGAATGCTTTGGTGAGAGGGCAAAGGTAGCTAGTGGGCTAGGGGGGAAGGGCTTGTGTATGGCTGTCCCCCAGCATGTGGGTGAGTCTGAGAAGGTGCACAAGAAAGAGGACATGAGTCATCACCGTGGGTGAGAGGATACTTGGCAGGGTCACCACGTTTTCCAGAGACATGTTGCACAGACCATGCTCCTTCCCTGTCTTGTCTCTAATTCATCATCGCCTTCAAAAAGGCGTAGGGAAAACTGGAGTTGCTGCTGCGTGGGGTCTCTTGTGGATTGGTTCCTGTTTCCTTCTCAACGGTGCTGTAGCCTCTGACACATGTCACCAGCTCCATTTCTCCGTGACTAAAGTAGTCATGAAAATTCTATCTGGTCTTTTGGTAACACCAGGTCACAGGGATTACTTTAACGGCTAACATAAGCAGTATTATTGCTGGCTTGGGTTCAAACTCGGTCTTGTGATCTGGATGACTCTGGAGAGATTCTATCAAGTTAAAATTAGAATACTTATTTTAAGAGATGGACACAAGCTGAGACGAATCCCCCTCGCTGGGTCAGAATGAATGGCCCTCAGTAGCTTAGAGACCATTGTGATGTGTACCCAACTTTTTTTTTTTTTTCATTTGGCTGGCTGATAATGTGGTGGATAAATCAGGGAGTGAGTCAGTGAGTCTTCTGGTTACCCTTGTTCCGGGTGGAGGTCAGTTAAGCTTCGTCTTCTGACATCAACATTTCCCTTTCCTACTCATCTGCTGTTGTGCTTTTAGCTGAGCCCTTTAAATTCTGATAACCTGACTATGTTGCCTTTGGTGCGGAAGATGCAACTCTAGAAAAACATCTCAGGTTACTCTTTTGTGAGATGTACCCCAAAATTTGCATCTATGCTAATTAATATATATTAATTATAAATTAGTTAAATAATTAACATATAATATATAGATATATATTTTTATGGAGCTGGTTCAAATATGAGTATTAGTAGTGCTGGGCAGTTGCTCTTCCAAGGAGCTGCACATCCCTAGTCCCTACAATTTTTTTTCTTTTTCTTTTAGAGAGAGAGAGGATTTTTTAATATTTATTTATTTATTTTAGTTTTCGGCGGACACAACATCTTTGTTGGTATGTGGTGCTGAGGATCGAACCTGGGCCGCACGCATGCCAGGCGAGCGCGCTACCGCTTGAGCCACATCCCCAGCCCTCTATATTTTTTTTATTATTATTTTAAGCAAGAAATAATTTCCCCTTTACCCTATGACCTTGCTCCCACAGATATCATTTTGGTTTGGTTATTTCAGATTTTCATCAGTGACCCAGGGGTGAACTGATGGAAGTGACAGAAAATGATGAAAACATTCCTCAGGGAACATAATTCAGACTGAAAAAGAGTGACTCGAGACTCACATCTAGATTAATTGAAACTCTAGATTAAAAAAAAAATAAATAAAGCCCAGCATTTGAGACTTTGATTCGTTTGTTTTGTGTATGGTGTGTGGTCCTGAGAGCCTATTGCACAAGCCCTCGGGGCTCCTCTGTTGTATGATTGATGCTGCGTTGCCTTGGGTTAGAGCCTGGTTGCAGCCATCCCTCCAAAACCCTCATGCAAGGGGGTAGGAGTGGGCCCAGACATTGCCCAGCCCAAGCCCAGGACACCCTGTTGGTTTCCATGGATGCGCTGGAGGACCTCCTTGCTTCAAAATGCCCAACCTGCCTTGGCCTCCCCCCATCATCCTGTGTGAGCCTCAAACTGTTCCCAACTGAGCAGCCACCTGAGTCCACTCTCCCTTGGCCTTCCTGCCACCTCAAGGGCCCCTGGCTGGCCCAGATCATACACGAGCACCATGGATCCCCAAGACCAGTGCTTCTCCCAGAGCCCTCGCCGCCTCCTAGGGCTCCCGCTGCTGCCCCTTCCCATAGATGTTAGGTGAGTGGCAGCTGCAGTGATCTAAATACCTAAAGCATCCAAAACCATTCCTGTTCCTTCCTGGACAGAAATAAGGCTGACCACAGCTTGTCCGGTGTCATCCGAAACCTCTGCATGATTTCTCTTTCCCTCCGCATCCTCCCACTCCTGCTCTCTGTGCCTCCCACCCCTGCATCCCTGTGAGCTGCTTCTCTTGTATGCTATTCGCATCCTCCAGTTGATATTTGTTTTGATTTGTTGCAGAATCAGGGTCACTGCTGGGGGCATCTTCACACTCTAGAGTCCTACTCCCCTCTCTGTCCCTTTATTTTTGACTCCACCTTTATTGCACCCAAGGAATGTCTTGCCTTAGGGCAGAATGGGCAGTTCATCCACACTTGGAACCCCCAAGATCTGTTTCTACCTCCAACAGGCTCATCAAGGAATTCCTTAACATGAAGGCTGCTCTGTCTGTGACAGGTCTTCCAGCAGATGCAGTTATTCTTGTTAGGGTTCTAGAAGAGGTAAAGAATACATCTTGAGGAACAAGGGTCCTTCTCCTGGCCATAGAAGGAAACAGGGACTTAGCATTAAAGAGACCCTGGAAAGCCTGGATTCATGAAGGTGGAGCCCAAGTTCCAAGCCACAGAGAGATGTAGGATGTGGTCTGTCTCCAAAAGGCATTCCTGTTGGCATTTAAGAGGAAGGCCACACGGGGAGGTACCTAACCAGCTTGAATCCAGGGAGGTTGCAGAGGCTCCTAAGCCAGTCACCCAGAGGTGCTGAGCCACAGGATGGAGTGGGGCACAGACAGAGCAGAGGCTGAGGGTGGGCTCCTCCCCACCGCAGAGGACCTGGCCTTCTCAGTGGGCAGGTGTGGTGAACCTTCACGCCCTTTTTCTGCGTGAGCTCTGAACCACCACTTTATGGACCGCAGTGCTGGAGAGCAACTCAGGAGGACACAGACACTGCCCAGCAGAGGCCCCTTAGGAGCCGCACTCCCTTTTCCCCCTAGACTGTGCAGACCGCGTCCCAAGAACAGGCCTTCTCCAGACTGTCGGTGGTCAGTTGTGTGCTCTGAAACTCTTTCTGGTTGGTGACTTTTGTTGCTGGGCCCTCACCTGTGCTTGCAGCATCCCTTTTCCACCTTAAAATTCACCGACTGTGAGTGGGGAGTGACTACAATAGACTAACAGACGTCACTGTCAGACAGTACCCTTACAATCCTGGGAGGGTCTCACAGCAGCCCAGAGCCTCGGTGGAATCCAAGCCCTGTCACTCACCAGCCATGAGCTCCTAGACCGTTATTCAACCTCGTGCCTTGGTTTCCTCACATAGTTGTTTTGGGCATTAAATGAGGTAACCCATGCACTTGCTAACCAGGGCCTGCCACTTGTGAGTGTTCACATATGTGAGCCGTTGCTCTCACTACCGCTGGACATTCGTGAACTGTCGGAAGAGCCCTTAGAGAGGAAGAGTCCACATGATGTTCAAGTTTTCCTTTATTTTAGCTAGCACTGCTCCCATGGTACAAAGTGCATGACATTTATGTTAGGTACAGGCTAATGTGAGTGTCAACATCAGGACAGGTTGAGGCTGAGAGGTTGCTTAACAGGAGGAGCAAGTAAGTACATGGTCCTGGGCGGGGAAATTGAGTCAGGAGAGGAGAGCAAAGGAAGGGCCAGAGACCTGTCTGTCCCTGTGCACTGTTCAAGTGGAAGGGTTTGTGCTGCTAAGATGGGGCAGTGCCTGTCCACTCCCAACCTCCAGCACACAAGGTGCAGACCTCGGGGTGGGTTCCGCAGACCTCTGGGTGGGTTCCCTCCCTTCACTGAACATGTGATGAAGGGGTTATCTGAATCCTGCCCATCTTTCCCTGGCATCGTCTGGTCCCTTCTTTCTGCATAAAGAGTCCTCTGAAAATCCCACCTGTAGTCCTTGCCTGGGAATTCCCACTCCCAGGTGTCCTGGGTGTCCTGGCCAGCTTCCTCACTTGTGCTGCTGTTACTTATTTTTCCCTCTGTGGACAAAAGCATCCTGGACACATGTGGAGCATAGCGACTTAGTGTGACAGTCACCTGTTTAGCTGACAGTTCTTCTGTGCTCAAAAGTGGGTGTGATGATTCCTGTCCCTTTAAGGATACAACTCAGCATGTAGGAGGTTAGGGGTCTCCATCAAGTGTTCCTTTCACTTTCAGAAGAAACAACATAAAATGATCACCTTAAAGAAGGAGGATCTTTTTACAAGATCTTTACAAGTAGACTTTCTTTTTCTCACGGATCTCTGGAGTGGCCGCATGGTAGCGCTCAGACCTTAGAAGCAAAATCACTAGATTCCACCTCTGTCACTTAATAGCTGAATGGCCCAGATCGACTTAGTCTCTCTAAGCCTCAATTACCACGTTAATAAGGTCTACCTTGTAGGGATATTATCATTCCTAATGGTGTCATTAAAGAAGTTGGGACCCAAACATAGCAAACTCTTTGATTGTAGCCATTTAGCAGGTCCCCAATATTTGAGGGGGAAAAAAAAAGCTTTAAGAGTGAGGACCATCCCCTGAGCAGAGTCTGCTCTGGCTTGATCTCATGGTCAGACCCATTGGCCCCCTCTGGGTGGATCTGTCTGGACTCTTAACTTGGATGCCCACTGCCCGGGCATCTGCCCTGCATTGCCTTTCTTTCCTACCTGGAGCTTCCTCTTGGCCTCTGATTGGAGGGTCTGTGGTCATGCTCACAGCAGTGTTGTACCTGATACTGGCCACCTTCGTGCCTTGAATTCCCTTACTGTCATCAGCCGTCCCTGGCCTTGGAACTGAGTCACCCCTGCTGTCAGCACCCCTTCAGGCTGGCTGGGTGCCCTCCCACCTCTGAGTTCACAGCACTCGCTGCTCCTGCTTCCCCTTTGGCACATAGTCATCTTTTTAAAAATTTTAATCAGTTTTTTCTTTTTTTCTAATTTTTAGAAGTCATTATTGCATAACAATTGTGCATGGTAGTGGGATTCACCGTGACTTTCATATATGACATAACAGAGCTTGGCCAGTTTCTTCCCCCAGTGCTTCCCCTTTACTTCCTCTTCCCTCCTCCCCACACCTGACCTCCCTCCTCTCCTGTTCTTTCTATTTCTCTGAGATCCCTTTCTTCTCTCTAGCTTCCTTGTGTGGCCCTTGACTTCTGAGTCTGGCCTATTTTGCTTAACCTGATGATCTCCAGTTTCATCCATTTTTCTGCAAATGACACAATTTCATTCTTTATGGATGAATAAAATTCCACTGTGTGTATATATACCACATTTTACTTACCCACACATCTTTTGATGGGCCCCCAGGCTGGGGCCGTAACTTGGCTTCTGTGAATTGTGCTGCTGTAAACATGAGTATGCATGTATCACTGTAGTATGCTGACTTTAGTTCTTATTGTTGTTTTGTTTTTATATGTATCGATTTCCTCCTAGCTAATACCAGACAGCTCTTAATTGCTACTCTTTTCAGGATATAATTTATTGTGAAAATATGGTATGTATACAAAAGAATGTACATCAAAAAAAGGTGCAGTGTTTTAAAATACCCACCACCCAAGTTAAGAAATGGAATAACACAATAGGTTGATCATAGGTAACAATAATATAGTATGTATTTCAGAAAACTGGAAGGAGTTTCAAATTTTGTACCATAAAGAACTGATAAATGTTTGGGGAGATATACAACTTGATATAACTATTACATGGTGTATAAATGTATCAGAAAATCAATTACCTCATTAATATGTATATTTTTAATGTTTTATATATCAGTTAAAATAATTTTTAATTTTAAAAAAGAAACAGAGGGCTGGAGATGTGACTCAAACGGTAGCACGCTCACCTGGCATGCACGGGGCACTGGGTTCCATCCCCAGCACCACATAAAAATAAAATAAAGATGTTGTGTCCATTGAAAACTAAAAAATAAATATTAAAAAATTCTCTCTCTCTAAAAAAAAAAAGAAAGAAAGAAAAAGAAAAAAGAAACAGAATACAACCAAGACCTTGCAAATCCCTTTTCAGTCCTTCCCAATTATAGCTTCCCCTCCCCTCCACAGGTAATCAATATCATCAAATATATATGGATTAATAGGTGACTCTATGACCAGTGTGATTCTGCAATCTGTACAATCAGAAAGATGAGAAATTATGCCCCAATTGATCCAAATTGATGAATTGCCAAGATCATTGTAATGTCATGTGTAGTTAATAAAAAAAAATTCACACACACAATATATATATATATATATATATATATATATATATATATATATATATGGATTAATGTTTTCTAATCTTTAAACAGTACATTTTTTTATTTTGCCTTTATGTAACTGGAAGAAATAACTGGAAGCAAATGTATTTAATTGTTTGACTTGATTTTTTTCAACACGTTCTTAAAACAGGCCTGTTTGCTGCAGGCTGCACGGAGCATTCCACAGGGAGAAGCTGTCATTTCCCAGAGAAGGGGCGCAGACCCCAGCCAAGCTCCCCTAGGCCATGCTGCCTTCTGCTCACGTTCTACTGGCTGGGTCATGCCAGAGGACCATGTCCATTCAGAGTTAGGTGGCCCTAGCCGTGTAGGCTGGGAAGAGGTTGGTTGGTTGAGCAACAGCCTAATCTGACCCATGGACAAAGCCTTTTCTGGTTTGACTGTTTCAAATGGTGCCGCTGCTGTGGCTGTGGCCCACTTGATTGTGTCTCCTGTTGCACTCGGTACTGGCAGCTGAAGGGTGTACACCTTGGAGATTGGCTCCTGGTAGTGGGGCATTCCCAGCTTCACTGGGTGATACCAAACCTGTTCTGCATCACTGTGCCTTCCCTGTGCGCCATGAACCTGTGCTTCCATTGTGGCCTGACTCTCTGCTGCTCTGGCATTTTTGCCTGTTATCTTTAAAACACAATTGAATGCTCTTAACAGCATCTGCCTTGAAATTTTGCAGCGAGGTCAGTTCTTTTCCAGCCACTCCTGTCACAGCCGATTGTCTTCTTGTCAGTACTCAGAATCCACTGACCATTGTGTTTACTGGCAGGTTTGGTGCAAGTGCCAAGGTGGTGCATTTCCTGGGACGAGTCAAGCCGTGGAATTACACTTACGACGCCCAAACAAAAAGTGTTAAAAGTGAGTCCCACGATCCCACCATGACTCATCCAGAGTTTCTCCACCTTTGGTGGGACATCTTCACCACCAACGTCTTACCTCTGCTTCAGCAATATGGCCTTGTCAAAGACACCTGCTCATACCTACATGTGGTAGGTTCTCTTTTTTTTTCCTTTCATGTACTTTAGTGCTGCACTCATAAAAATGAGGCCTAACAGTAGAGTTTGGGAATATTTAGTTGCATTTTAAACACAGAGATAAGATTTTTTTTTGGAAAGAAAGCAATGACCATCATCATGCAACATGATGATGGTAGATCGTGGAAAATTTCATTAGAAAGGTTTTTAGTTTTCTTTTTTTTTTTAAATAAACACACATGCGTATGTTGTAATTATAAAATTATTAACCCATTATTCATAAAAAATGCCTGGCATGTGAGGGGCCCCGATTTGATCCCCAGAACTGTGAAAGAAGAGAATGCCTCATCTAGTGGTTTAAAAACTTTAGATATTTAATTATATTTTATATTTGCCATTTGCTCAGATTTCATTGAAAAATCACAATAGTATGAACATACAATAAATACTTTTCTCAGACTATTTTGATTTCCTGTTTGCACTCCTAGTATTAAACCCCTGGAAAAAGGATTCCTTTTTAGGAAGGAGAGAACATGTTCCCATCTACAATATCAGCCTTCTTTGGCATGTTTTCTGACTTTAAAGGTCCTCCTCTGAGGTTTGTCCTTTGGACGAATTGAAGTAAGATGAGAAATTAGGGGCCAGGTGCAGTGGTGCACGCCTATAATCGCAGCAGCTTAGGAGGCTGATACAGGGGAATCAAGAGTTCAAAGCCAGCTTCAGCAATGGCAAGGCACTAAGCAACTGAGTGAGACCCTGTCTCTAAATAAAATACAAAATAGGGCCGGGGATGTGGCTCAGTGGTCGAGTGCTCCTGAGTTCAATCCTTGTTACCCTTTACCTCCCCTCCCAAAAAAAAGATGAGAAATTAAGATGGTACATATAAAGTTATAAAAATTAGAACCAAATGGGTAAATTACAATCAGGTAATCTGTTAATTATCTGATTAAAGGGATTATAATATTGTGAGAGATTCTTTTCTATAGCAGCTTAGCTTTTACTCATGTTGCTATTATTTGTACCAAAATGTAGAAATGAGAAAGGGAGAAATAACTAACACTTTCTCTGAGTATTCTGTATGGATCATAGAATAACACTTGTACTGTAGTTGGAACAGTGCCTGGTTCATAGTAAGTGCTTAGTAAAGTTAGCTGTATTTCTTTAACCCTTAGAACTAGTCTGTCAGTAAGTACTATTATTGCTAAAATCTCCTTCTTAAAGTAACTTAAGGCTTAAAGTAGGTAGTTACCTAACTTGTCTTAATTAACAGACTACAGTAGCAGGACTGGAACTCAAATCCAGATCTGAAAGACAGTTATCCTCACAGAAATTTGAGATGGACCTTCTTAAGGTGTACCTCTATTGCCCAGAATGAAGTGAAGCATTGTTAGGGAAGAGGATGGGAAAGCATAATTTAAGTGGTCAGGCACTGTAAATTCGATCCAGTACACTTGACTAGACCTCAAGGGCCTTTTTCCTGGGGAAGGTCCTTGGAATTGGGCAGAGTACTCCGGAACAGCCTCTCTTTGTCACTGCTGTTCCAGGTGAGGTAAAGGCAGGATCAAGTGTGATCCCTGTGTTGGCCCAGCTACCCGACGTGTGTATTCCCAAACCCTTTGAAGCTCTAGTGTACTTAAATACATACACCGACCCTTATGCTTCCGTATGTAGAGAGCAACAAAACAGGTGTTCAAAATTTGTTCCACCATTTTCTTTGTTAATAGCTGTGACTATTCTTATTCATTCACCTTCTTTTTCTCTCTGCTGAGATTTCCAGTGCCTCCCCACTCAAGTGCTCTTTGCAGGATGGCATTGGCAATCTTGTAGGGCACACCTGAAGACGTTGTCTCTCATATGGAACGTGAATCAGCCAAGCCTCACATAGAGTAGACTGGCCCCGTGTGCTGCCTCGACACTGTTCTTTCTGCAACCCAAGGACTGAGAATTATGAACCAAGGGAAGGTGAAGACAGGAATTGAAAGAGTTGTTCAAAACCAGACAAACTAACAGAAACTACAGGAATAGATGTTACTTGGTAATCCAGATGAAAGCTTGGGCAGGCAGAAAAATGTGGTACATAGTCCCAAGCCATTCAGCTGTGCTTACAAGTGACAACTTGTGTACCTGATGTGGCTCTCTGGGCAGGTTCCTCTGAAACATAGCACTAGGTATCATTTTGTTTAAGTTCTCAACCTTTCCGAGCCCACAGATTGAGGACTGATCATGAGACGTGTTCCTTTGTCCACCCCTCTTACGCTTTCTAATGAACTGTTTGCAGCTCTCAGACTTGGTCTATACACTGGCCTTCTCTTGTGGCTTCTGTAGAAAGGTATGCAGAACTTAAACTAATTCCTTTGTTCTCCCAATGTTTTCACTGAGTCAAGAAGTTTTCATTTCGTTAGGAAAAACAACCATACGACCCTTGTATCTTTGTGTCTTTTTTGTTTGTTTCACGTAATGCTTTTCAGTTTTTGCTATAATGCATGATAATTCATCCTGGCTTTTCTCACCTACTTCACTTTATTGCATTCTTGAAAATCATCTGACTTCGGCTCTCAAAGACTGTCTGTGCTCTCTCTTTTAGGAACATGTTTCAGGAGCTGTATCACATATGTCCCTCGGAGAGAGCCCAGCTACACCTCAGCCCTTTGTATCCTCAGAGGAGCGGAAGGAGCGGTGGGAACAGGGCCAGGCTGATTACCTAGGAGCAGATTCCTTTGACAACATCAAGAGGAAGCTGGACACTTACCTCCAGTAGCAGCGTGGTGGCCATCCTCCTGTGGACACAGCCACTTCACAGCCACCTGTTTCTGACACTTAGCATCTAGAGTGGGCTGAGAAGTCTGTTACAGTTGTTAAGGCTTTCACTAAAACTCATCAGACAAGGGCTTCTTGCAGGACGACAGGTGAGAACTAGGCAAAAATTGTGAAGTTGTCATTCTGTTATGGACAGTGTTCTGCTTTGTAACCCTAGACTTACTTAGCTAACATTTCAGAAATTCGCAATATGGCAACTGCCAACATACGTGGTAGGGGAGACCCACTATTGACATTGAGATGGCTGTTCATCTCAAGTGTGCAGAACCAGGCTCCACACCCATCTCCCTCCAGAATGGGATGTGGCATCTGCCTCTTGCTTGCTTGTCACACCCTTCACTAGATGTGCATTTTGCAACTGTCCAGAGGCTGCCAGAGTGATACTTGTGCTTTCAGGTAAAGGCAGCCTTAAATAATACTGCCCTGTGACTCATGAACACATCGACAGGTGGCATCAGCCCGCCTCATCTCCTAGTCCTATTGTCTGAATAGTTCACAGTTTTCCATGCACCATGAAGGCAGCATGCTGAAGCTTTTGTTCAGTTCTGTATATCTGAAAATCGCAGTGTGTTCTCTGATGGTAACCTGCAGTAGCATCCTGTATGAAAATAAAGACTTACTGCCATATCTTGGTTGTTTAATTAAGTATTTCCCCTACCTCACTCTCATAAAAAAAATCAATTTGAGAATTTTATAATTTATAGAATTTGCCAGTCTCAAAAAATAGTGTAAAGCTTGACATGGGTAAATGCATTTAAAAGTATTATCGAAGATATTTAAAGCTAATGTTCTCCAGTGGTGGTGACGGACCTGACAGATGCAGGAAGGTGAGATCAAATTTATCTCGTTTGTCATCCACAGTGCATCCCCAGGAGGTGTCCAGGGAGAATACTGTAACCTTAAAATCTGTCTGTTCCAAACACACTCAGTAATCGCTCAGGCTGTCAGAATCTGTGCTGGACCAGTACCTTCCAGTTTTTTTTTTTTTAACTCAGAATAGAAGAAGTGTTAAATCAGTTATTAAGTTTACAGATGTTTCTGGGATGCAGAGGACATAGTCAATGGAGAGGATCCAAAATAGCCTTTAAACATAAAATGAGTAAGCAGCATAATTCAGGAAAGAATATGACAGGAAGAAATTTGAGGTTTAATGAACCACAAATTGCAGTGCCTTTTTTGTTGTTGTTACTGAGGATTGAACCCAGGGGTGCTTTACCACTGAGCCACATCCCCAGCCCTTTTTATTTTCAGACAGGTTTTCACTAAGTTGTTGAGAGTCTCGATAAATTGCCCAGGCTAGCCTCCAACTTGTGATCCTCCTCCCTAAGCCTCCCAAATTGTTGGGATTACAGGTGTGCAACACTGTGCCTCAGCTGCAGTGACTTCTGTGACCTAATCTTCACAGTCACCCTTCTTTGTTTATTCTGGCTACTGAGATCATTCCTACTCAGTGTGGATGAGTGAACAACCAGGTTTAGAAACCTGGAGACTATGGGCTACCATGGAGGCTGGCTACCTGAAAAGTTTCAGAACATGAGAATTTATCTAAACTTTACAATACTGAATGACAAGAGACTTCTGAAGAGTCAACAGTTATTTGGACTGGTGGAGAGTGAGTTGCTACCATTTCCAAGTATGTGAAACATTTACCAAAAATTGAAGTGTCTCCATGTGGCAGGTGGTATGGGTACACAGACCTCTCTGGATGGCGCTGAGGCATAAGCAACTTCTGCCCGTGGGGCTTCTAGGTCCCTGGTTGAGATGAACAGAAACCTAAGTCTTCAGATAAATACCACCTTGTTTTTGTGGCCATGCAATGAGCACTCCAAATAAAGAATATTAGAAGAGATAAAATTTGGGGCTGGGGTTGTGGCTCAAGTGGTAGCGCACTCGCCTAGCATGCGTGAGGCACTGAGTTCAATCCTAGGCACCACATAAAAATAAAGATATTGTGTCCACCTAAAACTAAATAAATAAATATTTTAAAAAATAATAAGATAAAATTCAAAGTTTTTTTAACTGAGAAAAGATGTAAAAGCACCAAATGTTTTTGGCAGCCAATGTGGAGGCAGGGATCACACATTATGACTTGAGTGTATTTACTATCTTTTGTTCCTTAATTTTTTACACATAGTGTAAGAAATAAAGCTCTAAAGTGAAAGGCTTTACTTAAAATTTTTAATTAGTGAAGGTAATTAACTTTCATAATCAGAAATACTGACACACTGACATAGAAGACAGCATATAATATGCATAAAAGTGTGACAGGTTGTAGCTGGGAAATCACTGAACTAGGTGACGGATTTCTTTTCCTTTCCTGCTCTTTCAAGAACAGGTCTTTAATTAGTATGAACTGACTTCTACACAAAGCTGCACAGTTCATACTTCAAGGACCCCCCCAAACACCAAGGGTTGCTTAGGAAAATGTATAGAAAGGCCACATTCAAATCACAGATGTGCAATTTTACTCATTGTACACAGTGGGGGCACAGCAGGCTTTGGATGGAAAGACCAACTTCCCCATGAAGGTCAGATCCATCCTGTGCCTGACCAAGGTCTGTTCAGCAATGAAGTGAACGTCTATTTAATTATCTTTTGCCTGCATTTGTTATACCCTGGAAAGTCTTAAAGTGTTCAAAACTTGACATTAAAGTGAGTTATCATGAGTCAAACATCAAATCTGTCCTCATGATGTTTATGACTCTCATCTAAATGCTAGTGAAAAGAACTCTGGCAAGCAAATCAAGTAGGAAAAAACCACGTCTTCAACATTCCCCAGCATAAAAACTTTCAGTCTAAGGATAATCTCATAGGTATTCATGGCATTCTTTTCTTGATTTAACTATTTCCAGCCTAGAGTTGCAGTTTTGAGGGGAAAATATCTTCAATAATTTACAGTACTATGTGTATATACAGGTATTGTCACAACTCCTTTTCTTCTTCAGATGAGGTAATTAATCCGGACCAGTGTTTTACATTAGGCATTTTAAATTCGATATACAGTCTAATTTTGGAACAAGAATATTTGGGGGGGGGGGGTTACCAGGGATTAAACCCAGGGGCACTTAATCACTGAACCACATCCCTAGCCCTTGCATGGCCTGAACAAAAATTGTAACCAGTTCAACTGAGCAGAATTTAAAAAGGTGGAAACAGGAATAAATTACTCTCTCAGTACTTCCTATGCACTATCAATAAAAATTATATAATATAAACACTTCACATAAATGAGATTTAATGACATTTTATTCAATGAGAAAATAGTCATCAAAACTATGACACCAAGTAAGCTAATCAATTTTTGATATTTTTATTAATTTTAAATGTAAAACAAAATCCAGTTGGAACCACGATTGGAAATACAATGTTTACAATATATTTCTAAAGCTATTATTCTATGTAATAATAAAACAATTAACAGCATAGCATAATGTGAAGTTTTCATTCCAGTGGTTTATATATTTTCTTAGGATGAATTAAATTCTTTTTTAAAAATTTAACACCACTTAATTGAACTATACAAAAACAAAACAAAACAAAAAACATTTTTAAATGACTTGCCAAACATCATTTATGAATGTGTTTGAAAAAAAAAAAAAAAAACAGTTCCTCACTGTGCAGACGAAGCCACGCGGTCTCTGCCTTCACCATCAAGAGGAGCAGTCTGGGGGATTCCCCCCACTAAGAATTATTTATACTTGATTCTACTGGGGTACTGGCACACACAACCCACCTGCCACATTTAATCAGAGTCTGATCCACCTGATTTTGTGTAATGCTAGAGCTAGCAGGTAAGGAACTTCCCTGGACTCCTAGCAGACCAACCCAAGTCATTACTCCACTACTGTCTCAGCAGAACCTCTCAGTCTTGATGAAGTCAGTCCTCTGCCTCACCTCTGAGAAAAGGGACTGGGGGGATTCTTGCTGGCTGATCCATTGCTACTCTAGACACAGGGAGGGGAGGGCTTAGCCGGCAGGTATTGGTGCACACCTCAGGTGTATCCCCTGTGACCCCATATTGCTCTCATCTCATCTGTCAATCAAATCACCTCTAACACTGTTAGTAAGAGTAGGTGTTCTTAAGTCTGTATCAAACATGATGCATCTCTTAACTATGGTAATTTCTTCTTTGGATTGAAAAAAAAAATCCCTTAAGGAAATAAAACCACTGAATACGTAAACCTGACTGCGCAACCTCTAGTTTATTTATTTTAAATGACTTGAGTCACCTAGAATTCTGTGGCAACTACTGTGAGTTTGCTTATTAATGTAAAAAAGTAAGAAAAATGCAAGGATGAATTACTGAAGTTCCAAAATCAAATTCTGATTTTAAACACACATAACAAAGAAATTTTACATTCAGGATTAAGATGTCTTTAAGAGTTGAGACGAGTTTGGAGGTCATCCAGCCCAACTTCCATCCAGACATCACGCCTCTCACATATAGTAGTCTTCTGAATTATAAAAATTTATAGTTATTTCCAAAAAAAAAGGCTAGATAAATAAAAAGTACTATTTATAGAAATATCTATTTATATTCCATAATTTAAATATTCAAATCAAATTGGGTAAAACTGCTTCCCTCTCAGCCCCAGACTGTATTTACACCCTGTGTATCAAATTACATTTAAACAATGAATTAGTACTAATTGACAAAAATGGAGAAAATAAGTATTGTAACATAGTCCCTAATTTTTTCATGAACATAAAATTGCAAGTCACATGTGAATTATATCTCAATGAAGCTGTAAAAAAAAAAATGCAAGCAACTTGGACTTTGGTCTCTCATTAAGGTTTGGTTTTGGAATGCAAATTGTGGTTTTTCAAAGTCAAAATCAATCTCTTACAGTCTGTATATATGTATATATTAATCATTTACAAGGACTGGGGATTCACGCATCACCAATCAAGAGGCTCTGGTGAATAACCAAATGTGTCCAACATAGAAAATAAGTCTTTACTGGTCAAAAGTATAAAAGGTTTGACCTTATTGGAAATATGAAAAAGCTGAGTACTTGGAAGATATATGAAAATACTCAGCATAGATACTATGAAAAGTTGAATAACAAAGTAACTTTTTTTCCAAAAAATTATTTTAGGCCACAGTTTGTAACGGAACTTATTGCTATTTGAAGTATCATTAAAAATAGGTTCATATAAGAGATTATGTGTCAGTAACACCTCTTTACTAATATAAAATAGGCCCCTTTTAGAAGACATACTCTAGAGCTCATTCCTAAATCTCTGTAATGTTTCTCATTTTCAAAACTTAGTATCTGATCAAACTGACCTTACTAAAATCCCAAAAATTATAAATCAATTAGAGTTCGGATTTCATTAATTTTAGCTTGTTTCATTTCATTAGCATTCGATTTTTTTGTTCCAAAAGCTCCAGCTGCAAGTTCTCTTTTTGTGTTTTGTATTTTCAGCATATTTTCTTCAACAGAATCCTTCACAATGAACTTCCCAAAAAAAAAAAAAAAAAGAAAGAAAGAAATTGGTTAAGTACTTTTAAAGTAATATTTAAAATTTTTAATAATAACCCCTATTAGGAACATCAAATGAACTACTGTCAAGACTCATCATGAAGGATAAATATGATAACAAGACTGCCCACTAAAAACAAATTCCCAGACATGATGAGAATGGTGGTATACTACAAAAGGATTTGTAATCTTATTATACAGCTTTCAGAAAATGTGCAGTAATTTCTAGAAAACTGTTCAGCTCCTTATTCTTTCTCAATATGCTACAAGAACACTTAGAACGTGACGCAGGAGCACTAGAGCTATGCTCTGCTCTCCTGTACCACCGGGCATGGTTGTCTCATATGAGGACTATAGCCCTCCAGACACAGGTGACATCTGACAACCCTATCAACAGATGAGAAAGAAGGAAAAAAACAACCTACAACTATATAAGCAAATCTGTCTCAACTAGAATAAAAGCAAAATGAATTTAACCTTATCCTAAAAAAGTTGCGAGAGAAATTTCTAGAAAGCTAAGAATGAGTCCTTATCCAGTATTAATTCATAACATTAAGCAAACAGGGAAGGGAAAAACATGTGCCTTCTCAACAGATGCTCTTAAGAAGCATCTGATAAAATTCAACATTTATTTCTGATTAAAAAAAAAACTGACTTAGTCTAGGAATAAGAGACATACTCAACCTTATTAAGGAAACTATTAAAAATTTACTAACAAAAACATTTAATATAAAACAAAGTATTTCCAAATGAAAGAAGCTGTATTATAAAACTTTGCTGGAATATGTAAGAGCTAAATAAATGAAGAAACTATGTTCCTATAGGGAAATACTCATTACTGCTAATGAAGAAATTAAATAAATTATTACCAATAGTTCCTGACCCTAAGTGTAAGAGTAGTAAAAGGAACAAACAATGTGATTTTTCAAATGAAGGGTAATGAGAACACTCTACCCTTTCAGGAACCAAAACATACTTGGAAAAAACTAACAATGTTATAAAACTAATATTGTCTTGAGAACAGGAAGAGATCAATGGAACAGAATGATCCAGATATAGACCTACATATACATTTCATATTATTAGGAAAAAAAGACTTAAAAAGAGAAAAGTGACCATACAAATTTTTTTTTTTAATTTGGAAAAAGAAAAAAATTAGACCCAATGTCACCCAATACAAATCTTCCCAAAAAATCTGAAATAAGTAGAGAATAGTTTTTAAAATCTAAAGATAAAACCTTCTTTTCCAAAAAGACCTTAAAACCTAGAAACTATAAAAAAGGCTGACAGGTTTTAACTCATAAAAATTTTAAAGCTTTTTCATGACAAAAGGATCATAAGGTTTAGAGCAGGCAAGAAAGAGCCTGGGATAAGCCATTTCTAACATACATCACCAATAACTTAGAATGTACAAAGGTGTCCTTCATATTGTAAGACTACATTCATGCTGTAACTGAAAACTAGCAAATATATAAACAAGCAATCCACAGAAAAACTATTAATGAATAGAAATGTGAATATGTTCAAGGTCTTAGGTAAATGCAAATCAGAAGGGCACTTTTTTGACCATAACATGAGCAAAAATTTCTACCAGTTTCATACATTATAAAGTCTCTTTCGACAACAACTTGACAGCTGTCAAATAAAAATTCTAAATCCAGAATTCTAGTTTTCTTAACCTATACTGAAGAAGTACTCATATATATGCACAAAAATGTATGCACAACAGTGCTCACCATAGCATTATTTTTATCATAAAAAAGTGGACTAAATATTTAATATTCAGGTTTTAGGTTTGCTCAGAGGTAGAGTGCTCGCCTACCATGTGTGGGGCACTGGGTTAGATCCCCAGCAACATATACAAATAAAATATTGTGTCCACCTATAACTAAAAAATATTAAAAAATATTTAATATTCAGGTTTTAAAAAGGAATCAAATTCACAGAGACAAAGTAAAATGCTGGTTGCCAGTAGGGCAGGAGGGAGAAATGGGGAACTGTGGCTTGAAGGGAGCAGGTTTTCACTTTGAGATGACAGCAGCATTTTGGGGACGGCTGCATGACCACCTGATGTGCATGTGCTTACTGCAACTGAATGGCACAGGTACAGTCATGGCTGTGTGTATTTCACCACACTAAAATGTGTTGAACCAAATGGACTTACACAGTATAGTATTTAAGAAAAAAGAATATGTTGCAGAATAATAAAGTATGATCCTGTTTATCTTTGAAGTAAATTTTTTAAAAGTTGAGATAGATACTAAATAAAAAATGCATGTAAGTACAGGGAACAGCATATTCTAAAAATTCATGGAGAAGAAGAGACTGAGTTTTGCTCTCCATAATTTGACTTCTATCACAATAATGTATTCATGTTATTACTTGCATAATTAAAAAAAAACACATTCTCGCCTCATCTTAAAAAACAGGTGATTCAGAAACTCACTTTAGTGATGATAACTTCTTGCTTCTGGCCAAGTCTGTGGCACCTGTCAAAGCACTGGTCCTCGGCAGCAGGATTCCAGGCCTACAGAACAGGATTGGCTTTAGTATTGGGCTGCCGGGTGAGTTATGCTTAGCCCTTTCATTTCAGCAACATGCACCATCTTTTTCTGACTGAATTCATAATGCTGACACTGCAAATGTACTGAAGGAAAACATCCACTTCCCCAATCACTCTGCTGAGAGGCAGGCATTCTCCTGTGTCACCTCACTCCACTTCTAATACTGGCTGAGTATCTCTTCGCTGAAATGCCTGGGACCATAAGTGTTTCAGATTTTAGTATTTCAGATCTGGGAATATTTGCAAAGGCTTTAATGGTTGAGAATCCCTGAACCAAAATTCTGAGATCCAAAATGCTCAAATCCAAAACATTTTTGAGTGTTGTCCTCAAAAAGAGTCCAACTTCAGAGCACTTCAGATGTTTCAGATTAAGGGTACTCAACCTGCACCCTAAATACATGGCTTAGCATGGATGTCAGCACCCAATTAATCAAGTAATTTCTGATTTTTTCACTTTAAAGTGGGTCAGAGTATAAAAGTTTATACATTCTCTTAGATGACAATTTATAATAGATGCAATTCTTGGGTCCATTTATGAAAATGTTTTCTCACCCTCTGCTAGTCTTTGGTTCTTTTACTTTGCTCTATTCAGGAAACAAAAATACACACACACAAAAAAAAGATCCCTAAAAACTGCTTAAGATTTTTGATAAGGTTTTCTATATCTGCCTAAAATCAGTTTGACTTCTGGTTAACACCAACGTAATAAAAACACTGCTTAAGCTGAAAAAGAAAATGATGATGTAATGAAATGGAGGAAATATCCAAAAAGATGGAGGTCTATAATCTAGAAAGAGAGTAGTCAACTGGTTTTTAAACAGAATCACGAATCAAGATAAGGATCACCAGGATGACTGCAGAAATTGAAAACAGGGTATTTTTGGGGAAAGGTACATTATACAGCAAATTATCAGCCGAAAACTAAAACAATATCAGATGCATATATAGATGACAGTTTTACAATATGATTTATACTTAGGCTAACTGTTCCTTTCTTTTTTAAGTTCCCTAGGGATCTGAAGGAAAAGGATGGTTTTGCTCTTGAGTTGTAATTTGAATTTGGATTCTTTTTCAGTGTGGAAGTTAAATTTAAGGACACACTTAGCTTATGATTTTCTAGAACTGATAGGTATGATATTATCTGAATATTTTGTATTTCACAGACACATTTTAAAATTGTTACCACAAAGACACCAAGTCAAATGTCTTGCTGTTGCACCTATTTTATCTAGCAACCTAAAGACAAGCTGGCAACCTACATCTAATGTGACTATCAGAAATCCAAACTGATAGCTCCCATTCCCACATGTAGTGATTACGTAAATAAACAATCTCACCAGAAGCTCATAATGGACACTATATACCACCCCTCTTACACAATGTTTGCATGAAAAGGTAAAAGATTTTCACAAATTTTTTAACTGAATTTTGTCTTCCTGGGATTTGATTTTTGTTTTAAAGTTAGAAACATTTGTCTGTCCTTTGGTTGTTTTGTTTTTGCTGAACTGGGAGCTGAACTCAAGGGCATTTTACCACTGAGCTCTACCTCCAACCCTATTTATTTTTTATTCTGAGACAGGGTCTCACCAAGTTGTCCAGGCTGCCCTCAAACTTGCAATTCTCCTGCTGCAGCCTCCCAAGTTGCTCAGATTACAGATATGTGCTGCACATAGGCCAGAGAGTGTTTTTTATAAGTATAACTGGTAATAGAGTGCGGTGGTGCATACCTATAATCACAGCAGCTCAGGAGGCTGAGGTAGGAGGATCACACAAGTTCAAAACTAGCCTCAGCAAGTTATCAGCCCCTAAGCAACTTAGTGAGACCCTGTCTCAAAATAAAATATAAAAATGGGTAGGGATGTGGTTCAGTAGTTAAGCATTCCTTGGTTCAATCACTGGTATCAAAGAAACCTTTATAATAGTAAGTACTCTATTAATAACCTCTTCCTTATCTAGTACTAAGATTATATAAATAAGACAAAATAATTTGGGAATTTGTTCTAGAAAATTAAGATTTTTGCATAAGCACTGCATTAATATCGAACAATCTATAGTTATGGTGACTTTTTTGATACCAGGGGTTGAACCCAGGGGCACTTAACCACTGAGCTACATCCCATCCTTTTTTATATTTTACTTTGTGACAGGGTCTCACAAAGTAGCTGAGGCTGGCTTTGAATTCATAATTCTCCTGCCTCAACCTCCCAAGCTGCTGGGATTACAGGCATGTGCCACTGCCCGTCGAAGCTTTAGTATGGCTAAGAATCAGTCCAAATGCAATTTAAAACCTCTGTCCTCAGATTGAAGAGGTCTTAAATAATAACCATAAAACTCCTTTAAGATTTAAAACTTCACTCTAAAGCACTAAGGCAAATATAAACCTCTGCCAGCCACAATATGTGCCTATGAAAGCCTACATATGACTGGCTGGAATCTTACTGTGAAGGTCACCCTCAGTTGAGGGAAAAGAGGAAAAAAGCTTTGGTACACAGGTGCATGAATCAACTAAAACCTCACCAGAAAAAAAGATGTGTAAGGTTCGTACACACAGTGAGCCTGCAGTTCAGACACCAGGTGAGACCACATGCTGCATCTCACAACACATAGCACAGGGCCGTCTGCAGCCCACATAGCACCCGGCACAAACCAGGATCACATCAGTTCAGCCCCGTGTGTGTTCAGAATGTGCTACTGTGTGGACACCACCCCAGCCCGGCACTCAGACTTTAGCTTCCTTCCACCTCTAGGTCCGAAATGTACATCCACAAGTGACTGCACAACATTAGGCAACTTTCTACAAACACTCCATTAGTTATTTCTCCAATTGTGATCCCGACCACCTGAGTTACCTGTGATCAATGTTAAGAATGCAGATTCCTGAGTCTTACCCAAGACCTCTTCAATCTGAGGACAGAGGTCTTAAACTGCAGTTGGACTATTTCTTAGCCATACTAAAGCTTTAAGATCACTATCACATAACAGGCGTCAGACTCCCATTGCCTGTACCACACCTTGACACTAAGCAGGGCCTCATCTCTCACAGGCTGAATGGACCGCTTACGTGTTCAGTTAGTAGGTATTTTTATTCTGCACACAGAAGAGAAGCAGAATAGTACCACATAACAGTACTTAAGAACACACACTATGACTCTGGTGTTCCCTACTGTTAGCTGTGTGAAGCTGGGCAGTTTACTTCTCTCCTTCAGTTCCCTCATCTATAAAATAAGGATGTTATTTCCCTCATAAGAATGTCGTGGGGATTTTAGTTAACATATGTAAATCCCTTAAGAGAAAGCCCCCAACATACACATTTACTAAGCTATTATCTATTTCTAAAGTCTGCCTCAGAATCTTCATAATAATAAATATGAAGTATCTGCAAAAGAGTTTGTCTTTTGAAAAGCCTATAAAACTACTCACTGGATCCATTAAAAATACCCGAGAAGCTGCACAAAGATTCAAACCAACTCCCCCTGCTTTTAAGGACAGCAGCATGATAGTTGGAGAGCCTGCTTCAGTGTTCTGGAAACACTGAATGGACTCAGCTCTTTTCTTCTGGGCCATGGAACCATCCAGACGAGTGAACACAAATCCAGAGGCTCTAATAGGGACAAGGAGAGAAGTAACTCTTACTTTATTTAAAAAAAAAAAAAAAAAAAAGTTAAATAATAGTTCAATCAATTCTTTCACTAATGTATATATGTGTCTACTTATTCTTGCAGTACTGGGGATCCAACCCAAGGCCTTGCACATGCTAGGCAAGTGCCCTCCCACTGAGCTACATCTCCAACCCTAACTTACCTTAACAAACACTACGGAAGACCTACTAATATGCCAGCCACTGTGTTTTCTAATAAATTAGGGATCTGATCTTTTGAATCCTATGCTGCCACAAAACAGTCTTTTTTGTGACTCTGAACATCACTTCTGACAGATAAAATGACTAAAACTGGCAAAACATTAGATATTTTTCTTTGATTCAAATCAATAAAAGTATATTAAATCCTTTGAGTCAAAGTGAAAAACAATGAACTCACTTAAGTGGTGTTTCTATTAGAGACAGGAACGTTGTAAACTGAGAAACAACTAAACTTTTTATGTTTGGATTCTTCTTTCTTAAGTCAATCAAAGCATGCATTAGAGCATTAATCTGAAGAAAAAAAAATTAAGATATCCATTAGATTCCACTTTTAAATGGCAAAATAAACCCCACATTCTTAAAAATTTTATCCTGTGATTGTACATATTAATAGTATTCAGTTTATTTCTGAACATACATATAATATGCACTGATCAAATTCCAAAATGTTGACCAAAAAAGGTCCTGCCATGTTACTTAACTAAAAGGCAAAATGAGACTAAATTTTTTGAAAAAACTAAAAGAATACTACAATAAACTGAAACCCTTTCTCTCTCCTCTGAAATTCACCACATAAAGTAAGCAAAAAATCAGTAGCCAGAAAAAGGAAATTCAAAAGACATGATTAAAAGTAGAATGACTGTTACATGATGTGTAATCTCTTATATAAAAAATACTCAAATATCTGTACATGTGTACTTTACCTTTGAACTGGATGTCCATTCCATATTGGACTTTTTCTCACTGTCACATGCCAATTCTTCTGGAGGACATTCTAATAAATTGTCTCCATGTATATCATTTCTGCATAAAGGGCATTTAGCATGTGGCTGTTTAAGAACAAAATAAGGGCCACACTGGTTAGAGGAAAAGAAATATAAATTTGCCTAAACATTTTAATAGATGACAGACTCTGTACCTCTTGTGGCCAGCACTTTATTGAGCCAGATTCAGTCACCTAAGGTAGATCTGTACATGCTGAGCTCCAGCCAGCATGTACAGATGGAAGGGCTCATGGGATGAAGAAAGAGGACAGCGAGAGTGTGTGGCCTAGGGCTGGGCTGGGGCTCAGCGGCAGAGCACTAGCTTCGCATGTATGAGGCCCTGGGCTCAATCCTCAGCACCACATAGAAATAAATCAACAAAGTAAAGTATTTGTCCATCTACAACTAAAAAATAAACATTAAAAAAAAAAAGTATGTGATCTTGACTGGCAGCAAGAGCTTGAAATGCTAAATACCACATCATTTGTAGGCAATTCTTATGACACCTTATACAGCTGTCCAGATCTGCCAACCACTATCAGGTTTGTTCAAAGCAACATCTGTTGTCTGTTATACTAAGACCTGCTAGTAAAATTAGATTATATCTTAAATACCTAGATACAAATACTACTGCAATAAGAAAAGTTTCTGAAACTGAAACTCTTAGAAATCAGTATGCTAGAGTTACCTCTTGGGAGAAGGAAGATGGCAAAGGATTGGGAGGAGATACATGGATGTGTTTACCTTATGATAATTATAATTCTCTAACTGTACAACTGTAATTTATCCACTTTTTTTCTAAATGTATTCTACATGTCAAATCAAAATGTTTAAGAAAATTTGCACTAGCTGCAGGACTGCTTAAAAAGATTATTCTACCTCAAAAAAATTTACCACACAGAAGTATTTAGATCTACATTACCCAATATGATGGCAAATAACCACATGTGTCAATTAAGCTTTTTAAATGAGTCAAATTGATGTGATAGGTGTATACAATACCACCAGAATTTGAACATCTAGTTAAAAATAATGTAATATATCACATTTTTATTTTAGATATACTGGATTAAAGTGTATTATTAAAATAAATTTCATGTTTTTTTTTCACAAAAAATATGGCTGCTATAAAATGGAAATTATCTTTCAGCCTTTTCTCATCAGTATATTTATTAGCAATGATCTAAACAGTACACAGAACTAGGATTACTGTCTGTAAAAAAGTGCCTCCAAAAAAAGTGTGTGTGTATGTGTGTGTGTATATATATATATATATATATATATATATATATATATATAAATAGTTAAAAGGGAATAACAATGAGAAATAAATCATCTATGAAGATACTGAAATAATTAATCATAGAAAAGGTCATTATTAAATATAAATCGAAACTTCTATTTCCTTGGAACTGGGTTTCCATTACACTAAAGAAAGAGTAGGCACCACTCCATACAACAGTGATCCTATACTGAACAAAATACTTACCTGCTCATTCTGAATGACCTGACAAATACAAGGTTTACAAAACACATGTGCACAATGTGTTATCACAGGAACTGTTAAAGAATCCAAGCAAATTGCACATTCTTCATCTGAACCTGAGCTCAGAATTAACTTCATCTTCCTTATTAACTTCTTTCTCAATTCTTCAGGTGTATCATTTCCTAGAGAAAAGGCTGAAAAATTAATTTCAGAGCAAGATTTATAACATGGCTAGACAAGTTAATCTACCTTACATAAGGCAAAAACGTAGTCTTTTCATCTGTTCTTGACATGGCAAAAAGCTAGTTTAAATTTGAAATTTTAAGAAAAAATCAGAAGACAAAATAATAGATGATTCCTACCAAACCTCCTATAGAAGCATCATTACAGCTTGATCTGTTTACACTAGCAGACTAAAAGATCCAACTTGAACTTGAACCTTTCATCTAAGGGTGTCTACCACTAGAAATCCTGCAAGAACCTTATAATTCCCTTTCTCTGGTAAAAAGTTCCTGAGTACATTCCCTGAGTACACTAAGCCCTTTAATAAACAATGTCCACAGGGCAAAATGAAACAATAAACCAAATTTAAGCCACATAAAAATCTTCTCAGATTTAAATTACTTCTAACAAATACAATGGCACACCTCCAACATACTTCTTACCTGAGGAGCCACTGGAAGACACTGCATTTGTAAGAAGGTGAGTATGACAACAAATCTGCCGCAGTCTAAGCAGAAGACCCAGGACATCTGCGTAGTGTGCAAGGACAGTTCCTTCATTAAAGTACCTAAAACAGAAACGTGTTACGAGAGAGATCCTCTAAACGACTTCTCTGGAAATCACTTCAAAACAAGAACAAAAGCCAGAAAAGCATACTTTAATTTAATGATACCAAGAGAGATTTGTTAACCACAGAGCACTACAGATGAGCAATGGCTGCCAGCTGTAGGAAAAGCTGGACAAGATGTTGAGGGATATGACCCACCAAACCACAATCCTTTAAAAGAGATGGTACAGACTCAGGGTGCACACCTGGTGCCCTGAGCTTCTCTGCATACGGTTATACCAAAAAAGGAAGGCAAGCTGCACGAGGAAGCGCAGGAATGCACTCGACACATGCAGGCCCGGTCCTCCACACCTCACAGCTCCAGGGCCTTGAATCTGTTATGTGCGCACTAACAAAGAACCTAGAACAGATGTATATCCCAAAAGTAAACTGAAATATTTCCTGCTGTTCTGGACATGGGTATGAACCTCACATGAACCTGGACTAGCAAATACTAGTTCAGTAAGAATTCAAGATACTTGAATGCTAAGTAATAATTAGCACAGAGCAAGGAAGGCAGCAAAAGGAAAGTCACCAGAGAAACACTGCCATAGAACAAACAGAAATTATGACCAAGGATACCGCCATGACTTCATGTCACTCAATAAAACTCTTCTTCCTTAAAAAAGAATCCTAAGGCAACGACAAAGTGCTCTGAAAAGAAGACCTGGCTTCTACCAAAGCCATGATGGGCCTGACCTTCCTGCAGTTCTCGTGCTGGGAGGATGCCCCACTTGTGCAGTCCTGCTCACTCTAGGTCCTAGCAGCACACACATCACACATGCTTCTGCTGGACCAGACTCCATTCCAACCAGTTCCTCATCCGCTGCAGTCAGTCTCGTCAGTTCCCACTCTCAGATTCCCACATTTTGTTCCTTTTGTTGGCAAGTCCTGTTGACCAATTTCTCTATCCACCCTACAGACAGCACCCTGTCACTCCCAACACCGTACCTTTTAAAGATAGCTGCAGTCAGCAGACCTTCCTCAGCCCGACCCCACCTTCCTCTGGAGATGGCCAGCCTCACAGGCCACTGCCTGACTCTGGATGCTATTTGCTCCCACTGGGCTTCACTTCTTCTACACACCTGCTGTATTGTCCTCTGGAGGATTCTCCTCTGTAGTACACATACATTCTCTTCCCCTTAGAAGCAGTTACCCATCCCAGCAGCTCAGGAGGCAGAGGCAGGAAGATCACAAGTTCAAAGCAAAAAGCAAGGTGCTAAGCAACTCAGTGAGACCCTGTCTCTCAATAAAATACAAAACAGGGCTGGGGATGTGGCTCAGTAGCCAGTGGCACTGAGTTCAATCCCCAGTACCACCCTCCCTGCCAAAAAAAGCAGTTACCCAAACCCATTAAAAGCTGAACTAACAATCAAGTACCAACCCTACATACCAGTCTCATTTTTTTCTTCCTTTTAAAGATAACCTTAGTGGAATCCAGTTCATCTCTGCAGTCTCCATTTCTTTGTAATCTACTTCCTCACCTGAAAGTTTACCCTGGTAACTCCTGATCACAAGATTAATGGCCCTTTCTGAGTTCTCTACACCATGTGACACCACTGATCACTCCCTCTTTCTTGTACTATAACTTTCTTTTCTTTCTTCATACTTTTATCTTTAACGAATCTACAGTAACTTTTTAAAATCTTAATTCATTTAAATGTGCACATCCTCCTTATAGTTTTGGTCCTTAATAAGTTTAACTATCTCTCTCTCTAGTCATGCATCCATCCTCTTCCAAATGGTTTTTATGAACTCCCATGACACAGTCAAAAATAGAAGCAAGCAAGGTCTTCTGACAAGCAATTCAAAACTTATGATTTTATGTAGACTAAATTTTTTTCCAGCCTAAAGGAATTACTTACCTGGTAAAATACACTATTATGTCATTCACTTCAACTATAATTTTTAAACAAAAAAAAAATCCTATAGACTACAGAAGAAAATTATCTTTCAATAAATTTGCAACTTTACTGCTAACATATATTAAAATAACAACAACAACAACAAAAACGAAACGTGATTCAGTTAGTGGGAAACAAAGAAAGAAAAGTTTGAACACAGCTCTCTCTCCATACCTTCCAATAGTAGCTTTGCCTTCATTTTTCACAGATTGATAAATCTTTCTCTCTTCATCTGAAAGTGTAATGTGCTGAATAAATACTTTACGTTCTGGTAACTCCAAAACAGGCTTTCCTTTAATTTTGCTTGTCTTTGTTCTTCTAAGTGTGATATTTTTAATTAGGGACTGTAAACGTCTAGTCAAAATAAAAAAAATAATAATAATTAAAAAAACAACTTTTTTATTTCTACATAGCAAGAAAAAAAAATTTAACTTATTACTATTTTATAACCTTAGTAAAATTTTTTTAATCCTTATTTGAGGTCTTATCCAATCTGATAATCACAGAACTATTCTACAAGCAGAAAATTATTACAACAAATGCACTGAAATTTTCTCAACTAAATACCAATCAGTTTAATCTTCTTAAATCCTGTCTTTTCTTAAGCTCTTCTCTCCATTTTTTTTGTTCCAGTCATTAATTCTCAATTGTCTCGTCAACTACATCATCAACAGTCAAGACTCAGATTCTTATGCTATAATCACAAGGTGCTTCATTTAATGTTGCAAGAATACAAATATGGGTAAGAGCCAACCTTCTGTGAGCCAAAATAAACATTTTTACTTAATAAGTTAAAAAAATCCTGTGTTCTATAATATGAAAATCAACAGTGTTATATGAAAATCTAAAGTGATTTTAATAAATAACAAGTGTCCCCAAAATAAAAACATGATGTGAAAATTCAGGGGAGAAACACCTTCTTAGTTCCACAATCTTTACAGCTCTCTCTCAGCATCAGAATTAAAGGAGGCACACCACCTCTTTAAGAACTGATGTACACTTCCCCAACAGTGAAATACAAAAACAATTCCTTAACCCGAATTTAAATAGCTGGTTCAAGTGGTCAGTTCTGCCAACTACGTTAATGGCTTCTGAATCTTTTTCACTCTAACTCATAGTAAGAAACACATTTTACTGCACCTGGAAAACATACACAAACAAATATATTTCTCAAAGCAATATTTACCATGCATGATACACTTTGAACTTTTATTTTCTCTTCTACTGTTTCATTTTCTTTCCAATGCTGACTACAACCTTTATAACAATTTTGTAACCCACTAATGGTCCCAAATCCTCAGTTTAAAAATCACTGCTCTAAGATAAAAAACTTGAAGCACATTATCCTAGCAAATGGCAAATGGCTGCCACCAAGTTGAGTTTTCATTTATGTGTTCAACTTTTATCTGTGTCCACCAGAAACAACTATGGGAAACGTCCTTTCATAAAAAAACTTGTTGAGGTCACTGAATCACATCATCAACAATCATGTACAAGACTATATGAATTATGACAATTTAATGCTTATAGAATCCTGAAGGATACTATTTTTCCTATCACTGTTGAATCTGTTAGTGGGGGCTCCAGTGGCTAAAAGCAACACCCATAGCACAAATCCCTGCCTTTCCATTCAGTTTGGCTAAAACAGAAAAAAAGCAATTATTGGTGATTAGAAATCTTTTGTCTCCTCAAATAAAAGTCACTATGTTCTAAGAGTCAAAGGGATACAATGTATACACTTTTTAGAAAGGGAAGTCAAGAGTCAAATAAAAAGAATAATGGAAGTGGTTCCACTGTCTGTCACTAACACACACATCAGCTGTTATGAAGTGACTTACCTAAGTCCTCCTTCATCTCCCATAGTGACGGGACGCTGTATTGTTCTATGCCACCATTCTCTATCAATAAATGGTTTAAGTTTTAAAAAGGACAGAAGAGACCATAAGTCCTTCAAAGAATTCTGGATAGGAGTTCCTAAAAATAAACGGAAACTGTTATAACTCCTCCTTTTTCTTTTTTGATAGTTCTAGAATCAAACCTGGGACTTCACACGTGCCAGGCAACCACTCTTACCCCTGGATCATACCCCAGTCCCTATTGATGCTTAAGAACATCTGTCCTGCACAACCAGATGAAACAGATGAAAACAGACACTCTGGATGAGGCACACCACTAACAGCTGTGCCTGCAGTCCTTTGTTACACATGTACACATCTCAAAATATAATTTTACTCTAATTTTTAGCTGTCACTCGTCAACATAAGGGGAACAGAAAAATCCAGTAAACTCCACTTTTTCTTCATTGCATACCTAGCTTATTTGGTTTTAAAATAAGTAGCACCAGCAAGAAAAATAAGCAACTAATATAAATTTATATTCCCTTTCTCATCTTCCAGTAAAGGTATCATGAATAGCAAACAGGCTCTAAGATGGATAATAGGAAAGTCAAGATTCTGATTATAGGATTGGAGTGTCTATTCTTCCCTGAGGTTCAAGAATAAGCAGGTTCCATAAATAAACTATGACCCCAAGGGTGTTATAAAATGAGCAATTATGAAGAACAAGTCAAAACACTTGATTAAATTGTTTCTATCATTAATTTTAGAATAGACTTTTTAGTCAATTACAATGTTATATCACCAACTTAATAGTTAAAAAGTTTTTTTTCTTTCTTTCTTTTGCAGTATGGAGGATCAAACCTAAGGCCTTCTATTTTAGATGAGCATTCTACCACTTACATCACAGTCCCCAAAATTATTATTATTTTTTAATTTAACACAAGATTCCCACTTTTACCACTTTCACATAGGTGCTAGCTGGAGTAACAAGTGCATCCAAATTGGAAAAGGAGTTAAAAGTGTCACTGTTAACAGAGAATATGGTTTTATATGTTTAAAAAAAACCACCAAAAAACAAAAACTCCTCTGGCTCAAAAAACAAAACAAATTTGGCAAAGTTGCAGGATACAAAATCAGTAGTAGCATTTCAATATGGCAATAGCAAATTACATGGAAAAAAAATGAAGAAACCCCATTTACAATAGCTATAACCAACCAAGCAACCTAGGAATAAATATAACCAAAGAGGCAAAAGATGTCTACAAGGAGATCTAGGAAACAGTGATAAAATTGAAGAGAACGCAAAAATATAGTGAAAAACACCGTCACAGATTGGAAAAATCAATACTGAGAAAATGTCTATAGCACCCACAGCGATTTACAGATTCAGTGCAATCTGTATCGATATATCAAAGACATTCTTCAGAATTAGAAAAGGAAAAAAAAATTGTAAAATTCACATGGAATCTCCGCCAGGCACAGTGGCACACGCCTGTAATCCCAGCAGCTCAGGACGCTGAGGCAGGAGGACCGCAAGTTCAAAGCCAGCCTCAGTAATGGGGAGGTACTAAGCAACTCAGTGAGACCCTGTCTCTAAATAAAACACAAAATAGGGGTGGGAATGTGGCTCAGTGGTTCAATCCTCAATTCCAAAAAAGAAAAAAAATTCACAAGGAATCTCAAACTCTGGAACAGCCAAAGCAATCTTGAGTAAAAAGAATAGAGCAGAAGCACTATATTACCCGACTTCAACCATCAACTGAAAGTCTGTGAGAATCAAAATAGCATCACACTGGCATAAAAACAGATACACAGGCCAATGGAACAGAACAGAGAGTGTGGAAATAAACCTACAAATCTATCCACATAATTATCAACAAAGGTGCTAAGACCAGGTACAAGAAAAGGACCTTTTCAATAAATAATGCAGAGAAATTTGGATATCTCTATGCAGAAGAATGAAACTAGACCAGACCCTTATATCCCATCAGTTTCAAAACTCAACTTGAAATGGATTAAAGACTACAGGCAAGACCCAAAACTACTAGAAGAAAACAGGTAAAATGTTTTAGAACACTGGAATGAGCAAATATTCTTCTTTCTTTTTTTGATAAGATCCCAAAAGATCCCCAAAATGCAGGAAACAATTAAAAATAGACAAATGGAATTACATGAAGGTAAAAAGCTTCACACAACAAAGGAAACAATTGTCAGTGAAGAGGCGACCTATAGAATGGAAAAATTATCTGCCAACTATGTATGTGACGGGGGTTGCCGTCCAGAATATATAAGGAACTCTGGAAATTAATAGCAAAAGAAAAAAATTGTTTTTAAATGATCAATACATCTAAGTAGACATTTCCCAACAGAAGATACAGAAATAGCCAACAGGTATATGAAAATGATGCTCAACATCATTACTCATAAAAGAAATGCAAGTCAAATCCACAATGAGACACTGCCTCACTCCATTCAGAATGACTTATCGAAAGACAAAAGACAATTCTTGGCAAAGACATGAGGAAAAGAGAGCCTTGTGCACTGTTAGTGGAAATGCAAATTAATACAGTCATCATGGAACATGGAAAGCAGCATGGAATACAAAGTCATCTCACAGAAGTGTGACCAGAGGCTGATGAGAGGAGCAGGGAGGGAGTAGGAAAAGCTTCGTCAGTGGGTACTAAGGTACAGCTAGAAGAAGTAGGTGGCTACAGACAACATCAACACACTTCAAAGAGCCAAAAGAAAGGACTTTGTTTTCACCCAAAGAAAGATAAACAATTAAGGAGATAGTTAGGCTTACCCTGAATAATGACACAACGTGTACATATCTTGAAAAGCCACATGATACCCCATAAATATTTTAATACTTATAGGTCAATTTTAAAAACAAATCAAAACGGTGTAAGATAAAAATAAGTCTGATGTCATAATTACCTGTCAATACCCATCTCCTTTCTGCTTCTAAATCGAGTGCAGCTTTTGTCTGCTGAGCATTTGGATTTCGAATGGCATGGCCTTCATCCAGGATCACTCTTAGCCATCTTATGCTATGTAATGGACTGTCCCCTTTAGTCTGAAAGAAATGTGTCATGACAGTTGAAAAACACAGGAACAGGACATAGTACTTCATATAATTTGCTTAATAATATTTGCTCTTTTTCTTTAACATCAACAATAATGATAACTATTAATTATTATTACATTGCTTTTAATTCAAGAACTATGCCCGTTAAAGTACTGAACACTCACAAGCTGAGCATTATCAGAGGTAAGAACACTGAAGCCCAAGGTGCCAAGTTTGCTGTCCAAAGAACCACCATTAGGAAGCAGAAGAACCTGCCTTCAAACCCAAGTCTAGTCTAGCTCGCTAAAGAATCAAACTGTAGGATACCCTGAACTACTCTGCATCAGATTTACAATGATGATAAACAATTGCCAGTTATAAGAATTCTTTCAATGTAACAACCTTGATTTCTTTTATATAAAGGTAACATTCTTACCCAAAGTCTGAAATTATTTTCCTCCATTTTTTTTAGTATTACTTATTGGTGCATAATAATTATACATAACAGTGGAATTCATTGTTACATATTTGCACTTGTGCACAATTTAATAATATAATTTGGTCGATTTTACTCCCCAGTACCTCTCCTCTCCTCTTCCCATCTCCTTCCTCTATTCTACTGGTCTCTCTTCTATTTTCATGAGAAGACTGAAATTGTGACTAAAAGGTATTTTAAAAAATGTTTTAACTGAAGAATTTGAATTATATATGTTTAAAAAAAAAACTAGATTCCTAAAAGAACCGGGAAACTTATTATCTGCAGCTGCAGAAAAGCTATTTTTTAAACCAAAATATTAATCAAATCATTACAACAGAAAACAATTTTCCAGAATAAAAAAATTTTCATTTATAAACTGCTACATATACTTGTTACAAATCCAAAGTTAAATTTTAACTAAAAACATTCTAAATGGAAAACATTTCTAAATTAGTATCTAAACAAAATACAATCTTTCCTTTTTTAACCAAGTTTTTTAAAAATCCTACTATTCTCTACATAGTAGGTATTAGAATAAAAGAGTACACAGTTTGAATTTTAGAACACTTCAGAAACCTGAAGAATGATAACAGTCCTTAAAGTCAACCTTAAATCTCTAAATATCAGCACACTTACTCCATAGTCATGAGTTAAAATGTTGTAGGTAGTCAAAACAATATCCTGTTTTGAAAGCAAGGCTGGGTCTCTAATACGATCAGGACCATAATAAACATAAAAATTCAAGTGCACCTCTGATTTTATATGTTGCCCAAACTGGTCCTAGAAGAAAATTAGAAATATTTTTAATAATGTATTATGTACATAAGAAATACAGTCTTGGAATAGTATCACAAATCAAGCTACCACAAGTGCACAAAATAAATTTTTTTTGTAATCTAAACTAACAAGATAATGATAACTATTAATTATTATTACATTGACAGAAAAACTGACACATACAGTAATCCTGGACCTACCAATATAATAAAAAGCTATTCCATTTTAAAGAGAAAAAAGTTATCAAGCTTCTTTCAAACAGAAATTAGCATTTTGAAAATTTAATATTTTAATAAAAATGTTTTTCTATGAATTAGAAGACTCTTAATATCAAGATTAAACATAATAAACCAGCAACTAATATTTCCAAAGATGTAGGGCAAGATTCAAGCACAGTACCCATTCTTTCCTTCACTTTACTAGGCCTGCTATTTGCCAAATATCAACCATAACAATGGTGCAGCTGAAAAGGGGAAAAATAACAAACTGTCCCTGTCTTGTTTTTTTGTTTTGTTTTTATAAATCATGAAAACAATTGACCTGGAAGATTTTGAGGGAAAAAAAAAATTTAGGATTAGGATGTACAACAAAAATAGAAGATGGTCAGGGACAGCGCCTATCACTCACTATTCAGAGTGCGCTCATGCTTTTATTAGGAGGAAGGGCATACTGCAGCAAATAAAAAGTAATGCGAATGTGTCAGACTCTTGGTGATTATTAAAGCTTTCTGAGTAAATGCAGATCTCATTAAAATGCCTCATAATTTTTAAAAAAATACCACGCTTTAAAGGAAAGAAGAAAAACTTAACAGGAACTTAACAGGACCCAGAACAAAGGCAAAGAAACAGTGGTTAGAAAGTTAGGTAGTAAGACATTCTTGAGAGCCAAAGAATATCAAACTTCAATGATGACTTTTAATTTGTAAATTATGTTCATCCTATTTATAAAAAGGTTTGGAGATGGGTTACAAAATAAGACAAAGAAAGGCAGAAGAACAAAAACAAGCTCAGGGTCTCCACAAGGAGGTCAAAGAAGCTCTCCCAAAACTTTCCAGAAAAGGTGGGAGTAAACCCCAGACAACTGTGGGCTGAAGAGAGCTGCAATATGAAATAGAACCTGTTTCCCAGTAAACAGGAAATGTGAAATGATAAAGGTAAAAATATAGAGAATTTTCAAGAAATTTGGTGGCGAAGAAATCTAGTACTGAGAAAAAATTCTATATAAGCAACCTGAGTCAGAGGGTGGCAATAAAATAGCACAGTGTATTTCTGAAAGAATTAGATTGAGAATAGAAGAAAATCAACTTTCCTGAAGAAAAAACTACCATTACTCTGTTTCTGGATACTCTGCTGGGTTCCATATGAATACAGAAAATGACAAGTGTTATGGTTTAGATATGAGGTATCTCCCAAAAGTTCCTGCTAATGCAGGAATACTCAGAGGTAATCAACCTGTCTTAGTTTAAATGGATGGGTCGTAACCATAGGCAGGTGGGGCATGGCTGGAGGGGCTGGTCACACAGGGGGTGTACCCTGAAAGGGTGCACCTTCCCTATGGTCCCTTCACCCTATCCCTTTGCTTCCTGCCTACCATGAGCTGACAGCTTTCCTCTGTTGGGACCTTCCCAGTGATGTGCTGTCTCACATCAAGTCCAGAGCAATGGACTCAGCCATCTACAGACTAAGATCTCTAAAAACACGAGCCCCAAATAAACATTCTCTTGTCTAAGTTGTCCTTGTCAGGTGGTCACAGAAAAGAAAAAGGTACTAAAACATTAAACAACATGTCTAAATATCCAGAATTAATATGTGATAGAAGATGGACTGTCCCTAGGCCTTAATCCTTTAAGTGGATTATTTTCCTTATTTGGGGTGGGGGGAAAGGAAGATCAGTTTCCATGTTCTTTAGAACATTATGTCACTCACTTGGGAGACAGCAAGCAGCTTGATGAGAGACTGAAAAATTCTAACTCTTTACCTTGAACCCCTATATGCCCAACCATCCCTCATTCCTTTCAATTTTCACATAATCTCAGTAGGAAAGACTTGGGAAGTTTCATTTACTATGTTTATATTACTCAAACTTTGGTTTCCAAATATAAAATTATAAAGAAATACTGATGCTGTGAGTGGTGCACGCCTGCAATCCTAGCAGCTCAGGAGGCTGAGGCAGGGGGATCACAAGTTCAAGGCCAGCCTCAGAAACATAGAGGCAGTAAGCAACTCAGGGAGACACTGTCTGTAAATAAAATACAAAATAGGGCTGGGGATGTGGCTCCGCAGTTGAGTGCCCCTGAGTTCAATCCCCAGTGCCTCCTGTCAAAATAAATAATTAAAAAAATAAAAAGAAATACTGATAACCCAGTTTTAAAATACATCCCTATATACATGCCTTTAAGGAATCATAATTATATTGTTTATGCTTCCATTAATACTGCTATGCCTCACCCTACAACAGCCATTCAAATGTGCGTGCACTGCCCTTCCCAGGAGAAATCACACATCAAAACAAAGTTTTATTAGAGCAAAAAAGAGGAATAGATCACTAAAACTATCTAGTCCTAAGAGGAAAAATGGATGCACTGAGATAAGAGGTATTTCCTTTTTTAAAAAACAAATAAGCCAAAAACTTAAACAGAAAAGCCCTGCCACAGCAAGCAAGCCCATAAAGTGAAGGAGAAATCCATTCAGTCAAAACTATCTAGTCCTAAGAGGAAAAATGGATGCACTGAGATAAGAGGTATTTCTTTTTTTTTTAAAAAAACAAATAAGCCAAAACTTAAACAGAAAAGCCCTGCCACAGCAGGCAAGCCCATAAAGTGAAGGAGAAATCCTTTCAGTTAACACCAGGCCAAGAAGAAAAAGCCAAGAACAGACACTAGACGATCACTATCTTTCCCAATGCAATTCCGACCACTGGTGGTAAAAGCCCGATGACAACAATGAAGAGTAAGTGAAAGCCCCCGGCAGGACGAACCTGCAGCATGGCAGTGAAGGTGAGCAGAGGAGCACCAGCAGAGGTGAGGTCTGACAAGAGGACAGTGGAGTAGGATGAAGCAGCCCTAGTGTGCCGCACGGACACCAGTGGGAAGAGAGCAGATTATCAACAGAGGGGGAAGAGGAGAAAAGGCAAAGGCAGAAAAGACAGAAAACAATGTACACACTGAAGTACTGGTCTTAAAAAGAGGTGAAAGACCTCCTTCTCTCAGATAAAAGGAGCAAAGACAGAGAACTGATAACCTCAGAGGCAGCAAGAATGCAGGTTCATATATAGGGGACGCCCACAGTGCTTTCAAAAGACTCAGTTTTTCATTACAATGTGAAGTCTTAAGCGCAAATTGGACAGGAAGCAAGCAGCACTTCCCATGTTATGTTTTGGAAAAGAAAAGCAATCTGTCGGGTGGGCAGGTGGGGGGACAAACTCCTCTGGTGAGTAACCTTGAAAGCACAGGCTCAGGAGTCCTAGTATCGGACACAGTACCCAAGTTCCACCATGTGTTTCTCGGGTGATATTACTCAAGCTACTTAACCTCTATGTTTCAATTTGGTCAGCTGATAAGTGAAAAATCTATAAAAAGAGCTTAAGAACAATCAAAGCAGAAAGCACCTGTGTTATAAAAATAAGTAACTATGCATGCAATTATCAGAAAAAGAAGTTTTGATAGTCAGTTGGTAAACATGGTGGAATATTAAATTATGTATCCTTTCTATTCAGGGAACAAAAGTGGCAAAGGCAAAAATATAACCAAATCTCATATTAGCAACTGAAGTTCTTTAGCATAAATCTTCAAAGAAAAATTACTTCAACTCAGCAAACATAATCCCAACTCACCTAACACAAAATGATGAAAAAACATATTTCTAACAGAATACATTTTATAAGACAAATATAAATTACACCACATTTTAAATGAAGACTTCAAAGACTTACAATCCAGTTGCTCAACACAGAAAGTGGGCAGATAATCAGTGTTGTTCTTGGTCTCTCTTCAACATCAGTTTTCTTTGAACCCTCCACTGAAGACGCTCCTGAGGACAAATCATTGACAAAGCCTTTGACTACTTTTATTTTATTTTGGGGGTGAAGGGGACATACATGTCAATAAGGAGGTGGCAATCATCTGCCTCATGAGAAGAGAAATTGAGTAGAATTAAAATGAAGTGGATGAACTTGTGTCTGTAGCCATGAAGGAACAGAGACTAAATTTTACCTTGTCACTTTAAAAACCTAAAACCCCAGAGAATGTTTATCAGAAGAGCCAGCGGGATGTGCCTGGAAGGATACAGTGGCAGCAGTCTGTGACACTGCTGGGTGTGCACAGCCTACAGTGCTATTTGCAATGGTTCTACACGGTTTCTTAAACCTGCAGTATTTGTACTCCAAGCTGGCCCCAAGTGATCTTTACTTTGCTACAACAACTTGTGCATCCATCCCCCCATTACAAAGGGCAGCCCTCTGTCACCCACAGGATATCGTCAAAATGACTCAGGTGACACATACTCCAGTGAAGGAAGCGGGCCACAGACTAAGTATGTAACATCAGGCAATGACAATGTGAAGAAAAAATTAAATGTGATGTGAGGACAGAAACTGTGGGCTGGAGGAGGTCTGAGAGGGAGGGTTATAGAGGGTGCTGCTTTTTGGGTGACAATCTCTTAGAAACCTAAGTGAAGCAAGACAGCAAGCTGAGCACATATTCAGGGACACTGGGCTGGACACTGAAGTCCTAATAGCAGTTGATGAAAGCACAGAGATAAGACGCATTTGCTGAAATGCCAATGTATCAAACAGATGAGACCAAGGGGCAGAGACACACACTGCCCCAGATCTCTGCATCCTTAGCTCAATCTCTTTCCATCTCAAATACTTACTCTTAAGCAATGTTTTCAAATGAGCTACAAAATACAAAATTATAATAAAGATCACTAATATTCTTCAATAAAAAGCAAATTTTAATCATAACAAAAACTAAATGTTTATTATAATTCAACTGAAATCAAATTAAGTAATCACACTTTAAAGCAATTATAAAATTACTCTTTTGTGTCTTCACTAGAGAACTCCCTGTGCTTATTTATGCCTTTGTAAAACAAGCACAGTAGGAAAAAGAACTGAGGGAAATGACATCAGGATGTGGCTCTTCCCTTTGCTCTATTTTCTAAACTTCTTTAATATGGTTTAATAACTTTTGTCATTTAATTTTTCATTGAAAAACAGAAAAAAATGGAAAACTAGCAGATTCACTGACCCCTTTTCAAGGTTTTCTTCTTTGTTGCAGAGCTAGGTGAAGTCAGTGCACATGAAAAGGCTGCATCTTCTTTGACCTTGGAAGATCCTGCTGATGTAAAACCACAGCCAATCAGATACTTTACAGTGACACCTTTCCTGGGCTTTATGAGAGGAAAGAGATCCCATTTTTACAGCATGTTACGAGCATATATTATTGAATAAAAAAACTATCTGGTAACAAAAATTGTCACCTCTGACAATAACTGTGTCTCTCTAGCTCACAGAAGGGATGCAACCACTCATGGTAAGACTACTGCTTCAAAGAACGGTGAGAGGAGGAACAGGCCTACACTCTGGGGTGGAAAAAAGTTTTTCAAGGAAACAGATGTTTGACTCCTAATAACAAGGCCACCAAATTTCCAGATCAGTTCAATGATGATCAGTTTATTTCCAAATGCAATATAATTTCTTAATTCAGTAGGAAAACAATATGATCTGAATTAAAGAAGAATAAACAATGTTTTGGAGATGCCAGGCATAGTGGCATCGTATGCAATATGAGCATCTTAGGAGGCTGAGGCAAGAGGATCCGAAGTTGGAGGAGACCAGTCTCAGGAACTTACCAAGACCCTGTCTCAAAATAAAAAATAAAAATGACTGAAAAAGTAGCTCAGTGATAGAGCAACTCTGGGGTTCAACTGTCCCCCATGTTGGGGTTGCGCACACACAGGGTTGGGATGTTTTAAGGATAGAGGAAAGAAATAAAGCTATTTATTTTTATTTTTACATCCTTTAAAGAAGGGAATATTAACAAAAAGGTACTCCCAACTTAGTGAATTACTATTTATACATAAAAATATAATATCTTATTGAAGTTATTTTTTTAGTAGAAAATTATTTTAAGTTGATCTAAGTATGACCCCTTAGATTTTAATTTGAAACTACTTATTGAATTTTCCTTATTTAATTCATTTAATACATATGAAGTTCAGTGAAGAGTTCAAATGTAAATAGAAGCAAAGCTGAAGACATATTACTCAAAATTCCCAATCTTGGGAAACACAAACCAGTAGGGTTTTACTTTAATAATCATTAAGTGTGGACTATTAGTACTAAGAAGGTACAGGACACACATACCTTTTGCCCGGCTTTTAGTCTCTGACTGTATATTTTTCAGTTTGCCTAAAACAAAACCAAAATAAACATTAAAACGGGCATGCAAGGCTAAAATACAGACACATTACCCAACCCAATCCCCTGCACATTAATTACCTTTCGTTTTCTGTAGCAATTCACTTGCTTCAATTTCCTCTGAATCACTGCTTTCAACGTACTGGACAGTAATTTTTCTTCTAAAATTTAGTATACACAAATAAAATCAATCCAAAATAGGATATGACACTCTTTTAGTAAATGGAATTCAAATGCTTTTTCATCTCACTGATTATTTTTTTTAAATATTTTCAAGAGAAAGATTTTATTTGACTTATAAAAGTCAAATCTGTCAAAAGCATCTGTTTTCATAACCAGATGTACTTATTTATAAAATACATATCATTAATATTAAATTTAAAAAAATAAGTCAAAAAATAATCATTCTAATAATGAATTCAATATTTTATAGTTCAAATAACACCTTTATGTAAAACTAAAAAAAGAAAAGGTCCTTATCAATATAAAGAAATAAGCAACCAAAGGTCCTTATCAATATAAAGAAATAAGCAACCAAAGGCAAAATGATTCATCATAATGGAAAATTTCCTAAATTTCATGTAGAAACATATAACTGATTAAGTGGCTAGGAACAACGGACCCTGCAGTGAGTGAGACCACCCAGACTCAAATCCTCATTCTGCCACTAGTTTGCTGAGACTTTAAGCAAGTCATCTTGTATGTTCCTACGTCACAGTTTTCTCACTTAGTGAGTGGGGGTAATGTGATCCTCCTGGTAGGATCAGAGGTGCCTGCTGCACAGGAGGCACACCCACACCAGCCACAGGGAGTGTGCCACATGCTGCTAAACTCAGCACTGCATTCTACTGCCTTTTACCCGGTACAGTCACTACCAGTACCATGTTAGCTAGGTTCACAGCTCAGATCCACGGACCTGAGATTCAGATAAGAGGAAAACTGACAAGTGCCGGTTCTGGGTTCAGTTCTGATGGGTACCACTGATAGAATCATCGCCCATGATGGTTAAGAGACTGCTGTTGGCAGGACTCAGGCACAGCATTACACCTACAGACACCACAGAAAATTGTGCCACAAAAGCCCAGTATGTGCACAGCCTTCAGAGAGTATAAATGAAGTTGTTAAAATTCAAGGTAGATCAGAGGGGTATGATGTATTTTACTAAAATTCTTCCCATATTGTAGCCTAAGTCAGTACGATACTCTCCATAACTACCTAAATGTCTTATTTCCATTATAGTGAACTTAAAAAAATTTGAAATGAGCAAAAGAATGGTTCTGTCAAGTCATCCAATACATAGTTCTTTAGTGTTCATTCCCTAAATGCATTAAAAAAAAAAAACTATTTTAAAGTCTAAACAAAAACAAAAAACTTAGGAGCTTGATCTTCATTACCAAGTGAAAGAAATAATAAAGTGGCAGAAAGATGAGTGATTATTAACTCACTTCTTCTATAGATCAATATTACTTTTCTTCAATTGTAAAAATGAGAACAGACTAACCAAGTCAGTGATTCTGGCAATGAGAAAGTATCTGAAATAACTATGTAATTGAGATAAAACGGTCATCTTCCTTTCATATATATAAGAAAAAGAGTTTAAATTAAAACAGCTCAATTTAATCAAACCACAAAAAGTTTACCTTTTGGGGCGAGAGCTAGACAATTCTGACATGGAACACTTTTTCTTCTCCTTGATATGTGAAATACTGGGTTCTTCACTACATCTAGATCTTTCTATTTCAAAGAAAAAGTCAAATATACAGATAATTATCCAATTGTCTTAAACCAGCAGTACCACCTCTTAAAATCTTGGTTTTACAATTACTGATCTTCTGTTTTCTCAACATCTTCACTTCTTTCAAATGCCCTGTTTTTTCCATGAAACAGCCAGTTGTAGTTACTCTACATTTTCCCAAGCTAGAACCTTCAATTTCTTGGGATGCAATCCTTTCCCAGGAGTCACCCAGCCAGTTCCCACACTGGATGAATTCTTCTGTACCATGGAGGCCCAGGCCACCAAAAGCTGTGGTAGGGGAGGGGTTCACAAAACAGAACAGAATCACACACAGCTGCTGTCAATCACTAACCAACTTTCCAGATCCCGGCTGTCACTTTGTTACTTATCAACTCCTTCCTCCACTTCCCACAGCCATTCTCCACAATGACCACACTATACCACATCCTCTGCCTAGATTTTAACTCCTTGTACACCTAGACCACCTCGTTCCCTTTACAAGGAAAAGCAGATGCCATCGCCTAAGTCCCAATTCTCCTGCCTTTTTTTAATGGCCTTCCTCTTCTACTTATTCCCACCTGACTACTTTATTTCTAATGTCAGCTCATCCAACTGTTCTCTCATGCCCATCTCCTTCCTCAAGCCTACTAAGCTTTTTCTTAGTTATATCCAAAAATCTTCCAGCCTACAGATTTCTTTCCTACCACCACAAAACAAAACCCCACCTGCAGCTTTGTTCGCTCTAAAAAAGATTTTCCTATTTAATTTTCCTATCCCCAATAGCACAGTTACTTCCAAATAGTCCTCTTACGATTCTTACCTAAAATACGTTCCGTCTTACTCTGCTTTAACCAACCTTCAGAAATTGACTTTGTGAAGTCATATCACTACTAAATCCATATATCTCTTTTCTTTTCTCATTGGACTTCAGAATGTGGCTCTAACCTATCTTTCTAGCTTAATCTGCTGTTATTCTTGCACAATGCATTATAAATAACATGAAAACACTGAGGTCCCAAAACAAAACATATTCTTTATTTTTTTCTTAAACTGTCCTTTCATGAGATTATTTTTTTTTCATCCAAAAATGTTCTTCCTAGCTTTTTGCCTATTGTATAATCACCAAATCACTTCTGTAATAAAACTTTTCCTGACAGCCAATTCCTGTGAGGTCTTTCAGAAAGAGATCCTAAATTTTTGTATATTAAAGAAGAAATTGCAATTTATTAGCTGGAAAAATGTAAATCAAATTATCAGGTCATAGCTGAAATTAACGCTTACCTTTGCCTCGCCCATCTGCCTTTTCAGTGGAACTGTTTCCTCCAAGTTTCTCAGACTCATCTTTAACATTACATTCCTTACATTCCTGGGTGAAAAGGCATATTTCTTTAATGGTACTAACAGTTTTGTTTATTTTGGGTACCCAGGACTGAACCCACTGAGCCACATCCCTAGCCCTTAACTTGTTATTTTATTTATTTGTTTGTTTAATTTTGAGACAGGGTCTTGCTAAGTTGCTTAGAACTTTGCTAAGTTTCTGAGGCTGGTCTCGATCCTCCTGCCTTAGCCTCTGAGTCACTGGGGTTACAGGAGTGTGTCACTGCATTAGGTCTATTATCAGTTTTAAACAAATTTAAAGATCCTGTCTTGTACTGCTTTACTTTCTTAAACTGTCTTTCATTACTTTTTCTCTTGAAATCTGGAGCAGACAGATGCAGCAGTGCAGGTCCAAGAGAGCCCTCCACTTTACTCTATCAGAGATTTCCAGCCATCCATGATTCTCTCATTTTCTCTTCAGGTGTATCCTCTCTTGTTTCAAAATGCATCAATGTATACATGAATTTAAAATAATCCTATAAAAGTAGAATTTTGAACACTTCATAAAATCTTATTAAAGTTTTACTACAAATGTGGTTGGAATGAGGCACGGTGGTGCATGCCTGAAATCCCAGTGGCCTAGGAGGCTGAGGCAGGAGGATCACAAGTTCAAACCCTGGTTTGAACTGAGGTTCACAAGCCTCAGCAAAAGGGAGACACTAAGCAACTCAGTGAGACCCTGACTCTAAATAAAACACAGAAGAGGAATGGGGATGTGGCTCAGTGGTCAACTGCCCCCCGAGTTCAATCCTCAGTACCAAAAAAAAAAAAAAAAAATGTGGTTGGAGCTGGGGTATAGCTTAGCAGAGCACTTGCCTAGGACATGAGACCCTGGGTTTAAAACATTGGGGTGGGGATGGGAGGTAGGTTGAGAAGAACCATCCCCTTCTAATAGTACCAATCTAAACCATTTTTAGAGCTACAGTAACTGTAAGAGTTAATAGTTAACTTTTCTTTTACTCTCCCTTCCTCCATCCCTCCCTCATTCAATTTATTTTTTATAGTACTAGGGATTAAACCCCAGGCCTTCCTTGCACATGCTATGCAAGCAGGAAAGCACTCTACCGCTGAGCCAAAACCCCAGCCCTTTCCATTTTATTTTGAGACAGGGTCTCACTAAATTGCCCAAGCTGGCCTTAAATGTGTGATCTTCCTGCCTCAGCCTCCGAAGTAGCTGGGATTATAGGTATATGCCACTATGCCCGGTTTGGATGGTTATTTTTAATGCATTAGCTCCAAGAAAATGTCAAAATGCTTTTTGTCAATTTTTCAATCAGGTCTTCAATCACTAGACAAGTGCAACCATTGAATTAAAAGTATACAAAATTGGTGCTGGGGATGTGGCTCAAGCAGTAACACGCTCGCCTGGCATGCGTGGGGCACTGGGTTCAATACTCAGCACCACAGAAAATAAAATAAAGTTGTTTGTGTCCACCAAAAACTGAAAAATAAATATTAAAAATTCTCTCTTTAAAAAAAAAGTATACAAAATTATTACCCCAAAATTTATATACACGTAAAGGATGTCATTTACATTATTCATTATATTAAGTGATTCTGCACAACAAGCACAATCTTCAGAGTTCAAAGATATATGAATGGTCAACAAATATATGAAAAAATTTTCAACATCTCTATCAGAGAAATGCAAAGTCTACACTGAAATTTCACCTCATTCCAATCAGAATGGCAATTATCAAGAATACAAATAATAGACATTGGCAAGGATGTGGGGAAAGGGTATACTCATACATTGTTGGTGGGATTGTAAATTAGTACAACCACTCTGGAAAGCAATATGGAGGTTCCTCAAAATCCACTGTTATATTCTTAAGGGCAACTGGTAACATATACCAAGAGCCTAAGTGTAAATAATCTTTGATCTCATTAGTAATTTCTAATAATATAACACCTTTCCTCTCTGAAAAAAGTAGGATTGGGACTATCATTTGACCCAGTTATCCCACTCTTTGGTATGTAACCAAAGGAGTTCAAATCAGCATGCTATAGTGACTCGTAGCCACATCAATGTTTATAGTAGCACAATTCACAATAGCTAAGCTATGGAACCAACCTAGATGCCCTTCGACAGATGAATGGATAAATAAAACATGGTGTATATACACAATGGACTATTACTCAGACTTTCATGCTAAGTGAAATAAGCCAGTCCCAAAAAATAAGAGGCTGAATATTCTCTATATATAGATGCTAACCCTGAACAAGGTGGTACGGGAATAGAAGTTCAGTGGGTTAGAAATCACATTTTCAGTTTCTATTTCAAATAAGTATTTTTAAAATGAAGATCCTTCAACCACAGTACAACAACTTAAATGCACTGTTAATCTTAAGAAAAATAAGGGAAGTCTTTAGTGATAACTGATAATTTCTCAATTTATAATGCAGAATGAAGCTATAACTAGTCATATATGCTTCTACCAATTTTGTAACCCTAGAACTTTCACTTTAGTGACATAAATCATTGGACTATCCACAGTAAGGCACTGAACCTTAACTCCTAGCAGGTTTACCTCTCAATAAAAGCAAAAAGGAAGGCAATGTGACTAGGAGGGAACTGGCAGTACACAGCTGTGAGCAAGCCACAGGAGACTGAGTAGCAGCCTCTGAAAATTAAAACATGAGGAAAGGAACAGCTGGATTCAGAGACAGCTTCTTTGCACACATCTTTTGCCCTAGCCTACTTTCAGGTAAAAACAAAGAATAATGGTTTTTCTTTCTTGTAACACTTACTTTTCTCTTTTAACTAATTTTTAACTCTTTGTAATCACATTTATTTTTCCACTAATTTTTAAATGAACATAAATATATTTGTGTATATATTTTATAAACATACACACAGACAATAAGTATGAAGAAAAACCACCCATAGGACAAATTATTATCATTAACATTTTGGTACCCCCAGAGTACATAAGAACTTTTATGACATATTTAAGTATTAGGAAGTGGAGAATTGAACTCTACACACAGATCTGTACCTGGCGTTAGCATTCACAGATCCTGAGTTTAATCCCCCACTTAGCAAAACAACAAGAGCAAACAAACATGAAAGTAAGTATTCACAACTTGGAATATAGCTGCATAGCATTAAGTTTTATGGCTATATCATAATTTAACGGTTACCAATAAAGAGATATTCAAATTGTCTACTTTTTAAAAAAATATATTTTTTAAGATGTTGATGGACCTTTATTTTATTTTATTCATTTATTAATATGCAGGGCTGAGAACTGAACCCAGTGCCTCACACATGCTAGGCAAGTGCTCCACCACTGAGCCACAACTCCAGCCCCCTCAAATTGTCTATTGTTAAAATAACATTGAAGAAATAATTTGTACTACTATCTTTGGAAAAAATGGGTTGTTGAGAACTTCCTTAAGTAGATTATTAAAAATTACTGATGAGGTCAAAGATTATGAAGACTTAGGCCAACTGCCCACAAGAATGTAACCCTTTCACTTATACCACAAGACACCCTTAATCATACTACCAAAGGCATCATCAATCTTCGCAATTTTTAAAAAATATTTTTTTATTTGTAGATGGACACGATACCTTTGTTTTATTTATTTTTATGTGGTGCTGAGGGTTGAACCCAGTGCCTCACATGTGCTAAGCAAGTGCTCTACCACTGAGCTACAACTCCAGCTCTTGGCAATTACTTTTTTTTTTAATATTTATTTATTTATGTATCTTTAGTTTTAGGTAGATACATTAGTTTGTTTTTAAGTGGTGCCGAGGATCGAACCCAGTGCCTCATGCATGCTAGGCGAGCACTCTACCATTGAGCATTGAGTCACCATCCCAGCTCCATAATTTTTTTTTTTTTTTTTAGTTTTCAGTGGACACAACATCTTTATTTTATTTTTATGTGGTGCCAAGGATCGAACCCAGCACCCCGCATATGCCAGGCAAGCGCACTACTGCTTGAGCCACATCCCCAGCCCAGGCAATTACTTTTTAATGAAATTTATAAGTTTCACAGTCAACCAAAGACTTCACAGAAAAACACTCACTAATACTTTACCTTCTTCAGTTGATTCTTTTTAATTCTCTCTACAGGAAGAGGTTTACCATCGTGGAAGTTGGTAAGAATTACTGCAATGGCTGTAAGAGTTTTACCCTTGCAAATGTTTAAAGAAAAAAAAATGGTCAGATTATGAAATCCAGTTGATCAGAAAACATTCCAAAACCAATTTTAAAATAATCAAATACTGACTATCATTCAAGGCCACAGAAGATCCTTATATAAAATGATATATATGCTAATGAAAAATGAGAATCTTTCAGTTAAGAAATGCTTTTCCTCCCTCGCATTATTAGAAAATTATTAGAAGATTTATATTATAAAATACTGCAAGCAACTCAGATGAATGTCATTTATTGAATGACTACTGTTCTAAGATTCCACATTTAACTCAGAACTATTAATTTTATCATAAAACTGTTAACAATTAGTTTGCAAACGAAGTTCAGAGCTAATTTAAAATGAGTCCTAACTCCAGTATGCTTATGAAGATAATCACTTTATTAAATCTGATTTAACAAAACTTAAAAGCCACAACTCATCAAATCATAAGGGGCATGATACTTCCTGTGTATTTTTCTTAAACAAAAACATGTTTACTTTTCAGTTTTCTCTGCAGTGTAATTCATAGTTAACAACACAAAAGCAAACATCTGGCAATGTTAAAGCAGTGTTAAACAGGAATTTTCAATGTGTGGGCCCCAGGACAGTTTCAGGAAAATGGGAGGTCAAAACTGTTTTCATAATACTGTTAAATAAGACCTTATTTAACAAAGTGGGGTTATCATCTTTAAAAAGAGAAAAACAACTGAGTATCTGTTGTTCAAGGATAAAATCTGAACTTTTGCCTGGTGCATTGGCACACGCCTATAATCCCAGCAGCTTGGGAGGCTGAGGCAGGAGTATCACGTGTTCAAAGCCAGCCTCAACAACTTAGTGAGGCACTAAGCAACTCAGCAAGAGCCTGTCTCTAAATAAAACATAAAAAAGGGACGGAGATGTGGCTCAGTGGTTAAATGGTATTCTCTCACAAGAATTGTAATATGCAGAGTATTCAGTAGATATTTGTGAGCCCCTAAGTTCAATGCCAGGTACAAAAAAATACAAAAAAAAAGTCTGAACTTTCAAGTGAAAATCAATATAAAACTTGGGACACTATGAAGACAGCAGTTTCCAAAAATGTAAGTGCTTTTCTAGTAAGATCAGTGGTGATATTAAAGAATGTAAAATCTTAAGATTGTATATTGAAATGCACCAACATTTGGCAGATCAGCATAATACAGTGAATCGATATTTTCCAAATGAGTGAGCCTGGTTATAAAATCACGTGTAGGTAAAACATCTTTGCAATGTGGAAAATATACTAATAATTTTTAATGTACTGCTATTAAAAGTTCACTGGTATGATTTCAAATTCTATATTATAACTATTAACCTGTAATAAACTAATACTTGTTGGATTTCAGCATAGAACCAAATCTATAATTATCTAAAAAACTATCAAAATACTCTTTCCTTCATGACTATATCCATATGAATACAAAGTTTCTTCATACACTTTAACCAAAACACCACACTCACAACTGACTGAAATAAGAAACAGACATGAGAATTTGGGTGTCATCTATTCATCCAAAACATCAGAAAGGTTTGAAAAAATGTAAACAATGCCAGTTTTCTCACCAAAATTACAACTGCTTTGGAATACTTTTCATTTAAAAATATGCTATTAACAAGTACTTTTGTCAACTGTTCTTTTTAATATTTAAAAAACATTTTTAATGTCTAATGCTGTAAAAGCCCTTTATCCATCTTTAATAAATTTTTAAGAGTATAAACAAGTTACTAAGACCCAAAAGTATAAAAATTGCTAGTGTAACTCATAAATATCTATTCAGAATATTCATAAATATCTACTGAATACTCTGCATATTACAATTCTTGTGAGAGAATACCATTTAACTTAACGTTGTCTTTAACCATTTTTTGCCATGCCGGGGACTGAAATCCAGGCCTCGTGCATGCTTGGTAAACATTCTACCACTGAGCTACACCCCAGTCCTGCCTTCACTTTTTTAAAGAAAATCTATGTAAGACAAATTAGCCCAAATTTCAAAACACAAAGAAATTGAAAACTACGTGTCAATGCAATTACTGCTACCCAATTATTTTAACATTCTTTAACCAAACAAAAAAACTGAGTATGATTTTAAGTCAACCCCCCAACACACAAAGCCTGTGTTCTACACTGACACATATGCTTCAACTTCAAAATTACTTTTTATAAAATCATAATCACAAAATAAGATTATATTAACTTAAGAAAAAAATAATTACCAAACCCATATCATCAGCTAAAATTCCTCCATGGACATTTTCTGGTCGGTCTTTCTCAGAAAAATTTGTTATTGTGTTGTAGTATAAGTCATTCCGCTGCTCCCAGAATGGAGGGAGTTCTTGACTGTTCTCCCGAGAGATCATCCAAGACAGAGCTTGTTTCTGATGAGGAAGCAATGGTGTTTCAACAGCCTAGAAACAAGTGTGTCACAGAACTATAGTTAGGTCTTTCCTTTCTCTACATGCAGTACCTAAAAGAGTTTATCTTGTGCAAAGAAATAAGAGGATATTTAAAAATGCCCAATACCTCAGCTGGTTCCATTTCATGAGTTTTATCATCTTCTTTTAAATCTTCAAATAATTTGTCAAATTCTGTTTTAAGCTGTAGTAAACAGGAACAAGAAACACCATTAAGCAAGTCAAGTGATAACTGTACCTAATTCAGAGATTTCATGTCTTTTTCTTTTTTCCCCTGATACTAGGGACTGACCCCAGTAGCATTTTACCAGTGAGTTATATCCCCACCCTTTTAATTTTTTGAGACAGGGTCTTGCTGAATTGTCCAGGCTGACCTCCAACTTGTGATCTTCCTGCCTCAGCCTCCCAAGTGCCTAGGATTACATGAATTCATATTGTTTAATTAACCAGAAGAGTCAAACATTTAACCCTCTGGGATACTATATGGCTCACTGAAGGTAGAATGAACAGCTTTTGTTCTTTGTTGTTGTTGTTATGAAAAAAACTGCAGGGGCTGGAGTTGTAGCTCAGTTGCACAGTGCCTGCCTAGCACAAGTGAGGCACTGGGCTTGATCTTTATTTAGCACTGCATAAATAAATAAATAAATAAATAAATAAATAAATAAATAAATAAATAAATAAATAAAAGGCCTATTGTCATCTGTACTTACAAAAAATAATTTTTTAAAAAAGTAACTGCACTGTAGTTGGAAGACTATAAAACAGAGACCTTGTATCTAAATAAAATACAAAATAGGGCTTGTAGTTCAGTGGTCAAGAGCCCTGAGTTCAATCCCTGGTAACAAAAAAAAAAAGATATAGAAGACAATAAGACTAACACTAGCAGATGGAGATATTAAAATATTTTGATGTTATTTTTAAATTGATCTGTATTTATTTATTTTATACACCATTTCAAATTAACCCAGATAATACAATCCTAGATTATGAATTAGACAAAGTAAGGGCTAGAGCAATGCCAACACTTGGAGTTAATTTTTACCATTGCATTTTCAACCTTACTGAAAGGAGTAGTAAGTTTCAAATTTCGATGTTTTAAATTACCACTTGGACATTTTGAAAATCTCAAATGCAAAACTATCTCATGCAGATCCACACATGTGAATGTTTTGGTAGAATAGGTCCAACCAGCCATGGATCAAAAATGTAGTTAGGCCTATAATGGTTATACCTGTACTGAATATGTAAATATCTTTTCTCCTGTCATTCCTTAAACAATATAGTACAACAACTATTCATATAGCATTTACACATTTACATTACATTAGGTAATATAAGTAATCCAATAACAATTTAAAGTATATGAGAGGATGTATGTGGGTATATAAGGGAATTAGGGATCCTGGAAACTATCTGTGGATGTCAAGGGATGACTACATTCCTTATCACAGTTTTTTAGATAACATTTACAAACAAGTATAACTATGTGTATACATACACACACACACACACACACACACACACACACACACACACATTATATAACAGGTTTATCATTTTAAAAATATAAAGATCATTAATGCCAGCACATACATATCATTCTATTCTTTGACATACCAACCTTCTACATTTAAAATTTACTTTTAGATTTCAGCACAAAATGAAAGAGAAGCACACCTGTTCCGCTGTCATCTGTACTGCAGCATGAACTGGCATACTGTAACTCGGTCCAGCTCTTCCAGAGCTCCAACTACTTTCCAAATTGAATCCCACAGCTATAATTCACAAATAAAAATAAAAGAGTTTTAAAACTCGTACAATAAACCGCATTAAAAATTTCCAAGTAGCTGAGGACATAGCTCAGTGGTGGAGCATTTGCCTAGTGGGTCAAGACCCTGGTTCCAGTCCCAAGCACCACAAAACAATAAATAATAAAAAATAATTTAGGGGCTGGGGATGTGGCTCAAGCGGTAGCGCGCTCGCCTGGCATGCGTGCGGCCCGGGTTCGATCCTCAACACCACATACAAACAAAGATGTTGTGTCTGCCGAAAACTAAATAAATAAATAAATATTAAAACTAACTCTCTCTCTCTCTCTCTCTCTCTCATAGTTCAGGACATCTGTTATTAAAAAAGTACATTTAAAAAAAAAAACAAAAACTAATTTAGGTAAGTGCTCTACCACTGAGCTACATCTCAAGCTCTAGATAAATATTTATAATTAAAAAACACATTATTAAAATAATTCCACAGTACATGAATGAGCTCTTGCCTAACCAACAATTCTTTTCCACCCTCAATCTCGACATTTGTTTTGTCTAAAATGTATCAAAAAGAATCATTAGCTTTGGGGGAATTTAAGAGGGAGTCTATAGAAGCTCTTTGCATATATGTTTGTGAATCCACAGTTAAAACCATGCACCATGTATAGACATTTTGATCAATGACAGACCAGATAAGACGCTGGTACCATAAGATTATATGGCCTAGCAATATTGCAATCTTAGCCTGCATAAGCACACTCTGTGATGTCTGCACAACAACAGTCTCCTAATGATGCATTTCTCAGAATCCATTCCCATTAAGTGATGTATTACTACATTTCAAAAGAAAAAAGAAAAAAATCTGAGATTTCCTCAAAAAGACACCAGGGCTTTCAACACAAATTAGTCTGGCCAATAAAACTCAAAAGACAATAAACAGTCTACAATTCCTGCATTTACAATATTAAATAATATTAAGTTAAATTTTAAACTTACTTTTTGGTGCAGGACCCAATTTAAATCCATGTTTCTTCAATTGATCTAAAACAGCTTTTCTATTTTCTTCTTTTCCCCAAAAAGTCATTTGCAAAGGCATGGTGAAAGCATTGTTTGCACCAAAAGGAACTACCCTATTATATTTAGGAGAGAAAGAGAAGGGGAAATTTGAATAATTTGTTATCCTAATTAAGAATCTGTTAAATATCCCACTGCACCTTCAAATTTTGAATGGAAATAAAGTAGGAAGACACTGACCACTTGGAAAGACTTGAGAGAGAAAAAGGACAGGATAGAAAATCAGCAAGGAACAGAATGTCCAAAGAAACACACCAAGGGATAAAATAGTGCAAAACACAACTGTTTCTACACAAAACTGCAAGATAAAACATTCTGTAAATCCTTTTGACAGTGAAGCCTTGGCTAAAAGAATCACCAAAGGTGGATGCTGGGGGAAGATGGGAAATGACCTGCAGGAACTAGTTCTAATCCAGGATTACTCAAATTCGTTCTCAGTACATGAATATCCTAAGCATTAGAATTGAGGTATGAATATTCCAAATACTTAAGTAGAGATAACAAATATAAACTCCTAAAGAGAAAAGGTAGCCAAGAGGAGTATATCAGAGCTTAAAAAAATAAAAACAAAGAGATGGAAGAAGTGAGACAGCATGTGCCTTAGCTGAAAGAAGAGCTACTATGAGTTCCAGTCAACTGATGGCATGTGGAGATGAGGGTCCGGCATTAGCCAGTCTCCCATTTATAAAGAGAAAAATCTGAAGTTTTCCATTTAGAAAAAAGAACGAGGAAGTAGAAAATGTAGATATCCAGATTTAGATAATAGAAATAAATAAAAATAATTCCAAAACAGCAGGCAAAATGAAACTCACCTACATCTGATCATAGGCTACCAATTTACAACCTTTAATTTATACACATTTCTGAATTCCCAAATCTACATGTGATAAGGTTGGAGAGATGGAGTACACCTCCCAACAGGTGAACCATGGTCTTTTTCTCCATGGTACAACTTAACAGGAAGGCAAGAGGACAGCTATTGGATGGCTACGCAGTAAGAGAACTGGACAGGTTAACTAAAGGGACAGTATCAAAAGGCACCACAACACTTTTATAGGCCTTAAGAGGCCCTAATAAGTTCTAAGATAGCTTTGACTCACAATACGAAAACCAAACTCTAAAAGTACGTTACCCTTCCACTTGTGCCAATTTGTTGTCCATGATATAAGCCAAAGCAGCTGCCAGATCTTTCTTTAAATGTCCAACCTGATTTCCATTCACATTGTTTACTTTAATGGCATTCTTATCATAGGGGTTATTAGGCTCTCGTTGTAATGCAACCATTTCATTATTATTAACCTAACAAGAAAAATGAGCAGATAAGAACATTATATTAGAATTATGAACAAACAATAATAGCTTGACTTCATTATATTTTACCTGGAATTTCTATTCATTTTTTAATGCTACTTCTACACAATTTATTCATCTGGAATCAAACCAGAAATATTAAGGAAAATATTTTACAATGATTCTTTTGTACTAATTTTCTAATTTATATTCACTGTGAAGTTAATAAACCAGTGATAACTTCTGAAAAATAGCTTACCTTTCCTGAGAGCTTACTATATGCCAAACATTGTTTGACGTACACTACATAGTGACCTTTTAAAGCCTCATAATTCGTAGGCATATAATTATTCTCATTTTACATATGAAGAAACTAAAGCACAGAAGTAATTTGCTTGAGACCACAAAGTTAATTAAGTATCAATACTAGAACTAGAACCCAGGCAGGCTACTTCTTGAGCCATAATTCTCTAGAATTTAGAGAGGAAAAAGGCATTTGTAACTCAGAATGGAACTAACATAAGGAAAATATATCCAGCCTCCAACCCATGCTATTTTCTGATTCAACTTGATTAAAAACTGTGAAGATGGCAATGAAAATAACATAAGAACTTCCAAAGTTCTCTCCTCCATGAAAAGCAGCAGAAAAACTGCCCAAACTGATAGAATCAACTTTTCCAGAACTCTGTGAACTAATCCAAGGCTGGCAGAAGTTTAAGGAGTGCTTATCAAGAAAAACAGCTGAATATAAATGCTTCAATCTCCTTCCCAACTCCCCAGCTACAGAGCAGCCTTTAAAAACATCAACCCACTGAGATTCTTACAGCAGCCTGGCATTCAACAGGGTGAGCAGGGTGGAGCTGCAGGTTTTTCAAAGACCCGAAAAGCCACCATTGCCTGGCCCATGCCATGGTTCCCTACAACACTCTGCTCTCTGGCTGTATTTGAATTCTTAGCCCACCTCAGAGGCAGGTGAGAAAGCTTCCTTGACCAAGTGTTCATCAGACACAACTTCACAGGCAAGTATCTTAACGCTATTGCTGCTTGAGGAATGGATAATAATTAGAATAATAATTAAAAAAAAACAGAATAGAAAAACAAAAAGTCTAAACAGAGAAGCTGGAGAATGAGATGTCAATAGGTGCTTTGGAAAGCTCCAATATATCCCTGGCATTCTAAAAGGCCACATGAAAACACAGGACTACCCATTTGACCATGAATGTGCACATTCTCAGCAAAGACCTGAGAAGGCCCTATGCACTTGTCTCTGGCTGAACTCGAGGCATTTAAGAAGCAGGAAATAAAGGCTAAGGCAGAACTGTTCCCAGCCCTGGAGGTTTGAAGGAATGCCCCCAACATACACAGGCACTCTAGGCAAAGGCTAGGAAATCGATTGGTTCTAGTACAACCATTAGCTGACCACTAAGCCAAGTACATGCTTCAGTGACTACACACAATGAATAGACTTTATAGAATTAATTCAGAAAAGTCACTAGCAAATACCAATTACCAAAGCTGGCAATAACAAACAACCCTAGAAAGAGAGAATATAATTTCCAGAGTTGAACATTACTTTCAATGCCCATTTTACACAAGAAAAGCACAAGTCATGCAAAGAAAGGGCAAAGCATGGCCTATACATAGAAAAAACAGCAATCAATATGAACTATACCCTAAGGAGGCACAGATGTTCAACACACTAGAAACAGACTTTAAGTCAACTACTTTAAATATGCTGAAAGACAGCAAATCATTTCTTCAAACATGAGAACTCGATCTCAAAGAAACTCTGGAGTCAGAAAAATTACTGAAATAAAAAATTCAGTAGAGAGGCTTAATAGGTGACTTGAATAGACAGAAGAAATAATCAGTGTAATTTAAGATAGGTCAACTGGGATTTAAACAACAGTACAAAGAAACAATGTAAAAACAAACAAACAGAGCCTCAGAGATCTGTGTGTCAACATCAAGTATACAAACGCATACATAATGAGTGCCAGAGGAGAGGAGAAAGGAGCAGAAAAAATATCACAAGAAATAATGGCTGACAATGTCCTGAATTTGATGGAAAACATTAATCTACACATTTAGAATCTCAACAATCGCCAAGTAAAATCAATTCAAGAGACACACATCTGGACACAGCATCATCAAACTGTCAAAGAATCTTGAAAGCAAGCAGCAAGAGAAAAGCACCTCCTCACATACAAAGACTTGATTTCTCATCAGAAATGAGGGAGGCCACAAGAGAATGGAAAAACTTCTCAAAGTGCAGAAAGAAAAAAATTCAATCAAGAATTTTATAGCTGGCAAAACTACACTTCTAAAATGAAGGAGTAGGGCATAAATGGCACATGCACTGCAATCTCAGTTACCCGGGAGGCTGAGGCAGGAGGATCTCAAATTCGAAGCTGGCCTTAGTAACTTTGCAATACCCTGTCTCAAAGCAAAAAATAAAAAGAGCCAGGGTGCAGCTTAGTGGTAAAGCACCCTTGGGTTCCAGTCCCAGTACCCGCCCCCCCACACACACACAAAGGAAGAATAAATTAAGACATTCCTAGAGAAACAAAAACCAAGAGAAGCCATCACCAAGAAGAAATACTAGAGACAAGCAGAAATCCAAAAATACTAAATACTAACTTGAATCCACATGAAGAAATTAAGAGCAGGTAAAAGTAATTGTTTACACTAAAAAGAAAAGACAGTATAAATGGATTTTTGTTTGTAGTTTTTTTTCTCTTCACCGATTTTTTTTGTGTGTGTGGTGCTAGGGATTGAACTCAGGGCCTTGCACATGCTAGGAAAGTGAGCTATGTCCCTAGTCTCTCTCAACTGATTTTAAAGTGCATAAGACAATTACTATAAATCTGCACTGATGGGTACTCAACATAAAGACATAATTTGTGTAATAAGAGCACACACACAAAAAAGTGGTAGGATGGAGATATCTAGGAGCAAAGCATTTATTGAAATTAAGGTGGCCCAAATCAAACTAGGGACTTACAATAAATTCAGATGTTAACTGTAATCCTTATGACAATCACTAATAACTCAAAATATGTTTTAAAATAAATAAAATTTTATGGTACACTAGAAAATACCAGTTTAATACACAAGAAGGCAGCACTGGAGGCCAGACCTAAAGGCCACATACTGCCTAATTCCATTTATATAAAATATCTGGAGCAGGCAAATCTACAAATTAGGCAGAAGTTCAGCGACACCACGATGGTGGAGACAGGGTAAAAGAAAGCATTGGAGGACAAGACAAGGAGTCAGTCCTCTTTATAGTAAGTCCCACTACCATGACCATTCCTGCCACTGAGGACTTATCACCATGACAACTCCCACCAAAGGTTTGATATTTTAAAAAGACCAATTGGGGTAAAGTGGGCGATATTCTAATTAGGTTTTCTAAAGTAACCAATGGGGGGAAAATTGGAAAATAGATTATTTAGGTACCATAAGGTAACCAATAGTAGCAAATGGGGTAAGGTAGTCAATCAGGTTTGTATAGGGAAAAGAACATCCCACAGCTCAGCATGTAAGACCCTAATTTCCAGGCACTGGGGCCTTAAGCACCTCTCTTTCTCTCTCTCTCTCAGCCCATTCCATTCTACCACAGAGTGCTACCTTCATCTTCAATAAATCTGTATTTTGCCTGTTACTTCTGTGTGTCTTGCTCAATTCTTTGTTTGGGACATCAGGCACCAAGGATCTGGACTTCAACTGGACTTCCTAATGGTAACTTAAGCAAAAGAAAACAGCTGAGGGTACAGCTTAGAGGTAGAGTGCACACCTGGCTCGTAAGGCCCTGGAATTCCAACTCCAGTACTAAAAAAAACAGGACTGGGGATGTAATATAGCTCAGTAGTACAACAAATGCAAGCATGAGGTCCTCAATTACAACCCCTACCCATGTGTATTCTGTTATTGCTTTATAAAATAAATGTGTGGGGTGTGTGTGTGTGTGTGTGTGTGTGTACACATGCACACGGAATGTTGGTTCGGGGCTGGGGGCACTGCTCAGTGGTAGAATGCTTGCTTATCATGTGAGAGGCCCTAGGTTTAAAAAAAAAATTTTTTTTGTGGTACTGGGATCGAAGTGAAAGGTGTTCTAGCATTAAGCTACAACCCCAGCCTGTCCTATTTTTTGCTGCTGGGAGTATAAGCACACATTGCCAGGACCAGCTAAAAAATAATAAATTTGATAGTATGTGGACTATCCTAATTTTTTAATTTCCTGAAGATACAGGAAAATTGCTTTGAACCTCTCCCAGCATCTGTCTACTGATTCAAGACATTTTGCATGGTACAAAGAATTAAGACACAAAAGGATATAAAAACACAAAAAGCATGGCTGTATTCCCAGTAGCTCAGGAGGCTGAGGCAGGAGGATCACGAGTTCAAAGCCAGCCTCATTAACTTAGCAAGGCTCTGTCTCTAAATAAATAAATAGGGTTGGGGATGTGGTTTGGTGGTTAAGTACTTCTGGGTTCAATCCCCAGTACCAAAGAAAGACAGACTTGGGCATGAAAGCTACAGGTTAGATAGTTTATCAGATAAGAACTGATACAATTCTAGCTGGGCACAGTGGCTTACACCCATAATCCCAGGGGTTTGGGAGGCTAAGGTAGGAGAATTGCAAGTTCAAAGCCAGCCTCAACAATAGTAAGAAGACAGACCCTGTCTCTAAATAAAATACAAAATAGGACTGGGGCCAGGTGCAGTGGCACATGCTTATAATCCCCGTGGCTCTGGAGGTTGCAGCAGGAAGATCAACTTCAGCAAAAGCCAGGGGCTAAGAAACTCAGTGAGATCCTGTCTCTAAATGAAATACAAAAGAAGGCTGGGAATGTGGCTCAGTGGTTGAATATCCCTGGGTTCAATCCCCGGCGTCCAAAAAAAAAAAAAAAACAACAACTGATACAATTCTAAAAAGAACTAGAAAAAGAAAAGCCATTTTAAGACTAAATTAAAAGAACAAAGAGTGAACAGACATGGTAAGTGGTGGAAAATTAAAAAGTGAAAAAATATGAGGAACAACAAAGATATAGGTATACAGCAGTCTACAGGGGTGCAGAGTGGGGAGACAGAATATGAAGTCGCTGAAAAAGAAAATGAGCTTTGGAACAAAGCAAACACTCAAAACAATTTACAGAAAATTTTCTAAAACAGAAGAAAACAAATTCACAAAATTAAGACATACCCTAAAAACACTATTAGAATTTCAGGGTAAAAAAATAGACATATCTTTTAGTCATCCTGAAAAAAAAGAAAAATTCCAACTCACTTAAGTGGACAGAAAATCATATTGGCATCAGAATTCCTATGAACATTTGATGCAACATTAGGATATGGAGAGTAATTTGGGCCTAGAATTTTATATTCAGCCAAACTTTCTTTAAGTACAAAACGTCAAAATTATGAACATATAAAAACTCAGGAAAAATTGTTCTTTCCTAAGTCATCTCCTACACAATACAGTTCATAAGATCACCAAACAATTTGAGAAGCTCCAATGTAAACAAAATATGAGACAATAAAAGACTAGACAATACTGGAATATGGAACTTTTACACAAGAAATCTCCTGCAGAACATACTTCAGACAATTAAAAAGATGGTTTGACAAGCTTCAACATAGGAAAAATATGGGGGAATAAAAAAAACTACCAAATCCACAAATTTCTACAAAAGATCTGGGTTTTGCAATAAAACTATAGCATGAAACAAGGAGGAAGGGGTCTTATGACCCATTATAACCAAAAATAACATATGTGCCTTGTCTTGACGCCGATTCAAAACAAAACAAAACAAAAAAAAATCAAAGACATTTTTTAAAAAATCAAGAGAATCTATTTATGGGTAACTTATTAGATAGGATATAAAAATGTAAGACGTGTAAAAATTTTGAGAAATACATATTGAATTATAGTAACATAAAATGATACATTCAGAATTTGCTTTTTACAATACAAAATGGACAAAGAAAACAAAATGTGGGAAAAAACTTTGCTGGAGAATCTGGATCATAGATATAATGTAAATTTATCATATTCTTTTATTTTCATGCATGTTTAAAATTCTTCTTAGTAAACTCATAAAATAAGAGACATAGTATCCAAATGACACAAGAGGCATCCTCAATGACCATAACAAATACAACTCCAACCAGAAAAAGTTATATTCTCTGCCCTCTTCCCTTTCTCTCATACACACATACACATAATTCACAACAGATACAGAATAATAGAGAAAGAAAAGGCAGAAGATACTTTATAGTATCTCTGTATTTTGGGCAAATCTTTTAACCTCAAAGACGATACCTCTCTTAGTTACTGTACGAATCAAATGATGGTGCAAAGCGCTCTGAATATTGAAAGCAAGCTATAAATGCAAAAGAACAGTAGTAAAGTAAGGAAAATAAATTATTTGTTATCTCTTGCTTACATATATTTCATATATCACCTTCTAACACTCTTGTTTTCTAGGTAAATACCACAAATACACCACAATTTAATTTAATATCTACTTTTATACTCACTACTCCTGTATAATAGCGTAGTCCAACTACATGACCTCTCAAAGTTCCAAACAACACTGAATCCAGCTCTTCATCACTAGTTAGGAAGTCATCTGGAGGGATAATATCTTGGAATTCAAAACGTGGAAAGAAAGTTGGATATGAGAGGCGTGGAAAATTTCCATGGACTCCATACTGAACAGTCTGCAAATACTTCCAAACAGGATCCCTAATAAACACACACACACACACAAAAAAAAAAAAAGGCACAGAAAATCCACAGTATTTAACCAATAATTTCTCAAAAATCACAGACCAATAGCATTTATAGATTAATGGTTTCCTCACTTTATTTTAGCAAATAAATAATCTTATGTGGGAATCCCTGTGAACAGATGAATAGCTATTCTGGTTAAAGCTGGAATTGAAGGAGTCCAGGAACCCTACCTGTTCAACACCAGCTCTTTTACCACACCTCTGCCCCAATTCAACATGAAAAACCCAGTAAGGGTTGACAAAACTCTTTTCTAGTGAAAGTCATCTATTGAAATTGAAATGTCTGAACTTATGATTATATGCCAAAATTCCAATGGCGACTGATCTAGAAGTGATTCGCAAAAAACATAACTATTAGACATGAAGCTGTTCCTATCTTTTCAGATAATGCATCCAGCATTCATTACTTTAATTCCCTCCGAAGAGCACGCATTTTATTAAGATCTCCACACTATGCCATCATGGGAAGCAGACCTCAAGCGCCCCCTTAACCAAGCTCCTCCACCCATTGGTTAAAGAAAATTTTTATGGATAATTATTTCAGGAATAGGCATAAAAACCACTCTGGACGATGAAAAATGAGATGTCTGTGCGGGGGCCTCCAGAAGTTTCCACTGGAAGCGACAGTCGCTATTTGCTCTGCGTTTTCCTGGCGCGTCGCGCATTCCTCTTTCAGCTCTTCAGCAAACACATATTCGCACATCTGTGCGTGCACAGGCATGGTGACTATGTGGGGACAGCGCTGCCGTTCCCGGCCTCCGCTGGATTGCAAGGCCTAGCGCACAGTGGGTGTCTAATGGATGTCGTGTGGAATAAAGCACCCGCCGGGCGGCTGAGCGCGACCCCCCGCAGTCCGTGACAGAGCTTTCCCAAGGCCCTGGCACGAGACTCGCCAGAGGAGCTGCTCCTCGAAGCAGAGACAATGCGTCGATTCCTCCCGTGGCCGCAGGAGAGGGCGGCAGACGGGAAACCGAGCTGCACAGTACACAGCGAGCGCGGCGGCAACGCACGGAAGGTCAGGTTCACTTGGGGACGCCGCCAGGCCGTTAGCCCCAGTGCCCCACCCCCTCCGCCCCCTTCACCTCTTGAACATCCAGGACATGGTGCTGCGTGGGGTGACCCCAGGGACGCTGCGCGCCCGCGAAGGCTCTTGAGCCGACTCGGTCAGTTCCTTCCAGGCCTCGCAGCCCAGAAGCCAAGGGCAGGCTCCGAGCGCTGAACCAGGAGCGCAGCGCTGAAGAGCAAGGCGCCGCGCGTCTAGGCGGACGTAGTCGTCGTCTCCGGCTAGCAACAATCTGAGACCCGCGACGCTCCGTGACTGGCACAGCGAACGTCCAATCCAGAGGAGGAGCCTGCGGAGACGACCCAATCGGGATACGGAAGGGAGGGCAACTTCGCCCCGCCCTGTGATTCAAAGACGGCGGGGGGTCCCGGCTGCAGGGGCGGTTCCATCCGGGTTCTTCCCCGCCCCCAGGGAGGGCGCGCGGGAAAGCCACGCGGCCTCGAGTGCGAGCGTGGTGCCTGCGGTGCTCGTGGCGTGTGCTGCGTTCCCTGTCCCCACCCGGGGGAGACAACTCTCGCTAACAATGTTGCCCCCGAAGCCCGAAGTCTAGCCGCATTCTGCAGGTCCGACCTCACATTAGCTCTCATTGCTTGTCATATCTGATGTACAATATGGTCTTCACATAACGGGTTTCTCATTTTAGGAGACCAGAGGCAATCAGTGACAAACTGCTTTCCTTCATTTTCTGCCGCCAATGCTGGAACTTAGCGCTGACCTTTGTTATTTTAAAGCCTGGTCGGTGTATGTGAGACATATGGAGTTCAGAAAATGTTAAAAGGAATGTATAGATTGGCTTTTCCATTTTTTGTTGTTCTAAAGGAAATTTTTCATGTTTTTGGTACAAGATATACATAAGATGATAGCGCAACTAAGGTGGTTGACCATAGCTGGAAGTGGCCTCAATCAGTCCCCAGGATGCATATGGCTCCCGTGGAAGCAAAATTCGTGCCTGGGCCTGCTGCAGCCTAGAGCTGGAGGTGCTGGGCCTTGGCCTTGAGGGGCTGAGAAGATGGTGCTGCCGGTAAAACCAGCTGCACCCTCATCAGGGTAGGAAGTTGGTGGTGGCACTGAGCTGCTCGTGGGGCGCAGTGTGACTGTCAGAATTGCTGCACCAGAGAGGAAATATGTTTGTACATGTGGTAAGTATTAACACTTGCTCTCCATCAAATGGTCCATTTTATGCTCCCATTTGCAGAGTATGAAAGGTGGTCAATGAAAGTTTTTCAAGAGGCGTTCATTACCTTAAGGGGGGATTAGATTAGATTACCATAAGCCAGCAATGGAATGAGAAAGTGTGTGTGTGTGTGTGTGTGTGTGTGTGTGTGTGTGTGTGTTTTGCTGGGGATGGAATCCAGGGCCTCAGGCATGCTAAGCCTGCACTCTACCACTATGCTAAATCCCTACCCCCAATGACATTTTTTGAAGCAAATTTATTACTTAATTTAACCAAACAGAAGTTAATGAGGAATGTAATGATAATAGCATTTTCAAGTTATTCCACTTTATTGAAAGTTTTAGGAGGCAAATGGCAATGCACTTCAACTTTATTGTGCCAGACTCAATAGATTTTTGGAAAATATGCCAGAAAATACCCAGACTGATAATATTTTGTGTGTATAGTTAATGAAGCCATATTCATTAGACGGAAAGATAAAATCCCAAATGTAGGAACATGGCTCTTTCAAGACTTAAAATCTGTGAATAACAACTGTCCCATGGTTAACAAATGTGGTATATAAAGTAATATTTGCTACTTAAAAATCAAAACTTTTTTTCACGTTGTCAGCATTTTTACATCCCAGAATCAAAAAATGAACTTGAGTATTCTTTGACTTAATCATTCTTCTTTACTTTTTATTTTCCAAAAGCAAGCACAATTTGTACTGTTTTGATTAAAATGCTACAACTTATCACACTAGATAATGTTTTCTGAAAAATAAACATTTGTAACTGGAAGAACAGTAGGGTGGCTTATGTGTTGAATGAGTAAGGAGGAGAGATGGCACAAAAAGAGGAAGGAGAAGAAAGTCAAGGCCAGATGACATAGGAATTTATGATCCATCTACAGTATGGATTTGTCCCCTCCCTCCCACTCCAGCTTTAACTCCCTTCACTTCCCAATGCCCCCCCCATAATGTCCTTAGTAATTTCTCTGAAAACTATGAATATTTCCATGTATAACAAAAAGACCATTATCATATCTAGTAAAATTAATAACGAATCAATCCTCAGCATCTCCTAGTAACTAATTCATAATCAAATTTTCACAATTAATTAAAAAAAACTTTAAGAAGATGAACACTCAGATATGTGCCTTCAATACAAAAACTTCCAAGTTTATGTTACATTGAATAAAATTTTGCTTGTTTTGTTCTTTCACCCCAAAGAAAAGAAAGTTCCATGAGGGAGAATTTTCAGGAATGACAGATGGGAGGGTTTTTGCAGAGTAAATTTCCTAAGTGGCTCTTAAGGAAAGGGGCCTGGAGTGCCATCACACTGGATCAAGGTCCAAAAGGGAGGGGTGTCAAAGCCTAGCAAAGTATCCAGAGAGCCCCATAAGAAAAGGGAGCTGTGCCTTATTCCACAGAGCCTAATCTCAGGATCAGAAATGTGGCAGGGCAGTATAGAAGTGAGGAGACTCTGCTAAGGGCCCCAAGGGCAGCCCTGTAGAATCCCAGGAGAGTCCTGCAAGTAGTCTGCAACCCTGTGAAGCAGGGAAGCTGGGGCTTAGTCAGATCTTGGCTCCAGCAAGCAAAAGCAGGAGGCTGGTCCCCAACAATGAGTTGGGAGGAGTTGCATTGGCAGGGGTGTCTGCAGATGAAAAGAGTTCAAACATTACTCCCTTGGAGAATAAGAGGGAGTAATAGAAAACTGAATTTAATTTACATTAAATCTTAAAATGACTAGATTATCTCCCATTGGGTAGACTGAAGGTCTAATATAAGTTCAATAAAAAAAAAAAAACAAAGTTTACCTTTGCATATGGCATCAGTGATTGTAATTCATACATCATGTCCACCCACATCTCAATGAATTGACACCAGATTATATAGCAGATACCTCTGGCTGGTCAAACTAAGGAGTTTTCTTTCTTTCATTCTTTCTTCTTTTTTTTTTTTTTTCTTCATAGTACAAGGATTGAACTCAGGACCTTTGCATGTTGGGTAAATATTTCTTAATTGAACTACCTCCACAGCCCTTTTATCTTTTATTTTGCAACAGAGTCTCCCTAAGTTGCCCAGGCTGGCCTTGGATTTGGCATGCCTGAGCCTCCCAAGTAGGTGGCATTACAAGCATATACTACTATACCTGAGCTATTTTCTATTTTTTGCTGTTTATATGTATGCAAAATGTTCTCATGTTGATATATATTGCTTTTCTGTCAAACAATAAACTCTAGAAGAAATTACAGTAATGAACTATTTTTCAACTACTTTTGACTAATTTTATACTTAAAAAAAACTTTAAAATGAGTACAAGTTCTTTTCTTGTCTCCCTTTCTCTGCTTATTTCAACTCCATACAGAAATATAGTACAATGATCAAAACCAGGAAATGAACATGAGTACAATACCATTTCTGAGCCTAAAAAATTACCAAAGAAGACAATGTAGAGGAAATAGGAGAAAATAATTTGTGACTTAATTATTTGCAGCTAAATCTTCTTACATTTAATCAGGCCCCTGCAGACTCTAGGGCAGAATCCTGGGTAAACCAAAGCTGTCAGGGCAAAAGAAGTGATGTAAAAATAATGCCCTGTTAAATTCCTAATTAAATAATACAATGAATATCAAGCGCCTGCCCTAAAGCAAGAGCTCAATAAATAGTCTTATTATCATTACCATTATTGTTGTAATGGAATTATTGCCTAATGAGTCTTTTGGTGCTTAACAAGGAATAAGGTTGATTGAGAACTGTTTCCTGATTGGCACTCCATCAGCAGGGTTGACCCTAAACACCAGAAAAAGAGTTAGCTGAAGCTAGACATTTTCCCAGATGCATGTCCTTGAAACTGAATTGTTTCTAATCCAAAACCAGGAGACTGTTCAAGCTGGACTCCCACCCAGAGAAGTATGTGGTGCTCCAGATTGCACCCGTCTTTCCCAGGAGATAATTCCTCCCTCCTCCTTTGGACTCTAAATGCTCTTCCGTTGTCCAAGCCCAGAGTTGCTGAAGCATCAGACCTGCCTGGGACTTGTGGCCCCTTTGTCTCCTGCCCAGGGAGTTCTCCCAGTTTCAAAAAAGTAGGGCTCTAAGTCTCACTTTATATTTAAATCTAAGCAGAATTATTTAGGGGTTCTGTCATATCCATGGCTAAAGTTATCTTTTTATTTTAATGAATACTATAAAGATTGGTGAAAATTTTTTTCTGCCTTTTTATAGTTGAAAAATTAAAAGACTAAAACTTTAAACTCTACATGCACTTTCAATATGATTTTAAAAAGACTTTTTTTAAATGTGAAAAATTACTCAGTTTTTTATTGATCATCAACATTTACCAAACTTTTGCATTCTACAACTAACTATACAAATGTGAGAATGAAAGTTTAACTTTCCATTTCAATGAGTCTTTTAGAAAGGTTTTATTTTTTAATGCAAAATATCAAACACATCTCTCAACTTAAAGAGAATATAAAACATTTCATCAGATTTTTAGAGGAACTTAATCTCCTGATCTAACAGAATTAGAAATTCAAAGAGAATCAAGTTCATGAACATGAAGTTTTAGTTATTACATATTAATATTCTGTTGCTATTGTTTATTAATTTATATTAAATTAACAAATACATATATTTTGATTAATCCAAATGATAACTTTGTAACATTTACAAATAAAATCTCTATTTCTCAAACATTGTTAGTAAAGTGTTGACCTTAAAAAAATAAATAAGGTGGTAAGCTCTCAAGATAAACATTAAAAAATTGATGATATTGGTTAACATATTCCAAGTCAGCTCAGGTGGTTGTCAGTTTTCAGAAAATTCAGCTTATCAGGAAATATCAATAGTTGGATAAACAGAAATTTGCAGAAAACAAAAATAATCAAAAGAAGGATGATATATTTTTATCCATATAATTAATATAGTTGTTTTTCAAAAGAATGACAAACAGGTAACCTGGCTTTCAAAGAGAAATTCATGTAGGATTCTAAGAAAAATTCTGGTAGGATACTACTGTAAAATTACTGCACAACTAGGATGTTGTTATCCTCCTACTAATTCACAAAACACCCCCATTCAGAGAATTACAGAATCATTACACATGTTGCTGCTTTATGCTTCTGGCCTTGAGTTAGTTCCAAGTCCTAAAACAAATGCAACAAAATTACATGTTTTTCAATACCACCCCTGAAGAGTAATTATCCCAAAAGGTCTAAAATCCAAATCCTAATCTCCCGATTCCCAGATTGGCATAACATTCTCAGGTCATGCACTTTAATCTAACAACTGAAAGTGAAAACAAATTAAAAGCTACACAAAAATCAATAGTTAAAAAAAACAACAGCAGCAAACAAAACCAAAGCTGAGCAGGTGGCACACGCCTGTAATCCCAGCTACTTTGGAAGCCAAGGGAGAGGGATCACAAATACAAGCCTACTCTGGGTGATTTAGCAAGCCCCTATTTCAACAGAAAAAATGGCTGGGATATAGCTCAGTAGTAGGTCTATTCTTTAGCACATGTGAAGCCCTGGGATTGAGTCCTAGTATCAGAACCTCAATAAATAAAAAAATAAATGAAATAGATAAATTTTTAAAAAATCAAGTGGTACCATGCTAACAGACTAAAGACCAAAAACAGTTACTTTTTCCCCCTATGAAAGCTATAGGTATCTTAGGACATATGTGAGAAATTAAAAATTTATAAAAACGGTAAAGGGGCTGGGGATGTGGCTCAAGCGGTAGCACGCTCGCCTGGCATGCGTGCGGCCAGGGTTCAATCCTCAGCACCACATACAAACAAAGATGCTGTGTCTGCCGAAAACTAAAAAATAAATATTAAAATTCTCTCTCTCTAAAAAAAAGAGAGGGCTGAACTCACCCTTAAAAAAAAACGGTAAAAATTTTAGATTGGGAATAGAAAACTAAAAATTCATCTCTCTTTGACAAAACCTTGTAAAGGTTGTGTCTGCAGGATAGCACCTCTTCTGAAACTGTTCTTAGTCTGAATTACATATGGGCTTAATGTTCAAGCAGATTGACTTTGCGCTTTTCTTCATGCTTGACTCATAGGTGCAGGGACTTTAGGAGAAGCTTGTTCTGGGTACACCAAGGCTCTGGAACTTCTGTCAGATGATGTCATCCAACACCTACTGTCCTTGCCTTTGTTTCTTTCTTTTTCTTTTTTGTAAATTTCTTATTTATTTATTTATATTTGGTACCAGGGATTGAACCCCAGAGCATTTAACCACTGAGTCACATTCCTAGCCCTTTTTTTTACATTTTATTTTGAGACAGGGTCTCACTCAGTTGCTTAGGACCTTGCTAAATTGCTGAGGCTGACTTTGAACTTATGAAGCTCCTGCTTCATCCTCCCCTGAGCATTGGAATTACAGGCTTGTGCCACCATGCTGGGCTGTTGCCTTTGTTTCTTGACAAGAGCCTCTTTCTATTGTAATTCATTCCTTAGGTGCAAAGACATACTCTTAGATAACTTTGCCCTGCTATCCTGATAGGTAATCATAATTTTTGTAGGATAAAGAAACATGTCCTCTGTCCTTTAATATTCAGGAATTTCTGGACACACTGATCAACACTAGTTTGAATTCGTTCCTTGACAATCCTGACTAACTAGAGAAGCAAAGCAGACAGAGAAAGCTGATGTCAATTTCCCACCCAGATGCTGTTGGAGTCCTCAATACTCCTCATATAGCTCAGAGAAGTGATACCTTGTCAAGGACTCCCAGTGGATGTAATGGGGGCTCCAGAGGTGGCCCAGAAGATGTTACTATATGTTTTTGAAAACTGTTTGACTATTAAATGTATAAAATGTTAACATTTCTATACTTTTTATCCCCTTAGTAAATCTAATTTGGGGAATCTCTTCCAATAAAACACTTTGAAATAAAAAACTTTATGCATATTCACTTGGGTATTATTCATAGTGGTATAAAAGTCTAAACTATATTAGCATACAAGCTGCTGTAACAAACAACTTAAATAAGAGAAAGGTTTTATTTCTCTCTTTTCAGGGACCCAGATGCCTTTCGACCTTGCTCTACCTTCTCTAGAGGATCATTTTCATCTGCATGGCCCACCTTGAGCCTCTGTGACCTCTGTGTTCTAACTCCCTGCAAGGGAGGAAATCAGTGTAGCACAAGTGACATCATCCTAAACTAATGACATGGAAGATGTGCATGTCAGTTTTGATTCATATTCCATTGACTGTTTTTTGGTCAATCAGGTCATTCCTACAGCAAGAGAGCCCAGAAAATGTAGTGACTAGCAGGGTAGTGATGTGCCCAGCCAACAGTCCATATTACCATGGAAGAAAGAAAGAAAAGATTCTAAAGTTTAACTAGTGACCTGCTATAAACCTTAATGTTCAGTAATAAGAGGAATGACAAGCATACAAGATGAAATGCTATTCAATCACTAGAAAAGTGCTGATATTATTGCATTAATATTGCAATAAAGATTCAATATTAGATATTGCAATAAAGTTGCAGAAAAGATTCAAAATTAGAGTCAGGATTATCTCAACGATTATATATATATATATATATATATATATATATATATATATATATATATATAGTTTTAAAATTTAGATTGTAGTATATATAACAAAAACAAGAAATATTCCCAAATGCTCATAATAGTTTCCTTTAGATGGACAAAATGTTTATGCCCACACCACCAAGTCATGGTGAATCCAGAAGCCCATTCTGTGGCTAATACTGCCTAGCTCCATGTGCATGTTTCCTGCCTTCTGCTGGACTTATCCATATCTTCTCTTATAGAAAAGCTTTCCTGTCCTTTTGAGTTTTCTGAAGATGGTAATTTGAAACAAGAAAAGTTTCCTTTATCTTTCTTCAAAGCTGACTTGGGATAAGATCCTGTGCTCCTGCCAGTCTGACTTCCGAATATTTGTGGAGCATGATGAACTGGAGAACCAGACTTGTAGCCCCTGCTGGGAACTTGTCACTGTTCAGGGCAGTGACAAGATAAGTCTGGCAACCCTGAGAGAAATCCTAAGCCTAGAGGGGAGGAGAGGGGAGGAGAGGAGGTCTCCTTCACCAGAAAACGTTCAGATAGATCTCACCCCTTCTCCTCCCACAAACAATTAGCCTCCCAGTTCACGTCCCCTCTCTCCATTTCTTCTTTCTGCCATTCCTTAGACTTTCCACTTAGAATTTTTACCTTTCTTCCATAAACCAACTATAATCAACTTTATATCTAAAATTATTTCTATTTGCCTGAAATACCACTCTGAGAATAAGCATTAGATGAGTCTGAACTTTCATCATCTGAACAGGAAAACCTAAGAATGTAGACCAAAGAAAAAACTGATAAGAAGTGAGGTCTATAATTCGTCTATCAAAAAAAAAAAAAAGATTAAGCCAGTGGCATTGTAACAGTGTTAATTTTATGCTTTGAATATAGCCCTTGGTGCTCTGCCACTGAAACTTATTTTTAAAATGGACATGTTTCTTTCTCTTCCTCTCTCCCTGCTCCTCCCTAACCTACCTCCTCCCTAATCTCAGGGGAAACAGGGTTACTTTTCTTCCCCATCCTAGGCAGAGTCATCTGTCCCTGAGTACACACCCACCATAGGAATAAAGTAATGCAGACTTTGGGGGATGGCACCAGAAGGTATCAGAAATTACTATCTCCCAAATTAACCAGTGGATTACAACTCCAACAGAGAACATCTGGAATGTAGCCTTTGAGTCACCTCTTTAAAAGCCCCCTGTTCCTGCTGATTGGTAGAATAAAGTTTTCAAAAGATAATTTCTTTATAAAAAGAAGATTTTAAAGCTCAACAATAACAGCCACTGAGCTCTTAACATATGACAGATACTTGACAGTAAGCTTTACATATATTTTTTTACAACTTTTAAAATGTTGCATTCAATCCCATCAAGAATACTCAATGAGATAAGACATATTATCTCTATTTTCCAGGTGAAGAAAGCATTTCAAAAGTTATGCATCTTGTCTTACATCACACAGTTTGTCCTTTGCTAGCAAAGCAATACATCTTCTTTTTCCTTTTTTCTCAAAAGTGTTTCCTTGTTGTTGTATCGGCATCCGGACAAGGACCAAGCTTTCAGCAAAAGCATAATAAATGTTTAAAGGGTGACTGTCTGTGATTTATCAATATTGGAGAGAACTTTACATTCTGGGCAAAACCGTACTTCACTTTTTCCTCCAAGATTCATTATTTTATTGCATAGCTAAGGTAGCCCTCAATGTTTTATATTTAATTTTTCATTTTATTATTTAAAAAATATTTATTGGTCACTGTCAGCTCCTGTGTGACAGAGTCTTCTACCAGACACTGGAAATACAGAGGTGACAATGTAGCTGCAGAGGTCACAGGACTGACAGTCTATCAGAGGGACCGATTCAGATCCTCTCTGTTGGTCACAGGAAAATGATTAGATTATTTTATAAAGTTGCTGGGAAGGAGAACACTTTAGAAGGGTAAATGTTTTAGATCTTCAAGGGCCTCTCAAGCATGAGATGAACAGGGGAGTTCCACTGAGTGATAGCCCCCTTTTTCCATTGCCCAAAGTAGCCTCCATCTGCCTCCCCCCACCCACACACACTCTTTATACTTTTAAGGAAGTTGCTTGGGCTCTGCCAGGATGTCTGGGAAGTTGCCCTGTGACAAGGGCCTTCTCTATTAGGAATCTTTCCTCCAGGTATGGAAATTCCTTGGTGACTTAAGAGCTCATACCATTACCACTGAAAGAGCGTTCATTCCCTCAGTATCCTCTGCTCCAGGGCAAGAGACTGAGGTTTCTCCTGCCCACAGTTACCCTGCACCTGGGACCTGGCCCCGATGGAGTTGTATCACTGGAGACTTGGGGTTTCTTCTGCACCGGAGGTTCCCTCTTCCCTGTTCAGCTTGGGGTCTCATATGTTTTCTTCTCTACTTTTAATTGGAGTCAAATCATGACCACGGTTGTATGAATCATTGTTCCTTCCTGGAGATACTTCCTCATCAAGTGGAGAGGAGACAGCTTGGTTTTCACTTTCCTTTCCCTGGGGGCAAAGCTGGATTCCTCCTCTGCTCCCCTTGCCAAGGACACATGCTGAAAACACTGTGAACCCTCCTTCAGCCTAATCAACAAGAATGTGCCAATGCCTGGCTCAGCCTGGCATTGGTTTGTGATCCCATCCCTGGTTTAGAAGAACCCCCAAAGCAAATGCCTTTTTAGTTTCCCTGCCACTTCCCAGAATGCTCCCCAACATCACAATGTATGCTGACAGTTCTGTGGTCAGAAGGAGACTGTGAGTGCTTGTTTCTCTCTCTACCAAAAGCTCCATGTGGTTAAACCAACACTGAAGAACCCCAATCCCCCAACTTCCATGTTTGCATTTCTCAAGTCTAGAAGATGTGTTTATGTCAACCCTTCTCTCCACTTCATTTTGTAGTGTCACATGGGGTTCATCTATTCTAAGTGAGCATTTCGTCCTTGGACAGACACATTAGAAATCTCTTAGTACTAAGGAGATGTAACAAGGGTCCAATTGATGCTTTGACTATATCCCTTGTGGCTTTGAAACTTTCATGGTTTTTTATTTTTCCCAATCTTCTATTCCCTAAACTTCTCCTCCCTAGTCTTCTTTTCTCTCATCTTCTCCTTTCTGATCTCTCCTCCCTAAACTCATTTTTTTTTGTGTGTGTGTGTGAATCACTTCTATAAAAGCCCCCTGTTTCTGTGGATAGGCAGAATCACAGCTTTTGGGACAGGAGTTCCCTGTGTTTCTCCTTTGTGAGCAAAGCAATGAAGCTTCTTTTTCCTTTTTTCCTTGTCTTCATTATTGGATTGGAGTTGAGGATGAGTTTTCGGTTAGAGTCAAGCTCAAAATGTCACTTCCTCATTAACGATTGACTGGTCCCTCCCTGAGCAGTTCCTTTTGGAAACTAAGGCAAAAAAAGGTTAAGTGACTTGCTTAAGAGCACAGTGTAGAGGTACAGACTCTGGATGTGTAAGGGGCAGGCAAGGAGCAGAGACCCATCCTTAAATTCAGAATTTAAGGATTTCCATAATTTTACATACTACTTAGAAAAATGGAATACAATCTCAGAGCAAGGGCTTTGATTTATTCAGTATCTTAAACACAGAAGGAAAGGGAGTCCTTTAAGCCAGTGGTTCCCAAACCTTCTTGTATTTTTTGAATCTTTTTTAAGAATATTGAGACCTGACTTCCATCTCCAGGCATTTTGATTTTGTGGATGAGGAATAATAAATATGGAGAATCATGTGGGGGGAGCTGTGTGGGGGTGGGTGGTCATTGATACCTTTTTCCTGTGCCCTTTTAGGTCTAGCCCAGCTTGTGCAAGGATTGTTTTATCAGTGTGTTACACATTACATGTGCCCACATGCACATATTATGAAAATGGCTGAAAATCCCTTTGGGTTCATATTTTGAATGGGAAAGCATATAAAAGCATATTGTAGGTACAGACTTGTGAAATTTCCCTATCCAATGAATGGCACCAGCACACCCCAAGGCAGCCCAAAGTAATCAACCATCTTGCACCCAACCAATGCCATTCTTTTCCTAGCTTAAGACTAAGCAATTACCTTCATTGGGCTCATCCCCCTGGTCTGTAAAATGGGGACAGTTCTTAACCAGGGGAATGAACTCATACCTCTTGATGTTATCCATCAGACTGGCTTACCAAAAAGTGTGACTTTGCCTTCTAAACCAAAGGGGCAATCAAAACCCCAGTGATCCCTCTGCATGGGATCATGCTCCATGCAGAGGGATTACTGGTGCTCTCCAGAGACTTCTGGCTCAGCTAAGTTATGAGGCTATGTTTGGAAGTTGCAGCAATCAAAGTCATGCTTGGGAGCAAGGAAAAGAAACTGGAAGCTGTTGGCAAACACTGGTGTTGCTCCTACTGGGAAGGTGTAAGAGGAGGCCACTCTGAGGAAGGATGCCCTTGAAGGAAGGGGAAATGGATGTATCAGTTAGGTCCCTTGGCTGTCACTGGTTCTTGTTTGACCTCGTTCAGCCTACTTTCTAGGTCTCAACTTTTCTTCTAGATAATATGTGCATGTTGGAGAAACTGTGTGGGTGGGTGGTCATTGATACCTTTTTCCTGTGTGGGAAGTGTTCCTGAAACAGAAAATTAGATTGCTAGTTTAAGTTCTCTTTAAACCACCAGAGGTCGCTATTGACCATCAGTTTTTGTTTGAAGAGCAATTTCAGAATTTAAGGATTTCCATAATTTTACACATTACTTAGAAAAATGAACAGAATCTCAGAGCAAGGGCTTTGATTTATTCAGCATCTTAAACACAGAAGGAAAGGGAGTCTTTTAAGCCAGCAGTTCCCAAACCTTGTTGCATTTTGGAATCTTTTTTATGAATATTGAGACCTGACTTCCATCTCCAGGCATTTTGATTTTGTGGATGAGGAATAATAAATATGGATAAGCAATGTGGGCATCAGTATTCTTAAAAGTTCCCCAGTGATTCTAATGTTCAGCAAAACCTGAGAACCGCAGTTTTGAGCCCCCCAAAGAAAGGACTGTGAACCTTACCTGGTAGGGCCTTGGAGAGGAATATGTTTGGATGCAGCTTGAACGAGAGCAGACAATACTTCTTCCTCTGTGACCTCAGTCTTTCTAGGAGCAGGAGACTCAATGGAGTGACTAGGGGTCTCGGTGGGGAGACAATGATGGCATAGCTTCTACTTAGGGGGCTCTTACAATGCTCCAGACTTTTCTTCACCTTTCAGGTTTCAGTGCATCTAATCTTCAAATTGACAGGTTAGGTAAAGTCATCCTTATGTTACACATAAGAAAACTGAGGCACAGAGTGGTTGATAATCTGGCCACAATCCCACAACATAGTTGTCAACTTGCAGAGCCAGGGTTCAAATCCAAGAGCCCAAATTCTTAATCGCTTTGCTATTCTACTTCCTAATCTATGAGCAATGAAGTTTTCCTGTTCCTCCCAACACTCCCTCCATTAGTAATGACAGTCATCTTCCCTATGGTTGAACTCTCCACTCTCAACTATGAAGCCTATATTTCTAGCCATTGTTCATTCTTAGGTTACTAAGGATCCTAGCACCATGTAGCACTGTGTGCTCTGGGGAGATACAGGGACCAAAGAACATTGAGGTTCTGCACCGGCTGGTTCTTCTTTAAAAACCGTGTTACCTCCTGTCAGTCTCACACTAGCAAGAAACAGGCTTGTGAGGTTATTTGCTCAGCTGGGATATCAAGCTCTTTGCTCTGATTTCCCTTAGAGCATTTCCATTTCTTTTATTAAGTCCCAGTAAATATTTATCAAAAAAGAGAAAGAAAAAAGGAATGAAAGGAAGGAAGGAAGAAAAAAAAAGAAAAGAAAAAGGGGTAGAGGCTTCTACTGTTAAAAAAAAATACTAATTTTGTAGAACAGGTCCACCTTCCCTTAGTCCGAGAGTGAGCAAAGGATGTTTTTCCTAACATCAGCTCTCAGGGATGGAAACTGGAAACACCATTACTTTTCCCATTGGCTTGAGCTGGTTATCTTTTACTGTGTTCCCAGATGAAGACCTTGCAAGTTTCTCACTCCCTCCTTTCATTTACCAGGTTGACTAGTAGTACTGGGGTCAAAGACTCATCAAGGGGTCTAGAGATGGAAGCACCTGAGCCATCTCCCTGCTCTCTCCCTTCTATCTATCAATGTAGACACAGGCATTGGGTGGGTGGGGGGAGGGTGTCTAGGGACACTGAGCGTGTGCACTGGCATCACAGTTAGTTGCAGAGCTGGGACTAAATTTAGGTCCTTACTATACTGAATTATCTTTGTACCTTTGTCAAAAATCATTTGTCCATGTGTTTTCTTAATATATTAAGTTACATTGATTTTCAAATGCTAAGCCAAGCTTGCATATCTGGGGTGAACTCCTCTTAATTAATTCATCTATTATCTTTTTACACATTCTTGGATTCAGTTTGATAAAAATGCTTTGAGAATTTTTCCATATATTATATTTGTGATATACATTAGCTTGTAGTTTTGTTTTCTCATGATGTCTTTGTTAGAATAATGCTGGCCACATAGAATAAGCTGAAGCACTCTCTTTTTAAAAATTTTCTGAAAAAGGTTGTGTAAACACTATGACCACTAAGTCTCTCAGATGTGAGCTGAGAAATCCAGAATATCATTACCATGTGCCTTAAAGTACAATCTAAAACCTAGTTCTGGTTTGGGACCTGGGATCAGAGAAATTATTTCAAAACTATTAGATACAGAGCATAGAACCCAGAGAGAAGGAGTGAGAACAGATTTTTAAACAATAAAACAATGAAACAAATTTATCTCATTTAAAATAAATGCACATACCAAAATATAAAGAGAGAGAGATATTGTGCCATTTTCTTTTTATTTATAAAACTGCAAATTAAGCCATTTGGGCCTGAGTATTTTTTAAAAATATTTATTCTTTAATTGTAGTTGGACGACGTTGAGAGCCACAGCCAAAGGGGCCCCAGCAAACTTCCAGCTGCTAGCTGGCTCACAGCGGCCCCAGAAACTTCTAGCTGATTGGCTCCTCTGTGGTGATGTTCATTGGGCTGTTCCCCCGCTCTTTCAGACTATGGAGCTGCTCACTGGGGGACTTTTTTTTGGCTCCGCCCACGTGACCCAGCCAATCAGCCTCAAGAGCAGGAGGAGTGGGGGAAGTTGAGAGGCTTGTGAGAAGCCGGTGGTGGCAGTTGGGCTCTGAGGGTTTTTCCTGAGGAGCTGTGTGGTGCGGGTGTGTGGTTCTAAAAATAAAGTTCGTTTCTTTTGACAAGTGGCTCCTGAATTGTGCCCAGCCAGACTGTGGCATTTGGTGGGCCGCACGAGGAACGACTGCAGGTAAGTGATAAGGTAAACTGCTCGCCCCTGAGGGCAGGGCAAGAGGATGGGTAGCCATTTTAAGATTCTTCTTTTGTTTCACTTTTGTTTTAAGTTGCCTGTCCCTGGAGATGAGTGAGACGGAAGAAAAACCGCTCACATCTGAGGAAAAACTATTTGCGTCTGAGGAACAGATAGGGAGAAAGGACGGATGGACATTTCAGGAGGATAGAAAGGCTATAATGATTTTTTGTTGTTCCATTTTTATTTCATCCTGTCTCAGTTTTGTTTGGTGTTATCTTGTTGGGTTGTATTATAGTAGAAATATGGGATCAGAAATTAGTAAAAAACAAACCGAAAGAGTGTTAAGTAAATTGTTAGAGCAAGGAGGCTTCCCAATAAAATCAAGAGCAGTCAGGGCATACGTTGATATAATACAAAAATATAGCCCATGGCTTTTTAAGGAGGAGTTGTTAAATATATCACAATGGAGCCATCATGGTGAAGATTTAAAAAAGAATAGAAAAGAAAAGCCCAGGGACTCTGCCAGTTGGCACATTGCCATTGTGGATGTTCATACCTTGTTTGCTTAGTCCAAAGCCTTCAGTTCAGACAATGGTAGAGGAAGGAGAAGACATTGATACAAGTAAAAAAGAAGGTCTCTCAAGTTAGTCAGACAGAGGAAAAGATTCAAGTAAAAGAGAGGGTCTCTCAAGTTAGTCAGACAGAGGAAAAGATTCAAGTAAAAGAGAAGGTCTCTCAAACTAGTCAGACAGAGGAAGAAAGTTTAGAGCAGAAAAAGCCATCGGGGAAAAGTTATAATAGGAGACTGCTACTAACACCTTTCTATCACCAGAGGGTGTAAGTGTCCAACCAACAGCACCACCTCCATATGCTGGGAGGCCCCCAACCCCTGCAGTTGATAGTTGGGATCCTGAGACAGGATCTCAAGTATTAACATGCCCTGTATTTGAGGCAGGAGGACAGCGAATTCACCATGCTTTAAATTTCAAAACAGTGAAGCAGCTAAAAGAGGCTGTAACAACCTATGGTCCTCAAGCACCTTCACTGTAAGCATGGTCGAATCCATTAACAACCTGAACATGACGCCAGCAGATTGGGCTAATATGTGTAAAGCTGTGCTAAATGAAGGTCAATACCTGTTATGGAAGGTTGCCAATGAGGAATTTTGCAAGGAGATGGCTAGGCGAAATGCAGCAGCTGGTTATCCTCAGAGAAATCTAGATATGTTGTTAGGAAAGGGACCTTATGAGGGTCAGCAGCAACAATTTGCATATGATCCTGGTGTATACTCACAAATTGCTGCAGATGCGGTTAGGGCATGGAAGACTTTACAAGGACATGGAGGTTTACAAGGTCAGTTATCTAAGGTAATACAAGGAGCTAATGAATCTTATGCTGAATTTGTAGATAGGCTTATTCAAATAGCTACCAGAGTTTTTGGGAATACAGAAGAAGCAATGCCATTAATAAAACTACTGGCTTATGAGCAAGTGAATCGTTGGTGCAGAGAAGTCATTAGACCATGGAAACATGAAGATTTAAACACATATATTAAATTATGTAGAGACATTAATGAACAAGGGTAAGTCGTGGCAGCTGCAGTACAACAGGTTTTAGATGCCAGAGACATTAATGAACAAGGGCAAATTGTGGCAGCTGCAGTAAAACAGGCTTTAGATGCCAGAGACATTAATGAACAAGGGCAAATCGTGGCAGCTGCAGTAAAACAGGCTTTAGATGCCAGGCCAAGAACATGCTACAATTGTGAACAAACAGGACATTTTAAAAGGAATTGCCCCATAGGAGGAGGGTTTAACAAAACTAGGTATCAAAGGAGTAGAATACCGGGTATTTGCCCACGATGCTGTAGAGGGAGACATTGGGCTAATGAACACCATTCTCAAACCACCATAGAGGGTACTCCATTATCAAAAAACAAACAAGGACCAGGTGTTTATCCACGATATTGTGGAGAAAGGCATCGGGCTCCATTGCCAAAAAATGGAAAGGGGGGCCCAATGCTCCGGGGCCCAAAACCACAAATATACAGAGCACTGGAGGAACCCAGCAACCCCATCAGGGTAGTGCCCAGGACACATTGTCCATTATATTCCTTATCAGACAAACCAGAGGGAGCGTAGGGTTAGACATCTGCGCCTCCGCCAGAGCAGTACTAACTCCAGAGATGGGAATTCAAATCATTCCCACAGGGGTAAAAGAACCTCTTCCCAAAGGAACAGAAGGCTTATTATTGGGACGCAGCTCTTCTACTCTAAAAGGACTTATGATAAGTCCTGAGGTAATTGATCCTGATTATGAAGGTGAAATTAAAATTATAGCCAGTTCTCCAAAGGGTATATCAGTAATTCCACCAGGAGATAGAATAGCACAGTTACTAATAATACCCATCCTACATGATACATTTTCCAGTCATACTGTAGAAAGAGGTTCCAAGGGATTAGGCTCCACAGGTGTAGATTGGGCTATGCTTTATTTAAATTTAGATTCTCGCCCCATGCTAAAACTAAATATTCAAGGACATGAATTTAATGGGCTACTGGATACAGGTGCAGACCTTAGCATCATCTCTCATCAAGAATGGCCAAAACATTGGCCATTACAACAAGCCACTCAAACGCTTCGAGGCCTAGGAGTGGCGACTAATCCCCATAGAAGTGCAATGGTATTAGATTGGAAGGATCCTGAAGGATGTGAAGGAACTATACATCCTTATGTATTGGACCATCTTCCTGTAAATTTATGGGGACGAGATGTCCTAGATCAATTAGGTTTGACATTAACAAATAACATCAATCAAAATGCACCCACTATTATGGCTAGACAAGGTTTTAGGAAAGGAAAAAGATTAGAAAAACAAGAACAAGGTATAGCAGCACCAATACAAATAGATCAAGGAACGGACAGACATGGGTTGGATTTTCAGAAAGGGCCACTGAGACAATAAAAATTACTTGGAAATCAGAAAGACCAGTGTTGGTTCCTCAGTGGCCCCTGACTAAAGAAAAGATACAAGCAGCCCATGACCTGGTCAAACAACAATTAGCGGAAGGACATATACAACCTTCTGTATCTCCCCATAATACTCCCATTTTTGTCATCAAAAAGAAATCTGGTAAATGGAGATTATTGCAAGATTTAAGAGCCATTAATAATGAGATGGTTATTATGGGATCTGCTCAATAGGGGATTCCTCAATTGTCTGCTTTGCCAAAAACCTGGTATGTTTTAGTTATAGATATTAAAGATTGTTTTTTTTCAATTCCAATTCATCCTAAGGATAGTCCACGTTTTGCATTTACTATCCCTGCACTGAATCATGAAGGTCCTGATCAGAGATATGAATGGAAAGTACTCCCTCAAGGGATGGCTAACAGCCCAACTATGTGTCAAATTTATGTTAACAAAGTAATCCAGCCACTTAGAAATCAAAATCCTGAACTACAAATATTTCACTATATGGATGATGTATTATTAGCACACAAAGATAAAAACACATTGCTAGAATGTTATGCCACACTTACAAACTTATTAAAAAATTATAATCTAGATCCGGAAGAACGGGTGTGCGGCTTGAACATGGGAAAGCAAAAGAAAACAAGAAAGTATGCGACCATGAAGCGAATGCTTAGTCTCAGAGATGAGAGGCTTAAAGAAAAGGATAGATTAAAACCAAAAAAGAAACAAAAGAAAGATCCCAGTGCACTGAAGGAAAGAGAAGTCCCCCAACACCCTTCCTGCTTATTCTTCCAATATAATACACAATTGGGCCCACCTTATCATATCCTGGTTGATACCAACCTTATCATTTTTTCCATTAAAGCCAAACTGGACTTAGTGCAGTCAATGATGGACTGTCTGTATGCCAAGTGTATCCCTTGTATAACTGATTGTGTAATGGCTGAAATTGAGAAATTGGGGCAAAAATATCGAGTGGCTTCAAGGATTGCAAAGGATCCCCGCTTTGAACGATTACCATGCACGCACAAAGGAACCTATGCAGATGACTGCTTAGTACAAAGAGTAACTCAGCACAAGTGTTACATCATGGCCACAGTTGACCGTGACCTTAAACGAAGAATCCAGAAGATCCCTGGAGTTCCTATCATGTACATTTCTAACCACAGATACAACATCGAGCGTATGCCAGATGATTATGGAGCCCCTCGATTCTGATAGTCAGTATATAGTTAATGCTATAGTATCCCTTGAAAATGCTGGTAGGATTTCCCTTTCCTCTACTGTTTTCTCTTTGCTTTCCACTATACAAAGTCTAATCTGGGACAGAAAATATCCATTCTTTATAGGACATATCAGGGCACATACAGGATTGCCTGGAGCCCTTAGTTTGGGCAATGATTTAGCAGATAAAACTACACATAACATACATATTTTCTCTAAACTAGAAGAAGCTACAAATTTTCATAAAAAGTTCCATGTCAATGCTAATACTTTACAAAAGCGTTTTAAAATAACTAAGGAACAAGCTAGACAAATAATAAAACAATGTCAAAATTGTGTGACCTTTTTACCACAAGTTAATCTTGGAATCAGTCCTAGAGGACTGATTTGGCAGATGAACGTCACACACTTGCCAGAATTTGGAAAATTAAAATATTTGCATGTTACAGTTGATACTTCTTCTGGATTTTTGATGGGCTCCCTTCATGCTGGAGAAAAAACTAAAGATATTATAGCTCATTGCTTACACAATTTTGCCACTGTGGGCGTTCCAAAACAGTTAAAAACAGATAATGCCCCTGGTTATACTTCTACCTCTTTTAAACAATTTTGCTCAACATTTGGCATTACTCATATAACAGGAATCCCATACAATACACAGGGACAAGGCATAGTTGAAAGAGCTCATCAAACTATTAAAATGTACTTATTAAAGCAAAAAGAGGAAATTGGGAAGGGGTATATATCCCCCAAAGATAAACTTAAAATAACACTTTTTACTCTAAACTTTTTAAATTTGGATTCATCAGGGCTTAGTGCTGCGGAAAGGCATGTGTCCAAAAAATGTACATAAGCCCAAGGTACTTTGGAAGGATATTCTAACAGGACAATGGAAAGGACCTGACCCAGTAATTGTCTAGAGTTGGGGTTCTGTTTGTGTGTTTCCACAGGGAGAACAGCAGCCGATTTGGATTCCAGAGAGATTAACTAAGGTCCTGACCCAGTGATTGTCTGGAGTCGGGGGTCTGTTTATGTGTTTCCACAGGGAGAACAGCAGCCAATTTGGATTCCAGAGAGATTAACTAAAGTGATTTCTACAGACCAAAAAGAAGATGATTTGGCTCAAATCCGTAACAGCTGATATCCAAAACTCCAGTTTGGCTATCCTTACATCTGTGACAGAACCAGGATGCTTTTTTCAATATCTATTTTATTATTACCCTTTCCCACATCAAGAAGTTCTATTTTGTTTTTTGAGCTCATACAGACGTAGGTTAATGTTTTGCTGACCAGTTCTATTTTTTGACTATAGAGTTTTTAAACATTGCAATGGAGATTTCACCTGTAAAAAGTTATAAGGCCTTTACTATTATGTTATGTGTTGTACGTATTATATTATGTGTGCACACTTGTGTTTTATGTTGTATGTTTGTATGTACATATATCCATATATCATATATGATGAGCACTCATGAAAAAATGGATCCAAATAATCTTTTTTTATTCACGTGATTTAAATGGTTTAATTTAAATTGGATAAACAGCTGTTGAGGATTGTTTTAAAATGTGAACAAAAAAGGAGGTTAACAGATCTGTTTGTTTACTTTCACCTTTCCTTTTCATTATATTTAATAATTCTGTTCAAGATAATGTAAATTGTTAAGAAAATTGTTCTCTTTTAGTGTCTTCTGGAATGTTACATAATTTTTTCTTTAGCCATTATTGCCAGAATTCCTATCTTCATCCCAGTGCCAGTGAAGACAAAGATAAAACCAATCTACAGCTTCTGCAATAGCCATCACTGAACTGCTTGCAGAACTTCCCTGGACTATGTATCACTTGTATGCATTGTGAACTCACTTGTATGCATTGTGAACTATCTGTTGGTGCAGCAACTTGTGTCAGTGTTGGGGTATTTTTGCTGATGGTGTCATCAGTGGTACAATTTTTCCAAAGGAGCCATCAATTGGCTTGGTGTATCTTCCTCCCTTCTGCTTGTCATGGTTGTTCAGCTAAAATTTGGGGGCCAACAGAGGTGAGGCAAATAACCTCACCCCCCCCCCGGCTGGTACAAAGACCTATCCACAGGTGTGGCTGTATGCTGAACCGGTGGTAGTCAATAAGGGGTAAGATCCAATTGCAATGGTACCAACCTAAGACAGGAAGCTGACGCCTTGAGGTCAGCTCATCCGATTACGGGTAAGGACCATATGTACTATTGGACAACCTAAGGCAGGCACGGTCCCTAAGCCACATTCTTGTTGTTTAAACAGAGAGGGGGAGATGTTGAGAGCCATAGCCGAAGGGGCCCCAGCAAACTTCCAGCTGCCAGCTGATGATTGGCTCACAGCGGCCCCAGAAACTTCTAGCTGATTGGCTCCTCTGCGGTGATGTTCATTGGGCTGTTTCCCTGCCCTTTCAGACTATGGAGCTGCTCATTGGGGGACTTTTTTGGCTCCGCCCACACGACCCAGCCAATCAGCTTCAAGAGCAGGAGGAGTGGGGGAGGTTGAGAGGCTTGTGAGAAGCTGGTGGTGGCAGTTGGGCTCTGAGGGTTTTTCCTGAGGAGCTGTGTGGTGCGGGTGTGTGGTTCTAAAAATAAAGTTCATTTCTTTTGACAAGTGACTCCTGAATTGTGCCCAGCCAGACTGCGGCAGGACACAATACCTTTATTTATTCATTTTTATGTGGTGCTGAGGATCAAACCCAGGGTCTCATACGCATTAGGCAAGTGCTCTATCACTGAGCCACAACCCCAGCCCTGAGTATTTCTTTTTGAGGAGGTTCTTAACTACAAATAAATTTCTCTAATATATAAATAGCTATCCAGATTATCTATTTCTTTAGCAAGCTTTAGAAATTTTTTTCATGAGTTTTGCCCACTCATTTGAATTTTCCCAAATATTGGCACAAGATTTTTCTAAACATTTTCTGTTACTGTTTTAATACCTGAAAAATCTCCAATGATGTCCCTTCTCTCATTCCTGGTGCTGGTCACTTGTATTTTCATTTTATTTTTTCCTGATAAAACTGACTAGAGGTATGTCAATTTTATTGATCTTCTAAATGAGCCAATTTTTGGTTTTGTTTTTCTGTATTTGACTTCATTAAATTCTGCTCTGAAAATTTTTTACCTTTATTTTACCTACTTTTGGTCTAATTTACTCTTTTATTTTCTAGTTTCTTAAGGTAGAAGCTGAAGCCATTAATTTGTGGTTGTTCATTTTTCCTAAGATAAGTATTTGGCAGTATTTTGCCTGTATTTGTTTTCACTTTCATTCAGTTGAAAATATTTTCTGATTTTTCCATTTGCTTCTTTGACCTAATGGGTTACTTAGTAAGTTTACTGATTAACTAGTCAAATTTATATCCTTGCTGTCTATCAATTACATCAATTATTATGAGTGATAGAAACTGAAATATCTGGTTACAATTGTGGATTTGTGGATTTCTTTTTGTAATCATAACACTTTTTTGTTTCATCTACTTTTAGATGTAATAATTAGCTGAATAATCTTTTATGACTGTTTTGTCTTCTTGATGAAATAACACTTTTATCATTATTAAATAAGCATCTTTAACCCTGGTAGTATTCTGTTCTTTGCAATCTAATTTGTCTAATAGCATTATGATCATTTATTCTCTATTTTGATTAGTATCAGCTTGATATACTTTGAGTTCTTATATTTAAAGCTTGTTTTTTGCAAGCAGCAATTATATTTTTAAAAGGCATACGTGTTGGTTTTGTTATCTGTCACCGAAGGCAAAGCCCTTCTGAATATATTACTCAATGCTGCTAAAGTTTGTGTTTTTCCAGTCTGGCTGATAAGAACACTCACTATTCAAGTCCTGTGTAAACTCCAGGCTTATTACCTCTAATCCTTTTGGACAGTTCTTTGTGCAGCATCAAACAGTTTCTATACCTGCACATTTTTTTTTTTCCCCCTGGACTGGAGATTGAGCCCAAGGGCACTTAATCGCTGAGCTACATCCCCAGCCCTGTTTTACTTTTTATTTTGAGACAGGGTCTCATTAAGTTGCTTAGGGCTTCCCTAATTTGCTGAGGGTGGCCTTTAAATTGTGATTCTCCTGTCTAAGCCTCTCAACTCCCTGGGATTACAGGCATGTACCACCGCACTGGGCACACATGTATATCTTGATTACCACTCTACCTGATTCTCTGCAGATCTCTGGAGTTCTCTATAAATGCAGCTGTCTCCTTTCTTTCAGTTCTGGTCTTTTGGGTCTCTCTGCAATTCTGTTCTATTTCAGTAATAATTATCTGATTACAGTTGTGGATTTGTGTATTTCTCCTTGTAACCATATCAACAAGAAATAGAGTAGAATTTCAGGGAGACCCAAAAGATCAGCACAGCTGGCTTCTTCTAGGTGCTGCCTCCTACTCTGTGCCTTGAGAACTCTGGACAGGAGGCTGGGGCCACTGTAGATCCCACTTTGCTTGTTTTCCATCTCTCAGGCACACAGTCCTGCCTGACCCGATGTCCAGTGTCTTGAAGACCCTTACTCCACTTAGTGTGTCTGGTTTTTGATTGTTCAGACAAGAGAATAAATCTAGTCCCTGTTACTTCATCTTGGGTGGAAGTAAAAGCACTTATGAACTAGGCCACCATCCTTAATTTTTTATTATTTTGAAATAATCGCAAAATTACAGAGAAGTTTCAAATATAAGACAGAAACTCTTTTTTCTTTAACTTTGCAAATAAGTGCTGACCTCATGCCTTATCACCACTGAAAACTTAAACATGTATACTCTTGGAATACATACACAAAGTATTGAAGTGTTCCTACAAATAAAGACATTGTCCTATATGACCATCATACAATCATCAAAATCAGGAAATTAGCAATAACATATCACTACCATCTAATCCTCAGAGCCCATTCGAATTTTGCCAATTGTTGCCAAAATGCCTTTAATAGCAAAAAAAATAAAAATCATATATATTTAGCTGTCATGTTTCTTTAGACTCCTTCTGTCTGGAACAGTTCCCTACTCCTGTCTTGACTTTTTTTGACCTTGACACTGTTGAAAATTACAGACCAGTGTTTTTTAGGATCTTCTTCAATTTGCATCTGTCTGATGTTTTTCTCATCTTTATTGCAATTTTGGCATGACTATTACAGAAATGATACTGTGTTGTTATCCCATCCTATAACATGACTCATGATTTCTACTTTTCTCATTCCTAAGTCTGGTTTTCTCCTTTTTGCGATTATACTTTCCTTTGCTAGCACTAAGAAACTTGTCTCACATTTTTTTTAAATACTTGACAATGAACCCAGGGGTGCTCTGTCACTGAGTTACATCCAGGCCTTTTAAATTTTTTTATTTTGAGACAGAATCTTGCTGTTTCCCAGACTGTCTCAGTTTACCCAGTAGCTAGGATTGCAAGTGTGTGCCACCTCACCCGAGCACCGGGTTACTCCTCTTCTTCTTCTTCTTCTTCTTCTTCTTTTTTTTTTTTTTGTGTGTGTGTGCTGGGTATTGAACCCTGGGCCTTGTGCATGTGAGACAAGCACTCTACCAACTGAGCTATTTCCCCAGCCCTTACTCTTCTTAATGTATTTATTGAACATATTAGTCCTCCATACCAGGCTACCTTTCTCACATGGACACTCCCCTTTCCTGCCCTGGATGATGACCCATGGCAGCCAGACCCTTGCCCCTGCATGGACACTCTTCACCTGGCACAGGCTCTCACTCCCATAGGTGATGACGTCTTTGTTCTGCTCAGGTACTCTCCTAACAGCAAGCAGACTCTTACCCTCCATAATGAGGTCCTCCTCACCCTTCTTGGTGTCTGATTCCCCATGGGAGGCAGCAAAACCCCATCATGGATACCCCTTTTCATCCTGCTTGGGCTCTGACTTCCCTTGTCCATTGCTTTCTCCTTCTATTTTGTGTCAGCTTTGCCTTACCCTGCCTCACCTAAGGGTTTTAAGGTGAACTGTTAGTGGAAATGGAAGGGGAGGGAAGAAAAAGTGCTGACTCAAAAAAAAAGGTGCTCTATAGAAAATAGACTCTAGTGGGGAGAGGACACAGCAGGTGAACCAGTCAGAAAGATTTGCCTTTGCGAGAAATGAAGGTGTCTGAGACTAGGATGGCAACAGTGATGTGGTAAAAAAGGATCAGATTCTATATATGTTCTAAGGCAACACTGACAGGACTTGGTAATGGATTAGATGTGGAGAGATAGGGTGGCGGGCAGAAGGGGGAGGCAGAGAGAGAGAGAGAGAGAGAGAAATGTCAGATCAGGCGGGGAGGCTTTATTGAGATACCTCTCCTGGGCGGAACTCGATCAGACCCACAGAGGGGACAGGGGAAGGGTCTGAGGAGAAACAGGAATGGACTTTTATGGGACTTACAGCAGGAAGGGAAGGGCTTGGGACAGGAAAAGGTGTTTCTAGGGTCCCTTGCCCCCTTGAAGTTGGTCAGGGGCGTTGGCTGAACTCCAGCATTGACAGGCATTAGTCAGGAGATCTGGCTGATTGACAGGCGTTTCTGCCGGTATCTGATTGATGTTCTTTTCCAGTGCGGGCTCCTTTGTTCTAAGTTGCCACTAAGTTGCCACCACTGACCTAACAAGAAAGACATGGGTCCTGGGGTCCTGCCTAAGCAACGGGTAAATGGTGATGCTGGTTACCTAGCTAGAGATAAGAGGAGGTCGGAGGTGAATGAATCACAAGTTGACTTTTGGATATCCTAAAGTCTGAAAATGGTAAGCAGGCCATGGAAATGCTAAATCTACGTTGGATATTCAAGGTGAGAACTCAAGGGAGAAACCAAAAGCCTGGAGATGGGAATTTTTTTTTGGGGGGGGGTCCTTAGATTTAGAAAGTTTTAAAAATCATACTATTTAGCCAGGCACACCAGGGCATACCTCTAGTCCCAGCAACTTGGGGGGCTGAGGCAGAAGGATCACAAGTTCAAGGCCAGTCTCAACAATTTAGCAAGACCCTGTCTCAAAATGAAAAATAAAGAGTTGGAGACTAGTACCCCTGAGTTCAATCTCTAGTACTGAAAAGCAAGTAAAATAAAATTATAAGATTTGTTGATTTCATCCAAAAAAGTTAATATAGATAGAGCATGTGCCAGGACATACAATTTTAGAGTCCAAAAAGGAAGAGTAGTGACAGTAAGTCACTACAAGTGACAGTAAGGAGGAAAACATGGGAGTGGGATATCAGAAATTGCGAGAAGACAAGTGCTGAAGTCTGGCTGGGCACAGATAACCGAGCCGCCAAAAAGCCTTGATGGTTCAAACAGCAACTCTTTATAAACTCTCACTGGCACTCTACACACACTTCCCGGGAACACATTCCCTCCACCGAGCTCCGCGTGCCAATTCCTCTGGAGAACTCAACGGGAACTCCAAAGTAGTGGGTGCAGGATCCGCCCTAATCCTGGAGCCGCCCTATTCCCAGCAGGATCTGCCCTAATTCCAACTAAACTGTGGCTCTCAACAGACAAGGTTTTTAAGAAGAGAAAGTGATAAATGCTGCTCAGAAGTCAAGAAGAGAGCATTATTTTTGGCAACGTGGGGGATCTTAAGTCAAAGACAAGGAGAGTGCCTGCCTGTGCCCTTTGGAAAGAAAATGGGCAAGAGAGAGAGAAGTAGCTGTTCCTGGCCTGGGTCTTGCCTTACTCCACCAACTCCCTGTCCCTGAGACAGGGGCGGGGCACCTCAGCACAGGGGTTTGATTTTCTCAGGTGCCCTGCAGTCCTGATGGTGGTGCTCAGGGCATGGAAACTACTTCAGTTGCTCTGAGAAAGCCACATTCTGTTCTTCAGGAAGATGCTCATATCATTTAAAAAAATTTTTTTTTTAGGTTTGTTTTCAAAGACAGTGAAATGTCTTGAGAATCTTTTGCTTTTTGTTACTTCTTCAGAAAATGCTTTGAGGACACATAGTAATAGAAACATGAGAAGTAAATCTATCCTCTGGGTGAATCCTCAACATACAGTTTCTGAGATCTATGTAGATATCCTAGGGTGCCTGGCAGATGGGATTGGGAATTGGTGCTCCAGGGATTCAGAACCCCTCTTTCCTAGGCTGGCTGGGTAGAGTTTTTGTCCATGTTTTTGGAGAACCATCTTTGTATCCATCTTCTATTGTGATGGTACCAAGGAGAATCTGGAGGGAGATTTATACCTGTATGATTCCCCTGAACCTCCTCAACAATACAGTTTAAAGAAGTCCTCAAGACAGTTTTATCCAACTAATGCACCTGGGCTAAATTGTGGCCCCTCATGAAATTCATAAGTGAAAGCCCTAACTCCAAGTACCTTGGAATGTGACTCGATTTGGAGATGGGACTTGAGAGGTAATCAAGGTTACATAGGGTCATGTAGGTGGCCTTACTGAGGAAATGTGGGCATGCAGAAGAAAGACCACATGAAGATACAGCAAGAAGGTAGCCATCAGCAAACCAAGGAGAGAGATCTCAGGAGAAACCAGACCTTCTGATATCTTGATCTTGGATTTCCAGCCTCCAGAACTGTGAAAATGAAATGCTGTTGAAGCTGCCCAGTCTGGTGGCATCTGCTATGGCAAACCCTCACACACGAACACTGTAGGTACCTCACCAGGGCACAATGGCATGCAGCTGCAGGTGCCCCTGCTTTTGCAGCAAAACACCAATAGGCAGCTCCTGCTCACAGCTCCTGACAGGAAGCCAGACACATACCCCACCTCTCCCTAGTGAGGCATGTTTCCTGCTAAAGAGTGTTAGATGAGCCAGGTGCAGGGACTGTAGCAAGTGGGGGAGAGGATATCTGCACAAAAGCATTGATTCCTGGCTTTGGGCAAACCTCATTTCATTCTACAAAAGAGACACTTTCTACATGTGTAATTGCATTAAATTAATATCAGGCCAGTCTTGAAGGAGGAAATTAATCAAAAAAGGACAACATAGCAGATAGTTTAGGAGAGAAAAGGGGTGTTTATAATTACTGTATCTAGAACAGGTTAGTTGTGGAATATGTTAGTCTAGATTTTTTTTTCCCCCTTAGAGGAACCTTCTGAAATTTGTGCAACCCTAGCTCCTGCCCTGAGCTGCTTCCTTCTTATCCATGTCTTTGCCTCAGTGAATCTGATGAACCTGTTGTTTTCCAGAGTTCCCTATTGGGTGGGGAAAGGAAGGCTATTACTTAAAGATACCTGACTCAGCTGGAGAACACAGAAAACGGAGGCAAGTGGAATTTTAATCCAATTGCATCTGATTTATAAATCTTGGAATGAAGTGTTCCTGAGGGTGACAGAACTGGAAATTCCAAGAAATTTTGCTCTTTTCAGTTCTGTCCCTGTGCAAAGTATTTTTTGAGAAAAACTGGAAAGTAACTGTAATACCTGGTTCATCTAAATGTGTTTTTTAAAACGGGAGGGTGCAGGGTTGCAAGAAGGAGCTCCTGGTTGAGATGTCAGGAATAGGCCACATACAGGATAGAGGTTACAGGACAACGCTGGACTTAGAGCCAGGAGATTTCCTTTCCTTCCATCTTCTGGGGGCTCAAACTAATCTTCTGTCAAATGCTTACAAAATGACGTCCAGGGTTTTGTTTTGTTTTGTTTTTCATTCAGCAAACACCTTTTTGCAGAGCACCTTCAAGGCTCTGCTGTTTCCCACAAAGCCATTCAAAAATCTCCAGTATTCTAGAGCAATTTAGGTGTATGCAGCCCCATGTTGAGTCCTTGCACCCTATTTGTTTTTGCAGCCCCATTTTTTTTTTTCTCGGCAATGGGGATCCATCCCAGGGCTGGCAAGAGCTACCAATGAGCTGCATCCTTGGCCTTTGTTTGTTTGTTTTTGAAACAAGGTCTCGCTAAATTGTTGAGGCTGACCTTGAACTTCCATCCTCCTGCCTCAGTTTCCAGAGTATCTGGGATTACAGAACTGAGCCACCACGCTCATCTACAGCCCTTTCTTCTGAAGCGCAAACGCTGCTGCGGAGACATGAATAAAGCTCCTGAAACAGTACGAAATGGTGCAAGATAGCAGACCAAGTGTGAAACGTACTCAACGACAAAAACATCCGCCTGGCACGAAGCATTTAATGTGAAAAGGCGAAGAGAAGGACACAGCGATCTCCGCACTCGCCAAGTACTGAGTAGACCGGGGCTGCGGCTAGCTCTGGGTGGCGGGGGTCCCCGCCCAGGGCCAGAGGGAGCCGGGAGGACTGCCCTCGCGTTCCCTCCCAGGCGCGGCGAGGTTGCGGTCTCTTTAAGAAGCGGAGCCCGGGATGGGGCGGCGCCCACGTGACCTGGCGCGGCCCGGGCTCGCGGAAGTGGTCGAGCCCGGGCGCCGGCACGGGCAGGCCGGGCGGGCCTGCAGCCGGCGCCGGGATGGTGCACCTGTACAACCTGCACCCGTTCGGGTCGCAGCAGGTGGTGCCCTGCAAGCTGGAGCCCGAGCAGTTCTGCGGCGGGGGGCGCGACGCGCTGTTCGTGGCTGCGGGCTGCAAGGTGGAGGCGTTCACGGTGGTCGGCCAGGAGCTGTGCCAGCCGAGGTGCGCCTTCTCCACGCTGGGCAGGGTGCTGCGCATGGTCTACAGCGACGCCGGTGAGTGGCGGCGGGCGGGGCCTCCCCCGCGGTGGGCGCGCGCCGGGCGGCTGCTCGGAGGGGGGGGGGCGGAGGGACTAGGCACCTCCCGGCACGTGCGGGCGGTCTCTGCGGGTCTGGCCCCTGGTGCAGGGTGCGCGCGGGGGGTGGGGGGAGCGCGGAGCTGTGCAGTGGTCGTGGCAACCGTGCGGCGCGCCTGCGCCCCGCGCATCCTGAACCAGCGCCAGAAGAGCCCGTGACTGGGTTCCACTCCTGCGGGACACTTAGAAATTATTCTTGTAGAAAATTTCAAACACATACAGCAGTAGGAGTGGAGAGAATAGTATCCTAAATCTCACCGTACTCCCAGCTTCAAAAATGATCCCAAATTATAGCCAGGCGTATTTACGCCTGTACCTCCGTCGGCTTCTGACGGTTTTGAAAGCTCATACTATGTACTGATCTGTCTGTCTGTCTGGCTAATCTTATCCAATCAAGCTCTCAACCTATCAATCTATCGATATCTAGAACTTGGTCTTAGACTAGCTCCCCATCTCCTCCCCGAAACAGCTGTAGGAGCATCCACTCCTTTTTTTTTCCACCAGAAATGTGAAGCAATGCCAAGGGGGCACTGGGTGGGTGTGTCCCTATTTTAGAAAATTCCAACGTTTGAAAACAGATGCTTTTTCGGATTACATAAGCATTCATCCTAGTTTTTTTTTTTTTTTCCCACTGTGTAGTAAACGTTGATTGCTGCTTTTTGGAAGGATGTAAACTGCAGTATTCTTTGTGGAAAAGCTCAGAGAGCATAAACCTGGAGGATTGGTGATCTCCCTCTAATCCCTACTCTGTGGCTGATTCAGTATGAGTTTATAGGAAACTTTGGGTCTTAGTTTCTTTTTTTAAAAGAAGTAAGTTGAATTACTAGGTCAGTAATTTGCAGACATTGGGATTTTTGAGAGTCAGCTACAAACCATGGGACTTCCATAGCATCTTGCTGTTCTTTTTGTCAAGTAAAGATGCCTATTTAAGAAAACCAAAGCCTTAATATTTACTGAAAGCATAATTTATAAAAGAAGAGAACAGAACCTTTAACTTTATAAGCAGCTTACTATGCTGTCATTATTATTTTCATTTTATCTAATGCAACATCAACTGGGGTTCTCATAGCACTCCACAGACCTGTTTGAGAAACCACTCATTTGGTCTGGAAGTTTCCTTTCAGGAGGAAGATACTGATTTTGTTATTTCTAACTCATCTCTATGGTTATACTCTTTACAGTATTGGGCATTTCTCCCACTATACCCTCTTTTAGGAATAGGTTTTTTTTTTTTTTTTTTTTTTTACCTTCAAGAGTTGTATTGGGTGGCAAACTGAACAGTTTCTACGTGTGTGTGTGTGTGTGTGTGAGAGAGAGAGAGAGAGAGAGAGAGAGCGAGAGAGAAAGAGAGAGAGAGAGAGAGAGAGAAAGAGACAGACATGAGAGACACACAAGAGAGACAGACACACCTTATAAATGGACATTTATGCTGAAATTCAAAGAAACCTCTGGTTTCAACTAGTGTTGATTCCTGGAATCCTTGGATGTCCATTCTCTGTGCACCAAAATCACCTGAGAAGCTTAAAAAAATATCCCCGTGCCTGGACCACACCTTCAGAGATACAGTGTTGGTTTCTCTGGAGCGAGGCCACATTGCAGTGAGTCAAATGGTTAGCCAGGATCCAGAAACACTGACTCGAGCCACACTGGCTACAGGAGTCCACAATAGCCTGATAATTTTGTTTTCGAGGCCTTCAAAAACAGAAGGTTTTTTTGTAATCTCGTTGGCTGCCTCAGAGTTGAGGAGTCATGTGGATGGCATTGCATCTTGGGTCATGTAGCTCAAGGGTAACTTTCAGTCTGCAGCTTAAACTTCACTTCTGGGTATAGCTTCAATTAATTCATGCTTAACTAAACTGGGGCTGGCTCCTGGATGTGCTGATAGCCAGAAAACCATCTTCCACTCCGCAGTGTTTCTCTTTTGGCCCTTTCCTCCCTTAACCATAAGCGGGTCCTGGAAATTTCTGTTCTTCGTTCTCAGTGTCCTCCTCTGTAGCAAATCTCCCCTTGTCAAAAATGGAAATAATTAATATATTTACATTTACTTTAAATGCTTAGCAGGTCTCTTATCTAAGCAGAGGACAAAGCCACATGGTTGTTATTGCCTGTCCTTTAGTACAATCCCTAGCCCATCCACCTACCCCACATCTTGCCTTTTGTCAACTTTTCTGTAGTATTAAAACATTCTGATGCTTCTGATGTCATTTTTTATCATAGGAGTGTGCCTTTTCTATAATCTGGTACTATTATTATTAATCAGGTTTGTGATCTTGCTGCATAAAAGGAAAAGTTTACTTAATTTTTTAAATTGCTTTTATTTTTTAAATACATGACAGTGGAATGCATTACAATTCTTATACACATATAGAACACAAACTTTCATATCTTTGTATATAAAGTATGTTCACACCAATTCGTGTCCTCATACATGTACTTTGGATGATGATGTCCATCACATTTCACCCTCATTGCTAACCTCCTGCTCCTTCCCTTCCCCTCCCACCCCTCTGTCCTATTAGAGTTTGTCTATTCCTTCCATGCTCCCTCTCCCTACCCCACTATGAGTCAGTCACCTTATATAAGTTTACTTATTTTTAAAAATTAGTAACTCTTGCTTTAAAGTAAAAAAGACAATGATTTTTAAAATTTACTTAATGAGGACAGAAGCTATCGTAGAGTAACATGAAGGACTGTTCACATTATGCTTAAAAATATTTAGTTGCCTTTTCTTATAAATGTTATCATCTCCACAGAGTCCTATAGACAGATCTCTCTTCCAACAGTTTGAGGCAGGGTGATTGAGAAATGAGCCCAAGACCTTTGAGCTACTGAACCCATGTTTAAATTCCAGCTCCTTCACCTGTGGGCTGTGTTGCCTTAGGCATATTATTTAGCTAGTCTGAGCTTCTGAATCTGCTCTATCTATAAAGTAGAGAAGAAGATGGATACCTTAAGGGGCGATTGTGAAGATTAACTTCTCAGCTCTGATCATGAGGCTTATTAGGGAGGTATGCTTGGCAAGAGCTAGTTCCTCATTTTCAGAACAAGTCCTTAAACCAAAAATATACAGCACAACATGGGCACTGCAGACTGTGAACTCTAGTTGACTTGTGACTCTGTCAACAAAACAGACATTTATTTATAGGTACATGAATAAAAAGCTTTTATTTTAAATAAACAAATATGCTTAGTTTTAAAATTTATTTACTAACTTGAATATCATACCCAAAGTATAGGTAACAAATGAAAACTAGATAAACTGGGCATGGTAAAAGTTAAAGACTTTGTGCACTGGAGACCCTAGCAATAGACTAAACAGGCAACCTGTGGAATTGAAAGTATTTGCAAATCACACATTTTGATAAAGGATTAAGATCCTGAATATATTAAAGAATTACAGTCCAACAGCAAAAAACCAACTTGATTTAAAAAATGAACAAAGATGGGGCTGTGGAAGAATGCTTGCCTAGCATGCATGAGGCCCTGGTTTTGATCCCCAGTACTGCAATCAATCAATCAATCAATCAATAAAGAAAAGAAAAGTGGACAAAGAATTTGAATAGGTATTTCTCCAAGGAAGATATATTAATGGTCAAAAGCACATAGGTAATTAGGGAAATGCGAATTAAAACCGTGATGGGGTACCACCTCACACTTATTAGGATGGCTCTCATTTTAAGAAAACGGGGAGAAACTGGAACCTTTGTGCTTTGCTGTAGGAAAGTAGAACAGTGCATCCACAGTGGAGAGCAGCAGGGAGGCTCTTAACCAAGAATTAATACCCCCCCCCCAGTTCCACTCCTACACACACACCCAGGAGAATCTAAAGCAGGGACTTGAATGGATATTTGTACACAAATATTCATAGCAGGATTATTTACAAGAGCCAAAAGGTGGAAGCAAATCAGAGACCATTACTTGGGACTACGTAAATAAGACCCAAAACTCAGAAGCCGAGAAGAAAATGATATATACCTGACTAGAAAAATGAGCAGCTTATGTAAAGAGATGGACTTGCAGAGGAGAAACCATGCATAGCTGACACAGGGAAACAGCCAGCTCTGTAAGTGGTCAGGAAACTAAATCCCACCCACCAGGCTTCCCCAGTCAGAGTGTCAGAGCTAGTGAAGCTGTGGGAAGCAGGCGTGTTCTTAGTGGGGCTGCTGGAGACCTGCATTTCTGTCACCTAATTAGGGTAGTGGCTTGGCAGTACCTTCTAAAGTCTAAAATGCCTGCCCTTTGGCTCAGCTTTCTCACTTCTGGAAACCAAACAAATCCTCCAGCAAATGTATAGGCATAGGCCTGTTTATTATTGAGTGGCAAAGAAGTACTGGAAATACTAGCATGTATAGCAGTAGGGGAATTGTTGACTAGATGATGGTTTATGTAGATATAGCATGTTTTGCAGTTAATGGAAATGATGCTAGATAATCCATGTGTGGACTTGGAGGGGAAGATTTATTGATTATTTTTGAAACTTGAGGAATGTTAAACATATTTAAAGAAGAAGACAAAATACTTCCCTGGGATCCATGTTGATACAAGGGAAACTTGGACAGGCGCAGCAGGCTGCATGTTAAGGGGGGCCTCGGGATGACCCCCCAGTGGTAGAGAGCTACGCCCTTCACTTTACACCACTTCACCATTTGACTTCTCGCAACAAATATGTGCCTCTTTTATGAGTTAAAAAAATCTTATTCGTCAGCAGATAAGAGAAAATGAGCTTGACTTTCTATTCTATTTAGCATTCAGCATCTTTCTGTTCCTCTGAGTTGTACCTTGCAGAAGCGGAGGGAATGATGTGTAAATTCTGTTAAACGCAGGTCCTTAACTTACACCTGATTTTAGCAAGCCCCCCTAATTCTCTAGAACTTCATCCTTTTTGCAGCAGAGCCTTGTTGGAGCTGTAGCGTCAGAGCTGTGCTGAGCACTTAGAGCTAATGTAGGGAATGGCAGGTAGAGTTTCTCTGTGTTACAGGGTAATGGGTAGGTTACCTAAGGACACTGAAGTGGAGAGTGGTTGTATTTTGGCACCTTAGTGCCTAATGCAACTTAGAAATACACCTAGGATTCTGTTACTCAGGGTCTTTAGTTCCGCTATCTGTGTGTTCATTTCATAATAGTGAAGTAAGTGTAATTACAAATTCCAAGTGTGATCTCACTTCCTTTTCAGGAGACTACTTGGTAGCAATTGAAGAGAAAAACAAAGCCACATTTCTGCGTGCCTATGTGAATTGGAGAAGTAAAAAGACCGAGAACTCTCGAGTGTGCATTCGAGTGGTTGGGCACAATGTGGAGGCACCCTTCAGAGAGACCTTCAGGGACCAGATGTCTATTGTTGAAATGCCCCTTTCCGAGGCCCCCTTGTGCATTTCCTGTTGCCCAGTGAAAGGAGACCTCCTTGTTGGGTGCACAAATAAGTTAGTGTTATTTAGTCTGAAGTATCAGATCATTGATGAGGAATTCTCAGTATTGGACTTTGAACGTTCTTTAATTGTACATATAGATTGCATCAGTCCTGTTGAAATTTCTTTTTGTGTTGGATATGTTGCTGTCATGTCAGACTTAGAAGTCTTAATCCTAAAACTGGAGTCGGACCCTAAAAATGGAGAGAGAGTTAATCACCATTCGCATAAGACCCACACTCCAGTGAAACACACAGAAGAAGGTAAGTAATGGATCTAACTTATTTCCTTGCTTTAGGCAAGGAGAAAACATTCACTTTGACAGTCTCTAAAAAACTCTAGCCACGTTATTTACAGATTGAGTTATTCTTGTTATTTCAAATTTGTCTCTATGACATGGCTGGCTGTGTCTTATTCTGCAGCATGTGTGTGTCAATATAAGTAATGGAACACCTGCTGCTTCATGAGGGTTTCTAGTCCTCATTCTTATCTTTACTAATTGAATGACATCGGGTAACACCATCTCTGGCTCAGTTTCCTCATGTATACAAGGGGATAATGATACCTATCCCGTCGTCCTTTATCAGTTGTGAGAAATAAATGTGCAAGTGCCCTGTAAATGTGGGACATGTGTGTGTAAAAATAAAATTGCTATGTCTACTGAATTGGTAGGAGGATATTGTGAAATCTAATTTTCTTTCAAACAGGTAGAGTAGTGCTTGAATGTGGGAGGCCAACCTTACGGGTGACTGAGTTACACTCCCCAGCTGGGTGCTGAGGCACTTAGTCACAGAAATGGGTGTGTCTTGCTACAGCCCCATGGGTGAAGCTATGCTCACCTGTTCCTTTGTAATATAACCCCTTGCCCTGTTTAGGATAGAATCTTCCATAGAAGTGCCTTGTGTGTGTCCCCTTCTCTTACTGTGCCCTTGGGTGTGGCCTACCCAGGTGTCAGTCAACCTGCTGACAGTGGACATCATGAAGACAGACTCAGCCCCCTGAAACCTGACTCCTTGCCTCATTTGAATAGCTTCTCCTCAATAAAAGGGGTCAGCACGTGCTCTCGCTCTCTCTCTTTCTGCAGACCCTTAAGGTCAGAGGAGCCGTCACAGCGACCCCAAAGAAAAAGGTATTGTGTCTCTTGTGTGGTTATTTTGTGCAGCCCAGTTAGCCCAGTTTAACTAGAGTGACCCCTGAGCCATTTAGTCGCGAGAACAGAAACCCGGCACTTCCATGGAAGATTCTACCCTAAACAGGGCAAGGGGTTATATTATAAAGGAACAGGTGAACATAGCTTCACCCATGGGGCTGTAGCAAGACACACCCATTTCTGTGACTGAGGGCCTCAGCACCCAGCTGGGGAGTGTAACTCAGTCACCCGTAAGGTTGGCCTCCCACACTTGAAGTTAAATTCTCTTGTTTTATTTTTTTAAGGCACTGGCAATAAAACTTCACAGCTTGAGACAGATGATTTTGTGATCTGCCAAAAGCCCATGGAACTTCTTGGTGAGAAGAGTGAACAGTCTGGGCTCTTGGTTACGCTGGAGTCCACAGGATGGGCTGATGAAAGCACAAAATACTCCCACGTTCAGCACCTGCTCTACAGGTATCCGAGCTTGTTGATCACCCAGTGTTTAGTGGGCATGGGCCTCCTTCAAGTACAGGGAACTTAGTTTTTTCCCTCTTTTTCAACCCGCAGACGTTTTACTCCTGATATCTCGTTCTACAGCCCGCCTGATGAAATCAAGTTGCACTCCCTTCACCTGCTCCCCATTTACCACACAGGTACAAGTGGCTGCAGTGCATTGCAGAGGAGACAGGGCTGGGGTAGGAGGGGGACCAGCGCAGGTTCTGGATTGGGCTCTTCCACTGGGTCCCTGTGGCCCTGGACAAATCCTATGAGTGCTACGGAGTTTGCCGGCAGTGATGTCATGGAGAGGGTGGGACTTACTCTTTTGGAGAGGTCTCTGGGACCAGAACAGCAGATTGGAGCCTGTTAGAGCTGAGGTGTATCTGGGTTCCAGATGCGGGTTTCACAGTTCCTTCGGATGACCTTGTGAACAAGGTGGGAAAATATGGACTGGATGGAATTCTCTTCAAAGCAGTGGTTTTCAACTTGGATGCTTTTAAAATTGCAGATGCTGAGGCTCTTTGAGGTGGAGATTCTGATTTCATAGTGTCCGGGCCCAGGCATCAGTATTTCTTAAATGTTTGATAGGAGTCTAATGGTTTCCAAGATTGAGAACCACCAGTCGGCTGTGTCCTTGGTCAGGGCCTGTTTAGCTTCTTTAGATATAGTTTAGAAAAAGGTATAAGAATTATTCTAGTTCATTGTCTCTGTAACTCCACTTACCTTTGTCGTCTTTTAGTAAACATTTAATGAATATCAATTGTGTTGAGCCTTGTGCCAGGTACTGGGGAGCCAGCAAAGCCAGAATAGGTGGTGTGCTAGCTCCTGTGAGTTACCACCCAGTGGGGCAGACACTAACTAAACAGTCACAAGATCACACTGAGATGAGTGCTCTGAGGGAGGAACCCCACTGTGAGAGCCTGTAACCAGGATCCACACCTGTCTTGGGGTCCAGCTTTCAACTGGCCAGGCTCCCCGAGGCAGAGGGTGAACTGGGTGCCTAGGGAGTGCAGGCTGGTGCAGGGCAGGGGGAGAGCTGCAGGCAAGGAAGTAGCAGAGACTCTGTGGTGTGGGGAGAATCTCATGTTTGAGGAACTGAGAGAAGCAAGACCAGGGAGCTTGCAGCAAGGGAGATGGTGGGCACAAGGCTAGAGCCCAGTCAGGACCAGGAGCCACGTTAGAGAGTCAGTTCTTTAACTCAGTGAGCTTCCCAGAGCACTTGGAACAAAAACTCCCAATGTGTCCACAGGCACCATGACCTAACTCTGAACTCGTCCTGTCTCACTCTCAGCCCGCTGATTGTTCTCTGTCGGTGGAGGAGATATGCCCAGTGAACTTCCTTCCTCAGATAGGCCAAGTGCATTTTTGTGTAAGCTCTTTAATTCCTGTTCCAGGTTTAGAAGGTACTTCCCTCAGATCTTGTAGGATCGCATTCAGGTCATTCAATGTGCAGCTTAAATGTAACCTCACCACTGGGGACGTCCCTGACCCCTCAGTTTAAGTATCCTTGCCCTCAGACCGTGGAATTTTCTTGTTTGTCCTCCATGCCAAGCCCCATTACTAGAACACAGCCTCTGCAGGCAGTTCCTGTGTCTTGTGCTTTATTGTGTCCCTAGAACTCAGGACAGCAGCACTTTCGGTAGGTATCTGATGAATACTCACCGAATAGACAGATGGGTGGTATGTGTGAGCTGGGCCCTAGAGGAGAGGAGAATTTTTAGAAGATGTGAGGTTCTGATAAGATGTTACCTAAGGAAATAAGCACGTGCAGAATATAAAATTAGGTTTGTTTGGACATTAATGAGCAGTTCTGCTTGACTAGAGCTTAAAATGTGTAGGAAAGACGAGGGAGGGAAAACTGGACAGTTGACTTCGTCCAGTTGTGGAGAGTATAGAATTGGGCTTTTTACACTAACGGGTGTCCTTGAAGGTTGTCAGTAAGAGGAGTATTTAGCGGGGGCGGGGGGTACTTTGGTTATGAATGATTTCCAGCAGTTAGTGAGAAGACAGCACAGTGAGCCCCTGTGTGCCCATGACAGTTTCCATAGTGATGCCCGTGCCAGTCGCCTGCTCAGACCAGGCTATTTGATGTAAACCCTAGTGTTGATAGCATTTCATCCTTAAAATTTCAGCATATGTCTCTTAAAGGAAAGGATTCTTTTACTTAAACTCACAAGTACCATTTCACATTTAAAATTCATCAGATAGCTATGATTCTTTTGTTTGAATCAGGCACATAAATAAGTAAGGTCCATATTTTGCAATTGATGGCAGTCTTTTAAGTCTCTTAATACGTAGGTTCTTCCTTTTTATCCTTTTTTCTTTGTAATTCATTTAGCAAGGAATTGAACTGTTCCTGTAAAATTTCCCACATCCTGAATTTGCCAGTTGACTCCTCACGGTGTTATTTAATATGCTGCTGTGTCCACAGTATTTCCATGTGAGTTGGTAGTTAAATCTGCACCATCCTGTGTGCCTCAGCCACATTGCTACTGAACACTTGAAATATGACTAGTGTAAGTTGAGATAGACTGTAGGAGTAAAATACACCGTAGATTTTGAAGAATCTGTACAAAATTATATAAAATATCTCCTTAATGTTTTTGTCTATTGCTTGTTCAAATGATAACACAATGTTACTAAAAATTTACCTGTTTTTACATTTTTACTTTTTTTTTGGTGTGTGTGTGAATTGAACCCAAAAGTGCTTTACCACTGAGCCACATCTCCAGCCCCTTTTATTTTTTTTATTTTGAGACAGGATCTTGCTAAGTTACTGAGGGTCTCACCAGGTTGCTGAGGCTAGTCTTTAGCTTGTGATCCTCCTGCCTCATTCTCCTAAATTGTTGGGATTATGGGCATGTGCCAACACACCTGGCTCTTTTTACTTTTTAAAACTATGATTGCTAGAAAACTTTAAGTTATAGATGTGGCTCACATTATATTTCTTTTTTTTTTAAGAGAGAGAATTTTTTAATATTTATTTTTCAGTTTTTGGTGGACACAACATCTTATTTTATTTTTATGTGGTGCTGAGGATCGAACCCAGCACCCCACGCATGCCAGGTGAGCGCGTTACCGCTTGAGCCACATCCCCAGCCCACATTATGTTTCTGTTAACCATATGGTGTAGACTCAGGCTTGATCAGAATAATAATATTATTATTATATTATTATATTTTTGTAACCCAAGTATATCTGTTGGAAAGCCTGTGGTCATCGGGTGGATTTTTGTGTGATGTTAGCAGTCATTGATGATTAATTTAGTTCTGTTCATTTATTAGGGGTCCCAAAATGGTGATATTCTAATTCTGCCACTTCTTTTTCATTTCTTACTGGTATTTTCCCATAAAGAACAACTTCCCCTTAGCAACTCTTTGGTTACCCCTTGAAACAGTTTGCATAGAAAAGTCGAGGTATGGATTCGCTCCCCTTTTCTGACTGGATTTATGGTATTTATTTCTTTCATTTTTGAATGCAGGTTCGCTTACTTCTGATGGAAAAAATTTGTCTCAGGAAAAAGAGTTGCTGAGTCTCTTTTGCTTTTTCTCCCTACCTCATGTGGGCTATCTCTACATGGTTGTCAAGTCTGTTGAATTAATGTCAATCTACCAATACCCTGAGAAGTCTCAGCAGGCCGTGCTCACGCCACAGTTTTTACACGTCATCACAAGGTACTATTGCAGTTTACTTGCTGGCCTTTGAGTCACTTATTTTTCAGTAAGTGCTGAGGTGCTGTCTAAATCTTAAATGAGAATCATGTGAAGCAGAATAGAACATTGGAAGTTCATACATTATATCCGTCTTTGCAAATCTGTCCTGATGGCCTGTGGCTGCCTTTCCAGTGTTAAAGAGTTGGACTCTGGCTTGTCTTTGTTTTGTTTCCTTAGACTGGATAGGTATCTTTGTGAAACCTGTGGGAACCAGTCTAAGGTTCCTCATAAAGGAGATTTTAATGGGGAATTCCAGTGGGAGTGAATGGGCCAGTCAAGACATCTCTTCAGGTTCCTTGCGGATTTCCTTTTCTCATTTCTGTCATATTCTTTCAGTGTGAATCAAGTTATTTCAAGTGGTTTAGAACTGTGAAAGGACAGAAAGATGATCTGATTCTACCCCCTGATTGGTATAGATGGGAAGTGTTCACAGTGAGCTCAGATGAGTGTTCGCCAAAGTCAGGCACTGGTCAGTAGTAGTCGTCTTCTCTGTTGTCTTGCCCCAGTATGCTGGCATGTAAACTGGTTCTGCAGCAGGAGTTTGATCTCATTTCCTTTTATCTCAATAGCAAGTGATGCTTTTGGTTCTATTTCCTGTTTTTGGAGTTCAGATTATATTGAGGGCACTGCTTTGGACCCTCTGGCCAAGCAACCATGAATAAGATACACCATCTACTAAAACAGTATAAGAGGTCAGAGCAGAGACACATAAAGGGGGCACATACACTAGGGGATTTTTGGAAAATATCTTAAAGCTTTGTGAAACTGTAATTTGTACTGGGAGTATTAGGGAAAGTACTTTTGACTAGGTCCCGTGGGGCTGGTTCAGATAGGTGGTTGTGTTTGAAGCTAGGCCTCAAGTTAGTTAGAATTTGATGAGTGGAAATTAGAAAAGATGGGTATTATAGGTAGAAGGAAGACTATAAACAAAGGCTGTGGTTAGTTTTTTGGAAACATTGGTACTTAATTGCATAGGATGGTGATTTTTTTTTTTTTTTTTTTTTTTTTTTTTTTTTTTTACTGGGCAGTAAACCAGAATCTCCAGCAGGTGCTACAGTGAATCCAAACTGCATAGAAGCCATGTGGGGACTCTGATCCTCTCCTGGGGGCTGCCTGCCTCTCCTCCTGAATTCTAGAACTAGGAGAAACACCATCCCTGGGAGTATGTTTCTAAAGTGAACATCGTGGAGGGAGCTAGTTGCCCCAACTGTCAGGGTGCAGTGATGTTCCTAACTAGGAAGAAGCTGAAGAGTACATAGGTGGTGGGAGTAATGCATGAGAGTGCACTCAAGGCTTTCAAATCAAACTGAGGAATTCTTCAACATTTTAAGTGGAGAAAGTGATATGACCAAAGTATAGCATTAGGAAAATTAATGGTGGCCTTTATGGAGGTTGGATTGACGTTGATAAATAAGCTGTCAGGATTCTCAGGAAAGGATGCTAAGGGGCTAGGGCTGACGAGGCAGCGGCTGTGAGAGGAGGAGGAGTGGATGGGAGAGGATACACATACACAGGAGAGTTGCTTGGGGTCTTGGAATGATGGGGATAGGGGAGGCATGAAAACCCCATCAGGGCTTCAAGCAGCTGAGATGTGGGGACAAAAGAGATGCCTGGTTTAGAGATTTGGGTTTGAGATGCTATTGGAATATTAAGAAGAAATGCTAAGTAGGCTTTTGGACACATAGAGAACTATAGGTAAGGGTAAAGAGGTCAGCAGAGAAGTTTATTACCATCAAAAACGAGATGCCTCTCAAAGCAGGGCGTATGATCCCAAGGGTGTGTAGACAGGGAGAAGTCATCCCAGAACCAAACTCTGGTGAAGGTTCCAAGAGCAAGAGGAGGAGGAGCTTGAAGGCTGCAGAGGAACCTAGGAAACTGCAGCATCTCAGAAGCCAAGGATGGTGGAGAGAGAGAGAGAAGGAATAGAAATATTACATTCTGCCCTCAAATGCAAAGACCGCCCATCGTTGCAGTGACAGTGAGTGGATCCCCAAATTCATGCCTCTCTTCTACGTCTAAGTCGGGAACTAATTTGGAATGCTGAGTCCAGAAACAGTATTAAGAGGGTTTGAAGGAACTTTGAGTTTCTGGGTTTTGACTACCTCCAGGTTGGAAATCATTGGGGCTTTTCTTAGTATCAGCACCAAAAGATACTCTGATAGCATTAATTTGACTGTGGAGCCATTAGACATTGGAATAGTAGTTGTTTTGAGTAAAGTCAGATTCTTACTAAGGATCTCGTGAACTCCTATTTTTTTTTAAGTCATTTAAAAAAGTGAACTCAATTTTATATTTCTTAATTTTATCTAGTAGATACATATTTTAGAAATACCTTGTGCCATAAGTTTTTGTCTTGAAAAGTTTCTGGAAGGTAGGTGTGCTTACGTGTATCTCTAAAAACAGTTTCCTTTTGTTTGTTTTTTTTTTTTTTTTAAGGATCAAGGAACAATATAAAATCATGTAAAACACCAATCTTACAGAAATATGTGCGCTGGAATAGCCCTTCTCAGGCTCACGCACCAGAGTTGATGCTGCCAACAGTCAGTATGCACTGGTCCAGCTTTTCTTTTGCGCTGCTGTGAGTTACTTGGTAGAAGTGGATCACACTCCACCACTGGTCAGCAGCTTATAGTTCTACTTGGCAGCTTACCTTGAACATCTTTCCAGCTTTCACTGCCCATTTCAGTTAATTTTATTCTTCTGTTAAACTTCTGCTCCTGTTGTTGGTATTCAGCAACGGCCAACAAGCCAGATCACCAAACCGGGTTATGGTAGGCAGAAGTGAGTCACAGGCCCCTGCGTCTTCACCTCCAGACCCCAAGGCCATTGCTGTTTGTGGTTGTAGCTGTGCTCACTGCCGTTCTGACTACGGGAGCTTGCTTTGCTCCCCATTCTCTATCTGCTTCTCAAGGTTGCTAACTGCTCCAGATTTGTAAGTGCTGGTGCTGCTGTCCCGGTCACTGGGATGACTCCAGAGGTCATTTCCACTGTGGAAATGGACAGTGGCAGTGGGCTGAAGCAGAGGTGGAAGTGCTAGCAGCTGAAGAGCATCCTGGCTGAAGCTGTTACTGCTGTTGTGCAAAGTCTCCCAACTGTGACAGGGCGGGGTACCTTCTCTGATGAAGAAGCCCTTCTGCTTTAGAGGTCCTGTTAGGTGTGCTCTGGTCCTTCACTTGATTATGCCAAGGTGTTCATGGTGACTTCTGCTTTATAGTATGTTTTTAAAAGTCTTGTGTTCCCTCTACAAGATGTATTTGGTAGCAATTTCTCAGTAAATGGTTAGCTGCTTTAATGTCAGTATTGGTGTTGATGACATCTGGCTCTATTGGAGCCTGGGATCTAATTGGCTCAGGAGCCTGGGATCTAATTGGCTCAGGCCTGTGCCAGAATGAACCTTGCTCTAGGCTTTAAAGCACTTCTGAGATGGCTTCAGTCTCATTTTCGGTTTTACTATTGATTTGTGTGTCAGCTGGGTGCCCAGCTCAATCCAGGTGGAATTTCATCCTGAGATGGGTGGGGTAGCACGACAGTCAGGAACAGGTTCTAATCTTCGCCTTGATAGTCACCCATCTATACCTTGGGCAGAGCCAGGGACATCATGTTGTCTGGAATGAGGACATTGACCTGGATCCATGGTTGTTCCCCAGGGTGTACGTCACTCACACAGGGAGCTTTATAGAAATATGCATGTCTAGGTTTGACCCCTGGAGATTCTGCTTCAGTAGGGCTGAGTGGGGCCCCGGAGTGCCGAGACACTCTGCTTCTCCAGAAGCTTCTCCCTTGTCAGCATTACCAGTGCTCATGTCTTTTCCTATTCCTGCCATTGCTCTCTGCCTGCGCAGCCCTCCCCATGGTGGTGGGCACGCTGGCCCTTGGCCTCCACTTTGCTCAGTGCCCATCTCCTCTTCCTCAGCAACAACCTGCAGTGCTTCACGGTGCGGTGCAGCGCAGCAGCCGCTCGCGAGGAGGACCCGTACATGGACACCACCCTGAAGGTGAGCATGGGCTCGTGGTCACAGGGAAGACTGAAGATCACAGGGGAACATGAGATGCTTGCAGATGTGCTCCTGGGCCTGAGCCTGGCGAGGACCTTGAGGCTGCCTTATTTATTGGGTCAGAACTTCGGGGTGTTACACAGTAAGCACTTTGCAATTTGTGGTTCAGCTGACAGTCTTTAAGATTGCTTATGAGCATTTCCTTCACAGTTGTTTAGTACATAGTTTTGTTTTTTTTTTTTTTTAAAGAGAGAGAAGAGAGAGAGAATTTTTTTAATATTTATTTTTCAATTTTCGGTGGACATAACATCTTTATTTCATTTTTATGTGGTGCTGAGGATCCAACCCAGTGCCCCGCGCATGCCAGGCGAGCGCCTTACTGCTTGAGCCACATTCCCAGCCCATAGTACATAGTTTTTAAAGTTTGGAGAAGAACATGTGTAATGTAACCTCAGAGAGTGGATATCATGCCTCTGTATACTATAATTTTGTATTCTAAACAAATATCGGTTGCAGTTGTACAGAGCTATTAACAGAACAGTCCAGATAGCAATATACTCAGAGCACAACATTGAAGAAGATGCATTAAAATGATTTATTTATACTATTATCAGATTTTATTTATTTTCCAAGCACTCGGGAATCTTCTATACTTAGTCTAGAAGTTAATGGATATATTAGATCAATAATCTCATTTTTGGTAAGAAGTTGTATGCTTAGTCTTAGAAAAGCACTTACCCACAAAATAAGTGTAGGCAATTTCAGCCTGAACTTCTGACCCTGAATTTCTTTTCTCAAAAATACACTCACTGATTATTTGCATAATTTTCATTTATGTTATTTTACCTCTGAAGTATAAGCTATTTAAATAGATATTTGTTATGAAAACACATGCTGTGCTGCAAGAAACCCCCAAATTGTGATGACCCATTTTTCAGAAGGTAGATCATGTCTGCCTGGTACCTGAAGCTCACAGCCAGGCTGTGTTAACCAGCGGATGCCCAGGGTGTCTAAGGTGCTCGGGCTGCAGTTTTTGTGGCCCAGCTTGTGATAAGTGATTGTATTTTGTGGAGGGTGGGCTCTGGGTTCTCAGTGACTTCTGTCGCCATGGCCTGCCTGTTGTTTCCTGGTGCTTTCCAGGTTTTCTGAGTGCCTTCAGCTGCCTGGGAAATGGAACCACAGATTCTACATGCTTCTTGAGCATGAGATGCATGCGTGGGCTTTTCAAATAGGACATTATTTATAAGATAAGGGGTATTTCCCCAGTAAAAAAGGAAAGAAAACATAGATGAAAAATCTTCTGTTCTTGGCTCTTCATCCTTCTCTTCTCTCCCACCTGTCTTGTCAACCCTCAGAGAGACCTGGACTCCCACGGGGTGGTGGTGACAACTTGGGCTTCTTGATAGATTGAAGTTGGATCAAACTACTTTAGAAAACAGTCACAATGCCATGTCTTCCTAGGGTATGAAACCAGAGGGAAGGAACAGGAAGAGACAAAGGGGAGGGTGGCAGCTGGTGGGGCACTGCCTGGAGGCCAGTGAGGTGGGAGAGGGGAGGTCAGTGGTTATCCCAAAGCATGGCACCCCTTTCCTGCTGCTCTACCAACTCTCAAATCCTCGATGCCACCTGAATGAGCACACAGCTCAGCCCACTTGAAACTGTGGTATCTGAAAAAGAATTCACAGCTTCAGGGTCTGGTCCGAAGTGCTTTGTGGTTGCGTGTGTGTGGTTGTGTGTGGTTGTGTGGTTGTGTGTGGTTGTGTGGTTGTGTATGTGTGTGTTACTGGAAAGTGAACCCAAGGCCTCACTCATGGAAGCATTCCCAGCCCTTTTTGTATTTTATTTTGAGATAGGGTCTCCCTGTGTTGCTCAGGCTGGCTTTGAACTTGAGTTCAAAGTGGCCAGAGTGGTGGCCACTGTGTCTGGCTGTGTGTGGTTACCTCCCTTTCCTCTGAGGTTCTGGCTTTTCCTAACTAGCCAAGGCCCACTTAACTATTTTTATGAATGAAAAAAATTCATCTAGATGTTTTCCCAGCCACTTTGCACAAAGGGATGACAAAGATGGCCTCAGAGGCTAATCAGCGTTATTGAAGCAGAAGGGGCAGGGATCTCTCCAGAAATCTCTTCTCCAGAAATCTCTTCCATTATCTTTGTTATCCATTCTGCTTGACTCAGTCCCTGCCTGTTCCAGGGACGAGCAGACAGGCTCATCCAAACATATAAGCATTTTTTTGGATGGGGGATGGAACCCAGGGCCAGGACTTTACCACTGAGTTGCATCCCCAGCTCTTTTTCTTTTGAGACAGGGTCTTGCTCCGTTGCCCAGACTGGCCTTGAACTTGCATGAGCATTTCTTGCACACATCCACCAGCAGAAAAACAAAAAAACAAACCAACCATTTTATACACTTTACATGCTGCAGAAGACCCTTCTACAGTGTCTGACCTTATCCGTTTCGTACACCCGGAGCCACCGGTAGTGGGCAGGTTGTCAGCCAGGGCTGCTCTCCTCAGGGGCTCCTGCAGCTCTGTCTGCATTTAGTCAGCAGCCAGTACTGGGTTCGTTGATTCGTTGATTGAGTAGCTCTATTAAATAGATGGTTGGTTACATAGACTCAGATAACCTCTTCACTCTCTTAGGAATAGGAATTCGGATTTTTGGGAGATTGTGGGGAGTGGAACATATTTTACCAGACAAGCAGACTAATGTTTGAAGGTCAATGTTCATGCGCTTTGTTCCGGGTTACATTTGTGATTTTTTTCCTTCTCTAGGCTTGCCCACCTGTCAGTTTGGATGTCTGTGCTTTAAGAATACAGCTTTTCATAGGCTTGAAAGCCATCTGTCACTTTAAAAACCACATCATACTCTTGACCAAAGCAGAGCCTGAGGCTGTTCCTGAGAGAAAAGAGTCACCCAAGAGGCTTCTGTAAGCATCCCCCACCCCAGATACTCCTTCCTGTGTCTGGGATGAATCTTACCTGGATTATTTTGTGTGTGTCTTACTTTATCTTTTTTTTTTTTTAAATCAAAACTTGGAATGATCAGCTGGCTTTTCTATGATGTTCTTTTTCTGGATGAAATTAAGGAGGTTCTAAAGATCTCTGTGATATCCTTTATAATTCACCTTGGAACTTTCAAAAGAAAATGAATTATAAAATACTTTCAGTAAAAATCAGTGGTATTTTAGAAAAGGATTTAAAAACATGCTTTTCTGTATAATTAAAGGGAAAGACAGAGCCTGTGCTCCTAAGCCAGACTACAAGGCTTTTTGCTTTTTTTTTTTTTTTTAATATTTTTTTTTTGAGAGAGAGAGAGAGAGATTATTTTTTAATATTTATTTTTTAGTTTTTTGGCGGACACAACATCTTTGTTTTACGGGGTGCTGAGTATCGAACCCGGGCTGCACGCATGCCAGGTGAGCGCGCTACCGCTTGAGCCACATCCCCAGCCCTTTTGCTGTTTTTTTTTTTAACTTTTCAGCAATTGCATTTTTAATTACTGAATGTTTTCTAATATTGGCAATAGAAATTAAGAACATGTTTCTCACCTGAAAACATATCCATGATCTTTAGATAATTGTGTATCTACCTTAAAATAAAATTGTATTTTTAGCTGGACATGGTAGTGCATACCTGTGATCCCAGCCACTTGAGAGGCTGAGACTGGAGGACGGCAAGTTCAAGGCCAGCCTCAGTAATTTAGCAAGACTCTGTCAAAATTGAAAAAAATTGCATTTTCATAACATTAATCTCTAGTTAACTCTTAGGTTTTCTGCTTTCACATTGTTCAGAGTAGAACACTTAGTTCCACACTGCTAATGCTTCTATTTGATGTTTTCAACATTGTAAATTTAGTAGTAAGGAATATAATCTAATATGAACATTCCTCTAAGAAAATTTTAATCGGGAAAGAAATCCATGGGGGTGAGAGAGCATCTAGTGTATTTCTAGTCCAACACAGGTGTATACTTTTAACATGCATTTTTCTTTTTTTAATTGTTTGTGCCTATACTTTGTTCCACTAGCAGGATATGGTCACATTCTAAGCATGCATGCAATGGACTGAGACTGACAGATCCTAAAAGCTTTAGGGTGAGAAGAGAACCGATTTGTAATGCTACACATTTGACATTTTTAAAGTAAAGTATTTTTAAATGATTTTTAAATTTTTAATTTATTTGAAAATCCATTTGATCAAAAATTCTCAAATAGGGCTGAGGTGGTGGCTCAGTGGTATTGTGCTTGCTTAGCATATGAAAGGCACTGGGTTTGATCCTCAGTACCACATAAAAGCATAAATAAATTAAATTTAGGGAGTTGGGGTTGTGGCTCAGCAGTAGAGTGCTCGCCTAGCATGGGCGGGACCCGGGTTAGACTCTCAGCACTACATAAAAATAAATAAATAAATAAATGAATGAATTTTTAAAATTCTCAAATATTTTATATTGAAGAAAATGCCTCACAGTGAAAGCAAGAGTTAATAATATTGTGCTTTAAATCTTAAAATCATGAGTCTTCTGCATTTTCCCAGCAGTATAAATGTTTTGCATGTACATTGTTTCTTTAGATTTATGGCCTATGGCTTGTGACTTGACTCCTGACAGCCACCTACAGGGGAGAGCCAGGCACAGGAACTTTCAGAGCCTGCAGGAGTCTTGCTGGTTGTTTTGAGCTTATTGCTCATTTGAGCATACTTGAAGAGTGAATTGGAAGCAACTGGGTTATCAATACACAATAGTTACAAACTACTGAATGCTGTAGGCCTGTGTAGTATTGTGAAGTAGTGTTCAGTGAAGATCGACTATACAGCTAAGCACTGAAGAAAATACTGAAAGTTATGTCATGGTTATCATATGGTACCTGATACTCACCATTTAAAAATAACATGTTTTATCTTATAGTTCTTGTCCTTTGTTTTGCTTTTAGTTCTAGGAAAGATACCAGTGTTAAGAACAGAATACCGCCCGCAGTCGAGGCTGGGTGGAATTTGTACATTGTGAATACCGTCTCGCCAATGCAACTCTACAAAGAAATGGTAACTTTTTCAGACTTTTGATTCTTATTTGTAGAAATGTAGAATGAAATCGATGATCACACATTGATTCTAAAGACCATGCATTCAGGATGCCACAGACACCAGCGTCCAGGCTCTGACAGGGGAGTGTGTATCTTTCTTGGCTTTGTTATTTTCAGTTTTGACATGTGAGAAGCAACTAGAAATTCTCTTCATTGAAATCAAAAGTCCTTTATTCATCCCACTCTCCAAGGAGGATCATGTGCCAATCTAAACATCCATAGACTTTGGCTTTGACTTTGAACCCTAGTAAAAAGAACCATGAATGGAGGTGAAAAGAACCTAAGACCATTTATCCCTATTTCACTCTTTTTTCTTTGGAATATCATCATAGTATCCTGGGCACTCAGCCCCTGCACTGCAACTCCATTGACCTTGAAGGGGCCAGGAGCAAGCATCCTCATTCCTGTTCTAAGAGTAACAGCTTTTGCTCATCCCTAGTGATTTTTTTTTTTTTTTTTTTTTTTTTTTTTGTGGTACTAGGAACAACCCAGGGCCTCAGTCAGGTGAGGCAGGTGCTCTACCACTGAGCTACATCTCCAGCCCACCCCACTCCTGCATTTTTTTGACTTTTATTTTGAGACAGGCTCTCCCTATTTTACCCAGACTGGCCTCAAATGTGTTATCCTCCCGGCCTCAGCTTCCTGGGTAACTGGGATTATAGGTGTGTGAGATCATGTCCAGCTTCCTGCCATTTATAACTCTTTATTTTGAAATAATTTTCAAACTTAGAGAATGTTCCAAGAATAAGACTAATGTGGAGAAAACCTGTTTATTCCCCACATAAATTCACCCACACCAACATTTCACCCACTTTCTTCTTTTTCTCTTTGTACTCTTGTGCTCCCATTCATTGGGAGGAATATTTAGTACCCTATAGCCTTTTGTCCCTGAATACATCAGGGTATATTTCCTGAGAATCAGAATATTCTCTTGTGTAACCATAGTGTAGTCTGATGCTTCAGTAAACTTTACCTTGATACTGACCCAGGTATTGTGTAAAAGCACCTCCAATGCCCTTCAGCCCAGGATGCAGTCTGGGGTCAGGGGGTGTATTTAATCATCGTGTCACTTTAGCCTCTTTGGATTGGAATATTTGTATAGCCTTTCTTTTTATTTTATGACATTAACATTTTTTTGAAAAACACGATTTCCCCCCTCTACCTTTTTTTATTTTCTTGAGAGAGTTCTGCATTTTGGGTTTTATTAGAGTTTCTTTCATGATTAGATTCAGGTGATGCATTCTTAGAATATTGCATAGATGGTGTGTTTTATTAGGGTGTCACAACTCTAGGTGCAGGATGCCCATCTGCCCCTCACTGGAGACATTAATTTTGTTAATCGGGTCAATGTGTTGCCTGATTTGTCCCTGGCATTTTGGTGGGGTGGCTTAGGAGGGAGCATGCATTGGATTTTTTTTTCCTTTAGTGAGTTGAAGGTATGAGAAATCCAGATGTGGGAGTTGGAATCAAGTGGGCAGTTGGAAATGTTGATCTAGAGCTCAGAATAAGATGAGTAAGCTCTGGCTGAGGACAGACATTTGAAATTAATTTTATAAATAACACTTAACACAGTAAAGAAAAAAGTGTTTGAACAATAGCAAAGGACACATGATGTCAGTTGGCCCATGTGGTCTCCTGTTCGCCCTCCCCGGACGCAGTGGTCATATCCCAGTTTGCTGTTTATTTCCAGAGATATCCTGTGCAGCTGTGTCGGCACGTATGTTGTTTTGTAAAGTACATGACTGGAAGCAGACTACCTACTTTGTTGCTTTACATTTTTTCTTAAAGAATACCTCTTTGATATCACTGCATATCAGTAAGCCTAGGACTGCTTTCGTTTTGCTTTGTTTTCTTTTGTTTTCTGTGATTCTGGGGGTTGAACAGTGTCTCCAGCAGTTTAATGCTGATGATCATCTCAACTTTGTCCTGCCTGTTTACTCTTCTTAATTGAAGGTCACAGACTCCCTCTGGACAAGCTGATTGCTTATTGACTCAGATGGGCTGGTGAAGGTTTTGAGCCCACTGTGAGCTGAACTTAAACTCATCAGTCGGAACTCAGGGAGGGACACTGTCTTAATATGAAAGGGTTAAATCATAGAACTTCCAAAAAAAAAAAAAGATAACTATTTCACACGTTTACTAGTTTTATCAAATTGAGAGCAAATCGTTGCTGAGTTATCTGCATTATTACTATTACAGCATTCTTTGGACCTCGTCATGCTTAAAGCTATTTAACAAGGCAGTATTTACAATCAATCATGTGTGTACTAAACTGGCTCATGGATTGTGGAGGAAGAAAACATCAACTAACTGCTGACTGAGAGATACATAACCACTGATTTATTTACTTTTAAAAGCATTTGGGCTGGGGATGTGGTTCAAGCGGTAGCGTGCTCGCCTGGCATGCGTGTGGCCCGGGTTTGATCCTCAGCACCACATACAAACAAAGATGTGTCCGCCAAAAACTAAAAAAAAATTCTCTCTCTCTCTCTCTCTCTCAAAAAAAAAAAGCATTTAATATGCCTCCAAATTAATATTGTTAATAAAATATATAGTTGTAAAATAGATATTCTTCAGAACTGGGCCTTTTGGGTGTCTTTCTTTAGCAGCATTGACTTTGTCATCTGGGCTTCAGGTCGACTACAGCAACACCTACAAGACCATAAAAACCCAGAGCTGCATCCACCTCCTCAGCGAGGCTCATCTGTTGGTGAGGGCGGCCCTGATGGATGCTGGCCAGCTAGAACCTGGAGAGAAAGCAGAGCTTTTGGAAGCATTTAAAGAAAGCTGTGGGCACCTTGGAGACTGTTACAGCAGGTTGGTGACGTCTCTGGCAACCTTGCTGCAGAAGCCGTCTTGTGTTTTGGGTGTGCTTGCCAACTGCTTCATCTCTGGTAAACTGGGGACATGTGCTTGCCAACTGCTTCATCTCTGGTAAACTGGGGACATGTGAGAGGAGGTGGTTCATTTTTCACTTACTTCACAAGCATTTATTGAGCACATGCTGGGTACCAGGCTTAGAGATACAGAGATGAATGTGACCCATTTCCTGTCTTGAAAGAATCACAGTTTGCTAGATAAGCAGTAAGCCTTAAGCTATGAGTCTTCCACCACATGACTTGGGACATTTGAAGGTTGTTTTCAGGCCTTGGGGGCCATGGCTGGTGAGAACACCCCATTGCTTGCTTACTGTCTATGAGCTAAGGGAGAGGTGTCAGCAGGACAGGCTATGGTTTTAGTCTTAGTAGTCAGTGCTTTGTGATGTCAGAAGGGGAGCCTGCGATGAAGAGTGACCCCCGTGAGTGATTGGAAACTGATAAAACAGACTTTGCCTACCTGTGAAGACCATTGTTTTTAGAGACAGACACATCACGAATATTAAAATTCATCTAATGAATTACTTTTTTTCCAGATTATAAGCATGCAAAAAGAAGCTACACTGGGTAGAATGATTTGTAAAGTAAAACTCAGGAGTCTGTTCCAGTTCATGATGTCATTTGCAATTAATGTCTTTGGAAACGTGATCTGTGTTATTATTGGCATGGTCGGACATACAGACTTATAACCCACAAACTGTGGTGTTTCTTTCCTCCCCTCAGACTGGACACCCAGCATTCCCACCTGGCCTTGCCGTACTATAAGATGTCTGGCTTGACCTTGGCTGAAGTCTTGGCGCGTGTGGACTGGGCAGTGGACAGTGAACCACAGAAATACGAGAAGGGATTAATCTTTTATATTAATCATTCACTTTATGAAAACCTGGATGAAGAACTAAGTGAAGTGAATATTGTCTTTTATTTAGTTATAGCAAATATTTTTCACTTTTCATATTAATAATTTATTCTGTATCATGTAATTTAGGAGGCAAGTTCCAAACATTTTCCTCTTTGTTTTTCTTCTCTTAAAAAAAGTGATGTACCTTTGTCTTCGTGCTTGGAAAAGACCTTCTGGGCCATTTCTCACACCTCCTCAGTGTATAGAGAGGGAGATGTGGTGCTTGAGGACCTGCCTGGTGATGGCAGCTTGTCTTGTAGAGTAACAGGGTGGCCCTGCCCTGATCCTCATCTACTGTCCTCCCCACCTCCTGGTCACTCCATTCTCCAGGGGTCCAAAGCTTCACTTACAAACTCAGATTTGTGACCTTAAAACATTATTAAGGGTTTTTTTTGTTATTGTTGTTGCTATGTTTTGTTTTCCCTCTTATGTGTTTTGAATATAGTTGGAAATTGTGATACCAAATGTTTTGAGGGAGATGAAATTTTCTCATAAAAATTACTTCACTGAGTATATTTTTAATTATGCTATAGTCTTTTATTGTAGACTTTTAAGTGTCATTTAGTGAAACATTTATTTTCTTCCTCTGAACTCCTGTTAAAATTAGAAATGTTGGTCACATCTCTGTTGCGTATTTCAATGCTTTTTCTTCTTTAGCTTTCAGCAAAGAGATCACTGCATTTCAGGTCTCCCATGTATCTGAATCATTTCTTCTTTAATCATAACATAATACTATAATTTTATTTTTAATTGCTATATTTGTCTCTGGTGTACCCGTAGGTCTTCCAGCACTTAGGAATTCTGAAGTTCTTATACACACGCACACACATTCACACATGCATACACACACATATATTTGCTGATTTTGTTGCTTTCTATTCGCTGAATGGCCTTTTATTTTGTGCTCCTCAAAGGAATTAGCAGCAAAAGTGGTTCAGATGTTTCACGTGACTGAGCCGAAGCAACTGCCCCATGTTCTCTGCAGCCCTTCCATGAAGAATATTAATCCTTTAACTGCCTTGAGCTACCTGAACAAGTTGGATACTTATGGATTTGCCTCAATCCTAGTGACACTGACCAAAGCAGCAGTGGCTCTGAAAATGGGAAATATCGACATGTACAGAAATGAAATGAAAAGCTATTCAGAGGTACGGAGACTGCCTGGCCTTAACAGCAGTCTTAATAGCAGGCTGAAGGTGGTAGTCTTGAGGTGTTTTGCTCTCTTTGGCTTCTTTTTAGCTCATATTTTCTTAGTTGTAATGGAAAATAGACCTAATATTAGAAGAGAAAGTGGGACTTTGGATCTAGCAAATGAAAAAAATTCAACTGATAAATGGTAGCAGTGGGTGTGCAGAGACCTTTCGGCTCAGCATTGAGGACATCCAGAGCACTGTGCTTGGCTCTGGGGGCTCTGCCTGGAACCAGCAGTCTGATCTGGTGTGAGAGACAGAGTGTGCTCACCAAAAATGGAGCACAGGGTGTATATTTAAGGATAGAAAAAGGAGAGTAACAATAAGCCCTAGGTATTAGTAGATCAAAGATAGCCTCCCCTTGGGAAAATCAAGGGTGACGTTAGGGAGGATGGACATACAGTTGGTACATCGAAAGAAGAAAGTCACTGCCTTGGAAAAGAGATCATTTAGGCTCATGAGTCAAAAATGGTAATGGAAAGAAAATTAGAGGTAGTGTTATTTGAGCTCTTAACGATGTCCCAGGCCCCTTGCATGTGTCATTTTACTCAATTCTTAATGCCATGAAGTCGATGCCCTTGTAACTTTGAGTGGCTGAGACAGCTGGAATACAGGGCCTCAACACCTTGCCCATGATCACGTCGTGGATGGTGGCAGAGTGAGCCATGAGTCCATAGCCTGGTAACCTGTGCGCGCAGGCTTCTGTTCTTGTTGCCGGACTCTGCTCAGATGCCCACAGTATGACTGGTCTCTAACATGAAAAGAGCTGCTTTTTTGTGATAAAGTGAAAACATTAGGGCATCTGCTTTGAAGAGAAGCCTTCTAAGAAAATAAATTTTCTTTCCATAATTTTGAAAAAACTTTAGTTTTTTTTCCCAAATTAAGTAGATCTAAATGGAAAGCTCTACAAAACTTAAATATCTCAAAATTAAACATTAGTAGCTTCTGTAAGACAGTTAATGATGTCCTTCCTGAGATAGAAACTAGTCTTTGTAGTTAAGAAAAAACTGTGATTAAAGTCAGTTATGAACAGCCCAGCCTTGACTCCTGAGTGCGCCAGGGTGTATCTGAGACACATGACCTGAATGAAGGGCACACGTCGTTCTTAAATTCCTTTTTCATCTGAAGATGAAGTTGGCGTGTGGCTTCATTCTGGAACCTCGGCTGCTGATTCAACAGAGGAAGGGACAGATGGTTCCAACCCAGCTTGCAGCACACCTGAGAGAGACGCAGCCTGGCTTGCTCGTGGCTGCAGTCCTGGGCTTGCAGAAGAACAACAAAATCGGAATTGAAGAGGCTGATTCTTTCTTTAAGGTTTGTCACGTTAAATATGTAATGTTTCTGGGTGGGGGCTGTGGCTCATTGGCAGAGCCCTTGCCTCCCACGTGTGAGGCACTGGGTTCGATCCTCAGCACCACATATAAATAAACAAATAAAGTATTGTGTCCATCTACAACTAATAAATATTTTTAAAAAGTAATGTTTCTGATGGTTTGATAAAAATCGGTGGAAAAGGGGAAGCAGAATAAGAGAAGTGAGTTTTTCGTTGGTTTATTGAAAAAGCGAATCTAATTAGTTTACATTAAAGTGTAAATTTATGTAAGTTAACTCCATTCTTGCAACCTAGAACCTGTTTCTTATTAAAAATGTCTAAACATTGTTTGTGTGCGAAAGCTGATTGTAAAGTGTTAATCAGGTGGCTCACGTGAGGTGTGATAGCCCAGGGGTGGCTTGGTCAGTATTGTGTTCACCTAGGGCATGGCCTTGTTTCACTGTTTTCAAGGTGCTCTGTGGTCAGGACGAAGATACGATTCCTCAGCTCTTGGTAGACTTTTGGGAAGCTCAGTTAGTGGCCTGTCTCCCAGACGTGGTACTTCAGGAACTCTGTTTCAAGCTCACATCTCAGTACATCTGGAGATTGTCTAAGAGGCAGCCTCCTGACACCACCCCGTTGCAAACATCAGAGGATCTGGTAAGACAAGGGCATAGTACCTTACATTAAGCTCATATTGCACATTATAATAATCTGCCGCCTTATTTTTAATGACTCAGAATAGTGTTCTGTTACTAGATATTTAATTAAGCTGGAGTTAAAAGTACACTTAAAACTGTCTTTGACTGACGTTGCCCAGGTTTTAAATAGTTTTACACTCCAACAAATGTCCCTGCTGCTCCTTTGTTAGGTACTGGCAGTGACATCTCGGTAGTCAAAGCACTTGGGAAGGACCTTTCCCAGAACCACCAGGCCTGTTCCTCCTCAGCAGGGGTCATCAGTGAATAGTGGAACAGAGAAGGGACCTCTGTGGCTCTCCCTGGTGGGAGAGGAGCTTCAGAAGGCCTGGGCGGGAGGCTGCCTCACTGGGCATGCTCCTGTCAGGGGCATAGTCCAGGCCTGCAGCATTCCAGGCCACCAGAAGAGCCCTTCTACTCTCCTGGCTCCCTCCCTTCCAGCCCCTTTGCCTCTCATAGATGCCATGGCTAATGTGGGGTCACAGAAAAAGTCACCAGCTTCTTGAATAAGGGGACCTCCATGGGAATTGTCTTGATAACTGATGGATGATGTTTTGCCTCTCAAGTGTATTAATGAAAATTATTTCCAAGTTTTCTTTAATTCTTTTTCAGTATAATTAGCTTAAGGCAGTTTTTTGTTTTGTTTTGTTTTGAAATTTTTGCTAGAGAGTACCTCCTTGGAATATTTTTTTAAAATATTTATTTTTTAGGTGTAGATGGACACAACACAATGCCTTTATTTTTTTGTGGTGCTGAGGATCGAACCCGGGTTCCATCCGTGCTAGGCGAGCGCTCTAACACTGAGCCACAATCCTAGCCCCAGGAATATTTTTTTTTAAACATTTATTTTTTACTTTATAGGTGGATACAATGTCTTTATTTTACTTTATGTGGTGCTGAGGATCGAACCCAGTGCCTCACGTGTGCTAGGTGAGCGCTGTACCTCTGAGCCACAACCCCAGCTCCCTCCTTGGAATATTTTAAAGTTCAAAATTAAGGAAATATGGGGCTGGGTTGTAGCTCAGTGGTGGAGCACTTGCCTAGCATGTGGGAGGCACTGGGTTTGATCCTCAGCACCACATAAAAATAAATAAATAAAATAGATTGTGTTCATCTACAACTAAAAATTATTTTAAAAAAAATAAAATTAAGCTTATTTGTCATGGAAGCAGTAGGCTGAAACTCCTTTTGGGGAAGGCAAAGCACTTGGGAAAGACTTCCTGTTCCTAGGCTGGTGTGTACCTGACCTGTGATGTGGCAGAGGGTTAACAATCACTTAACTTTTTGTGAGTGGACAAAGGAAGGTTTTGTTTTGTCGTTTGGTGTTTATGATAAATTTCTTTTATCTTTTAGATAAATGCCTGCAGTCACTTTGGCTTAATCTACCCGTGGGTTGATGTCTTGATATCATCTGATTCCTTGGCTGATAAAAATTACAAAGAAGACCTTTCAAAATTACAAGTAAGTTAAAATGCCTCTTGTCCTTTTGAATACACACACAGCAGTACAGTGTAGGTTTTAAATTTGGTAAGATGTCAAGTGTCCCTTTAATCCATGGATCTATAGTGAGCATACTCAGGGGCTTTGGCAGCACTCCTGCCTCTGCCTGGAACTGCAAGCTCTGCCAGCTGAAGTGACCACTATTATCATCTCCAGGGTGCACTTGAAAACACTCTAAATGAAAGTGTGGCAGATATGATGTAGTGGTGTTTTTATGGATGTAATCCAGTTTTAGCATGACTGACACAATTTAGACTGCTCACACTAGTTCATAAGAAACAACTCAAGGTAACCAGTTTACCTGGCTTCTAAACGAATCTTCAAAAACTAGCACCATGGTTAGACACCGTAGATCCTCCCATGAGAATTCTGGCCCTGACAGTATTTCCACTGGAAATGAGAAATGAAGTGTGCATTTCACATGGTGGATCAGGCTGGGCTGCATTATTTATGATTTATTTAACATAGTTCAGTGGCCCAGGGACTGATTATAATTCCCACAGTTGTTTTCTTTGTCCAATGTCGCTTGCCCTCAGAGAAAAATTAAGATTTCATATTAGTAATTCTAAGTTTCAAATTCAGCAGAACCGGCAATCCAGGACTCTTCTTACCCCTGAAGCCTGAGAGCTGGAGCCTGCTAGTGGCCAGTCCCTGGGCATTGCTTCTGGTGTTCTGTCTGCCTTATTTATCTCCATGTTTTCTGTCTCCGAGCTAAGAGTCTTGTGTCTACTTTCCTCGTAGCAAGATCTCTTTATGCATTTTCATTCTCTGGTCGACCCCTTTCTGCTTTTGAGTTTGCAATCCCTGATTTAAGCTCTGGGAACTGGTGTAAGCGTGGTTATTGATGCTACAACCAAATGTCAAATTGGGGATAGAGGTTGGGGAAGGAAGCTCAAGAGACCATATCGCTTATATTCAGTCTCCAAATAGAGCTGTGTTTTCCCTAGAGATGGAGTTATTTATAGTCCTTAAAGATTTTGTTTCTTGTGACAAAGAGACTTCTTAGCCTCAACTTTTGTTCGTCACATGAGCATAGACTGTAAATGTGGTGGGCAGCACCGGGCCTTGACCTCCCACAACATACACAGTAATGACATATTTGTAATTGTATTAAATGCCAGGTAATCAAGGACCCAGTATAGAAATATGTCCATTTTCTTCCATATTGGGAGATCCTATGAGTGGGTGATTATTACCTTATTTCCTCTTTGCCATTTTATTGTTAGGAAATTATTCAAATGAATTATTTATTAAAGTTGCAGAAGAAAAGATACCAACCTTATTTTCCTGGCCATTCTTTGGTAGATCTTTGGAATAAAATAATCATGCTAACTGTGAACAGATAGTTCACATTCCATATTCTCTCATAACTCTGAGAAGATGCTGTAGCAAAAAAAGATACAGGGAGGAGAAATCAAGACATGACTATTTCTCTTACAGAAGATGGGGAAATGAAGATTATCTTGGTGGTACAATAAAAATACTTATACATTTAAAAAGTAAAATACTGCTAAAGTTGCTGAATAATAATATCCTAGTAGAGTTCTCAATACTGAAATACATGCTTCCTGACATTCAGCTTGTGGCAAATGGTGTCAATTTATTTATTTTATTTTTAATTTTTTTTGCAAATGGTGTCGATTTATTTATTTTATTTTATTTTTTTTGCAAATGGTGTCGATTTAAATGACCAAGTTCTAAATAAGTGCTTTAGCTTTTTTATATTAAATTTTATACTAAATTTCATTTAGCTTTATATTAAAATTTATTATTTTAGTGTATCCTCATTATAGAAAATTTGGAAAATGCAGGGAAGTATGAAAAGAGAACAGAAAGTAAGCTTTGCCTTCCCATCCAATTACCTGATGTGCGTTTTGGTGCAGGGCCGTGCAGAGATACTTCCATGCTGCATATACCTGTGTGGATAGTACAGAGCTGGGCATGCTCTGAGCATAGTCTCAAAATGAGGTTTTCTTACTCATCATTTTATCATGAGCACTTTCTCCTTAACTAGCCTTTGGAAACGTCATTTTGATGACTATCTAAAGTTTGACAACATGACTGTACCATTATTGACTTAACATCCCTCCTTGTTGAATTTTTGGATTTCTTGTGATTTTTTGGTTTTGAGAATATGCTTTGCAAACAACTGTCTGTTAATTATTTCTTTAGGACAGAGTCCTAGAAAATTCCCATCAGTCTTAATTTGCTGTCCATTCAAATAAATGAAATTATTTTACATTAAAAGTGATAATTTTCTATTAAACAAATCTTTATTTCTTTAAACTGGAGGTACAGATACAAAATATTTAACACTTCAGCCCACTAAGATTTATTAAATAAGGATTGTATTCATGTGTTCTTAAATGGTGTCCTCCTTCTTCTTTTTATGATAAGTGAGGTTTGTTGCTTTTATTTTCTTCTTTAAGAGAATTCTGAGAATTCTAGCCCTGACAGTATTTCCACTGGAAATGAGATATCATCTGATTCCTTAGCTGATAAAAATTGTAGGTCGTGTTTTAGTGTCTGGATGCCTTGCTCCATAACATTTTGCTTTTCTGTTCCTAGTCTCTTATCTGTGGTCCTTCATTTGACATAGCTTCCATCATTCCCTTCTTGGAGCCACTCTCGGAAGACACTGTTGCTGGCCTCAGTGTCCACGTTCTGTGTCGTACTCGCCTGAGAGAGTATGAGCAGTGCTTGGACACGCTGCTGGAGAGATGCCCACAGGCGGTCATTCCATATGCTAATCACGAACTGAAAGAAGAGAACCGGGTATAAGCTTTTGGATTCTGTTCTTAGGCTTAATCGTGAGAGTGTGCGTTGATAATCTTGTTGCCATGTGTCTGCATTACAGGGACATTTGTGACTTCATAGGGCCGCATGAATCCAGTGAACCTGGGTTTTTAAGGGCGTGGGTTAGATACTGTTAGATGCTATTAAAATGCAGGATGAGGATGATGATGCATTGGCATCTTTGGAAACCTCTTGTTTGGAGATTAAATAGGTGATTGCTTGAAGATTTGGGAAACATAATGCATGATGGGAAAATATTTTCTGAGTGATAAAGTCTTAAGTTTGGAAATTAGAAGAGTTTTAGACTCTAGTATACTTTTTCTTCTTCCTTGTCACCTAAGACATGGTAACAAGACATGTCTAGGCTTCTTCTTGAAAACAGCCACGTGAATGGGTGCATATCAAGTTTTGAAGCTCTTTTAAACAGAAGACAGGCTGTGGATAATAATTCCTTTTATCATAAAATTGAGTTCCTTAACCAAATGATGTAATGGTGCCCCGTGCCTTCCTGCACAGTCTTTTCTCATTGGAAAGCTAAGTGTAAAATGCATCAAACTAAAATTGATTCATTTTTTTCTAAGATAGACTCTGTGGTGGAAAAAACTGCTGCCTGAGCTTTGTCAGAGAATAAAATGTGGTGGAGAGAAGTATCAACTTTACCTGACATCACTGAAAGGTAAAAGTACTTTTTTGACTTGATCGTAGACTTTAGTTTCAATTTTAAATTTGCTGGAGTCATACTTTATCTAGGTTTCTCATGGGAATTTTTCAAGTTGGATGAAGAAGTCTTGCAGAATCATTTGAAGAGCTTATTTTTAGCATCTGTGTGCCTGGATCACATTTGATATTCATTTATCTCTTCTACTCACAGAGCTGGTATTTTAAGTTAATCTTTTCAAATGCTCAACAAATTATTACAGTTATAGAAATTCACAACTTCATGAAGACAATTACATCTTTTATTAATGATCTGAGTGTTTAATTTACTTCATGTCTGAAGCTAAGATTAACAAACACAATTTTAAGTATTGAAGAAGGATGAGTTCTTCCAGTGTTTAAAAGTTGAATGTCTAAATCATACAGTTTTTTACAGCATAGGTTGTCAATTTGAATTTTCATCATTCATACATAGTCATTTATCAATCTTAACGGACATATCATTTTCATTTTCTATGTTGTTGTGTGTTAATGTTACTAGTTATTTGTTGGCCTGACTACAAAAGTCATGTCTATGTTGATTGTAATGCACATGAAATATTAGAAATTGACAGTGTTGGAATTATATTTTCTAGCTGAGGCAATAGATTTTTAAAACATTAGGCAGAGCCAGTGGCCATCAGATGTTGTTTTTCTGAAGATCCCACTTAGTAAACATTGCACGTTTGTGATAGGGGAAGGAGGAGGCTACCTCCCACCAACTCTTTGTCTTCCTCCCTGACTGCTTTGATTTTCAGAAGATGGAAGTGGCAGGTGTCTGATTGCTTTGCCCCACTTGCATCAAAATTAATCACATAATTAATCACTATTAATTAAGATAGTTTTCACGTGGGTGGGTCACTTTCCCACCTTCCTGCAGATGTCCCCCATTTTCACACCTCTGCAACAGTGTTACCTAGTCAAGCCTCTTTCTGGCTCACATCCATGTGCTTTCTTCCCTAACTTACCCATAATCGTTCCTCCAGTGTTTGTGTGTGTGCTCTTGTGTGTGATTTCCACATTGGATTGCAGTGCCTCAGAGCCGACACAGCGTTCTGTCTGCATTTCATGGTGTGCACTCTGCTCAGCAGCAATGTGCTCTCCCACAGGAAACATCCTGTAGCTATTTATTGATTGGAAGGGGAGGTACCTGAAGAACTTCCATTCCATTTCTTAGAGGTGTTCCTGTTGGCAGCTAAGCACACTAAGGGCCCGGATTTGAGTCTGAAAAATTAGAATTGAGTTCTAGGTGTGCCACTTAGCGAGTGACCCAGGGCAAGCCAGTTTTTTAATATCCCGGGACTGATGAGAAGTTTCAGAGTCACTCTAGAGTGAAATGTTGGGCAAAACTGCAAGAGAGTGAGATTGGCGAGTAGGGACAGGGACTCCTAGGGTGTGTTGGAGCTCCGATTTTTCTCTCTACTGCACCTTTTCCCAGCCTTGGCATTTTGAGGGTTGGGAAATTGTCGGTTTGTGTGATGTCCCCAGTGCACGTGAGGATATTAAACAGCAGCATCCTTGCCCCCGCCTGCTGAATACCAATAGCACTGCCCCAGGAACCACAAACTAAAAACACGTTACAGAGGAGGAAACCAGGACTCAAAGGATTAAGTAACTCCCTTTTAAGTCACTCACCAAGTAGGTGGGTTGACATCTGGATTCCTTCCTTAGACTGTCTGATTCCAGAGCTAGGGATTTTCTACATGGCTCCACCGCACTTATGAGTTTTCAGCAAAAACAGCAGGAGGCTCCTCTGTGTGACCATGGTTCAGATTGCTGAATGTTGGGCAGATGCTTCTAAGCAGCTCTTATGTAGAGCAAGCAGTGGGCACACGAGGACACTTGGGAATGGCCTGAAGTGCGCACAGGGCCAGAGACCAGGAGGCATTTATGGGGGACACTGCTGCTCCTAAGCATCACCCTTCTCTCTAGAAGAGGGAAGCGCGTATCTTTTAACTAGTAATACAATCACAAAAGCACACATTTACCTTTACAAATACACTTGATGAGAAGCCCTTTGTGTTTAAAATGTTCACTGGAGCACCTTCCTTTGCAGTTTATGAAAAAGGCACATTTGTACTTATTAATAATGTCACAATCTCATAATGGAGAGGAACTGATTTAGGGCAGTGGTATCCAAATGGAAATGGTGTTTCCTTGCCTGGCAAACATCTGATGTATATTTCCTGCAGGACAGTGCTAACAGCAGGCCCTTTTCAGATAGTCACCTTTCTCTTTAGAAAACAATAGGAACCTATTGAAAAACAACCTAGTAATCCAGCAATGAAAGAGGAACTCCAGATCCCATGGGGCTGATATAAAATCAACTTCAGAGGAGTCTAGAAAGGATGTTAGAAGTTGTTAAAACCACAAAGTCGTCTGTGGACTTAGGAGACTGTTCTCTTTGTAGTTGTAACATTTTGTCTCCCGAACCAGCTTCTGATTAATCGAATGAGTGATTAAGAGACTTAGATTAAAGATGGGCTTTCCATTCTAACAGGTTTTCTTTCCCATAACAGAAGTGCTTTCCATCGTTGCTGTGGAACTGGAGCTCAGGGATTTCTTGAATGTCCTCCCAGAAGATGGCACTGCTGCATTCTTCTTGCCCTATCTTCTTTACTGCAGTCGCAAAAAATCACTGACTTGAAGTGTCTTTTGAAAGTAGCACATGAAGCTGCATTTTAAAAATTCATTGACAGGTACAGATACAAGCAAAGGTTTTTTTTTTTTTTTGTAGTTTTTACATATCTCAGATTCTTTCAGGGTGCTTCATGTAGTAGGTAACCACTAATTTCTAAATTTATAACCTGAATCCCTTTAATTGCCCAGAATGTAAAAGAGCTTCAAGACACAAGAATTCTTCAAGGAAGCCACATATTTAAAAGTGGATACTGATTTTTATTCCAGAAAACACCACCAATTTCTTGTTCTTGGAGACATGACAATCTTTTTCTATCCCAGGAACACTTGAGGAAATATTTTACAAGTTTATTTGAATGTTACTTTAGAGCACCAGAAATTTTATCTTCTGGAATTTTCCAGATTTTTCTATTGTGTTACTTTCAAAAAAATAATAATAATTTTCTCTTGAGGAAGATGTAAATGTTTTGCCAGTGTAAAAGATTTCCAACTCTATCTTCTTGTTACTTTTAAATCCTGTGCTGTTTCTTTCTGCATCAGATGAAGTAAATGTTCACAAACCTCACTTCCTGTCTGGATGTTGGCATCATTTGTTGAATTCACGCTTTCCAGCCCAAGCCTTGTATCTGTTTCCTGTTGATGTATACTCCTGTTGCTCTTGCAGCTGGAGCATTTGTGACAATAAAGCACTGTATCATGATAGTCATGTCTGTCTTCTTTTTTAACCTCTTATGAAGGAGTTTTGAGTCCAAGTTCAGCTCATTGAGAGTGTTCACTGAATCCAGTTGAGACAGTACAGAAGTTCTGCTTGCCCACTGCCTGGCACAACCACGTTCTGAAGCTTTTCTCCTGGTGGCAAGGTTTCAATATTTTATTAAGTTTGTTTTTACCTGGATTTGACATAGGCATTGTTTCTCAACTTCACCTTTCCCAATTCCAGGTAATATCCCTTGACCATCTTTTCAACAAAACTCCAATTGGCATCTTTTTATTTTTGTTTTATTTTTCCTTCTTCCTCTGCAGCTTGTACCTGCATGCCTACTGGCTCATTAGAAACGATGTCAGCATCGATGGGAAGGTGATGGTTGGGAACATGTCAGGGACGCTTCATGTGATCCTTTGAGGACCACCGGGACAGCTCTCTGGTCATAGATTTTTTTTTTTAAACATCTTAATGGCCTGTTGATCTTTTTTATCTGTAGCAGGCAACACAGTTTCCCCCATAGATGCACAGAATTTTATGTTTTCAGTCTTTTATTAATGTTTATAGCCATTCCAAAGTAATGTTGTATTTAACATGTTCACATACATTGTTATGAATCTTTTTTTAAAAATTTTTCCACTTATCACCAAATTATTTCTTTCAGCCAGACTTGGTTTCTATAGAAAAAGAAATTTTAAGACATTACTTAAAATAGTGTATTTTATATGATTAAAAAATTAGTAGATGGTACTTTAAATGCATTCTAAGTTTAAAGTACTACTTTGCTTAATCATTCTTAATTCGTTTATATTTTCTACTTCTCATATTTTAGAAATCTCTTATTCTAGGAATGATTAAATTAAAGAAACATTGCCCCCTACAGGATCCTTATTAATTATAAAGGGACAAATAGTAACTTGACTGTGCTGAAACCTGGTGGATACCACCCTAACCAGTCATTTCAAAGGTAACCTCACCCATAATGTGACAGCTCAATATCCTAATATGGGGCATTGAGGAAAACACAGCAAGTTTCTGTAACAGGGTCACCAAAAATACAACAGCACAAGCATCAGGAGGCACCAGACCCACTGAGATGAAGGGTGGTGGGTGCACTGACTGCCCTCTGGCCTTCCAAAGCATCAAGATTGTGAAAGACAGGGTCTGAGAAGCTGCTGTAAGAGAGGAGTCAGGGGGGGCCTCAGGGAAATGGCAACAGTGCAGGGCATGAGTGGGGTTCCTTGTTCTGTAAAGAACACGGTTAGGATGATTGGTGAAATTGGGAAATAAAGCTGTGTAGAGCATTCATATTTGGGGATCTGGATAAAGGGCGTTTGGGAATTCTTTGTCCTACTCCTGCAGCTTTTCTGTATGTCCAAGGAAAGTTCATGAAATTTTGTGTCATTTTGTGAATATGTGAAATAGTCACCAAGCACACTATTGTGTTAGGTTGGGGTACTTGACTAGCAATACAAATATCCAGCCCCTGTCTAGGGAATTTCAAACCAAGTAAGTTTCTCAACCTGTGATCTGCATCTGAAAGGTTATCTATCATGGAAAAGTCACAGTGTAAGAAAAGTACCTTTTACATTTGTCACAGGAGGTCCCTGTGTGCTGCTCAGGGTGGAGAGTTGGACTATAGTAACTGACAGGACAGACAACACTCTCCCTAAGGACTTCTCCTTTGTGGAAACAGCCATCTCCAGGTGCATGACATCACAGTGGGATGCTCTTTTGTGTGGTTTACAGGCAGGCAAGCGTTTTTTAAAGACTATAATTTTTTTTCTCAGCCTTTTTAACTTTTTGTTTTGTTTAAGTTATTGGCTTATCTTCTATCGGGTTCTTGCATTATTACTAAACACTCTTTATAATAAAAAGAACTTTCATAGAAGAAACTTTCATGGCAGAAGGTGTTGATATAAAATCCTGGAGCAGAAATTAAACTCCATTTGTACTAAGGATTAATCTTTCAGTGACTTAAATTTTCAACCATTTATATATTTCCTTTTATCCTGGTTTTGAGAAGGAAACAGAGTTGTTTTCTTTACATAATTTCCCCCTGTTGAGTTTGCCATGTCCAATTTTGAACCAGGAAAGACCAAAGCCTGTAGCCATAAGGCAGAAATTTCACTCTTTATACACTTTGTTGGTGTATATACATTAAAATTCTGTTCAGTTTCCTGCTGTGGTGTGTGTGTGTGTGTGTGTGTGTGTGTGTGTGTGTGTGTGTGTGCTCATGTAGGGGAATTGCTGCAGGAATTGGGACACAGGGGATTTAACTTTTTCTCCTGCATCTTTCACAATCAGTGATGTCTTCCCCTCTCCCTGGGAGCATAGAGGATGCTCCTCTGTCCGATTGGCTGTTGGAAATTATGTCGTTTTTTTTTGGGGGGGGGGGTTCCCAGACTTCTCTTAAGGATGATCTATTACTTAGAAAAAAGTTAGTGTTTTCCTTTAAGAAAGAAGTTAAAAGTTGTGCTTTTGTTTTTGTTTTGCAGTGCTGGGCACTGAATTGAGGGCCTCATGCAGGCTGAGCAGGCGCTCCACCGCTGAGCTACACCCTCTGCCCAGAAACTAAATTCTAAATGTGTCTCCCATAAATCATGGTTCACTTCTTGGTGAATGCCTTATGTTAGCTTCAGGGACAATTATACTGCATCAGATTGGGACCAGCTTAGAGCCTATGTGCTGTTCAAGTGCTGGCTATCAGGAATTGAGCCGTGTAAATTCCTGCCTGGAGGTAGAGAAGGAAGAAATCAGGGCATAAAATTCACAAATTCTTCATATTAGGGGGAGTATTTAGGCAAAAAGGCCTTTTATGTATCATGAAATATGACTTCTAGAATTTCCAGCTGCATATTTACCTTCGTTGGGTAGAACGGCATACGTGGTTTCCATCCCAGCATGAATGTGGTCGGTCACATGGCAGTGGAGTAACCAGATTCCAGGAGTTTGGGGAGACATTTCTAGGGTTTGGTACGTCCCAGGGAAAATGTCAAAGACATCAGAACTATAAATGCCCCTGTGCTTAATTAGAAAAATGACAAACATTACATAATGTACTAAGAGTTGGCTCAATCTTCCACTGGGGAACCTGGGGATGTTAGAAAAATGGAATGAGTCCCTGCACATCTGTGTTTAATCCGAACCTTGGGATGTGTGGTCTGTGTGTTTCTAGTAAGCCCTCAGCACCATGGGCCATCAAGTGGGTGCAGAGGAAAGATGAGATGGTGTTGGCCCAGCTCAGGACTGCTTGTGGCTTCCTGCACTGTGACTCTGGCCCACCTCTGTCAGAGCACTTGAGCTATACAGAATAACTAGGCTGTGGCCCGGCAGCCCCAACCTCGCTGTAGCCTGAACCTGCCCTAGACCATCTGTGTATGAAACTCTAGGGCAAGGAGGATAGTAATGGAAGCAGAAAAGGAGGCTGATGGAGACGCCCAGGCCAGGGCCAGTCCAGGCAGAGACGTAACTGGAGACAGGAGTTGGGTGTATTTCTGCAAGGATAGAATCAAAAGTCCACTAGAAATAGATCATTGTAAAACAAAATGCAGATTATAAATGGACTTTCTGCAAGGTGCTTTTTTAGTAGTTAATACATTTTCTACATTAACTCAAAAATTTAAAAAAAAAAGAATATTATAAAAGGGCCATTGGTTCCTGCTGAAATCAGCACTTCAGCATTGGGTCGAGAACAGAAGTAGGATTGTGGTGGAGGGACGTTGCTTAACATCTGCCCGATGACCTTGCTCACCCAGGCCTTTTAAGATTCAGAACTTTGAACAGCAGGGCAAAAGTTAGGTTGGTCCTGACCTCTGCTCTCTGGCTTATTACGGGAACACTCCTGCCCTCTCTGAGAGAAGCTCCACTCAAATGCCTTACTGAGCACTGTGTGAGCGGAACTCCATGAAAATTCAGTGAAAACTTCAAGGAAAACTCAGGTTAACAAAGACCAGGGGTATCAACTGAAATTTCTGTACCTTTTACTCTTTGAAACTTCCTTTTTTTTTTTTTTTTTTTCAGAACCCAGGGCCTCACACATGCTAGGCAAACACTCTAGACTTCTGAGCTGGATTTCTAGTCCTTTTGTCAGGTTTTGTGTGTGTGTGTGTGTGTGTGTGTGTGTGTGACAGGGTCTTATTAAATTGCCGGCCTTGAACTTGACATCCTCCTTCTTCCACCTCCCGAGTGGCTGGGATCACAGGTATGTGCCACCATGCTCAGATGAAACTTTGAATTTTTCATAGATACATGTGAGGAAAGATTTTCCCTCTGTGAAGCCATATTCAAACAGAGCAAGAAGGAAGACCACCAGTGGCTCTTACCTTGTAATGGAAGCTGTGGCCGTGAAAGTGCACTGTGTGCAGGTCTATCTCATTGCCCATCCCCATCAGGTACCAGTTGACCTCATCTCCCACGTGCATCGTGAGGCCTCGCAGGTTTCCAAACATTCTCCCATTAATAGCTGGGGAAAGCACGTAAATGCATGTTACCTTGTAGAATATTTTAAACCGATAGGTATTTCACAGATAATATGATATTAGATGAATAGGGTGAGTCTTTTGGATACAATAGAATGCATTTCACTACAAATGAAGGAAATGGATATTTTAATGTCACTTATGTCACACTAATGCCTCTCTCATCACCTTGCACTGAAGAAAGCCTTAATCCTACTTATGGATTTTATTAAAAGGGAATGAGATTTTTGGAATTGGGGAAAAGTTAGTAAATGATTTTAAATATAGTCCCCTTCAATAGAATTATCCCTCACAAAGTGAGGAAAAAAATAGTTTACCTAAAATATAATAAATGAATAGTCTCCAACCTAATTATAGTTGAAAGAAGCAAAGGGTGAAAATGAAGATATTTGTTTTAGAATAATGTATCGTACTGTACCATGCATTTTATTGCTTTCTATGAATTCTTCGTCATCTTTTTTTACTCTCTCGGGGTGATCAGAGTATGTTTTGATGTTGTCATCTAAGTACCAAGATTCATTCTCATCAAATACTAGAAACAGAAGGGAGAATTCCAGTTTCTTTATGGGATTGAATACTTTCAGGTAGTGTCTCCGACAGACAATCAGTGGGCCAATCAATCCGCTGTAGAGATCCTGGGGACGAGCAGAAACTTCGGTCATTCTGGAATATAGGTCAGGTTTCAGCAAACTGGGGTCTTACCACCTTTGACCTCAGGAATTTGGGGAGGACCCATTTAACTAGTAGACTTGGCCTAACATGATGAGGCCAGTTTACTGACTTTGCAGTGAAGTGGTTCAGTTGGAACAGTGGTGAGCAGCAGGGTGGTTATGTGAGTGGTATGGAAGTAGAGATGTGCATAGAGGCCAAAAATTAGCTCAGCTAATGCTCAGTGATTTAAAAGAATCCTAAATGAACAGTGTGGGCTTGTTTACACCATGGGCTCATGAACTCATGAATATGAGCCACACTTTAGGCCACTCACTATAAATCCATGGAAGAGTGGGCAAAGCTCCTGCCCTCTAGGAACTCATTCTAATAAAGGAAACAGAAATGGAAGAAATGGAGTAGACATGGGAGTAGTCTCAGCTGCAGTGAAGAATGATGCACACAGGGAGGGAGACCACCAACGCCACGTTAGTGAGCAGTTGGATTGGGCTGGGCGTCTGAAATGGCAGGATAGGTCTTGAAGGGTCTTTGGGCTGAATCACGGTAGAGAACTTAAGGTTCTGTCTTGTGCATCATTGGAAACCACTGAAAAACTAGACAGAAAATGGCAGCAAATTTGTTCTAAGTCATTTAGGTGAAGCGAAGGAAGACTTGGAGGGGAAGAGATTGGACGCTGGAAGGACATGGTGTAGTTGAGACAAGTTTCAAGAACCTAAGCTATGGGGATGGAGAGAAGGAATGGATTGAGCCCTAGGTGGGGGTGGGAGGGTGAATGGTCTGGGTGAGCCAGGGAGAGGCAGGTGCTGGGTAAGTCAGCACCTCTGCACCAGATCTGTGGCCTGGGTGCCTGTGCTGCTGCTGGTACAATGGAACATGCAGAAGGAGGCCAAGGACCCAGCATTCATGTTAGAGTGGCTGAGTGTTAAGGCCCTGGGGGAAGTGGACCAGTATGCAGCACCAAAACTCAGAAAAGATTTGGACTAGAGATTTATTTCTACAAAATAAATATTTGAACAAATGTTGAAATGTTTCATCAAACAGCACTTTCAGCTACTCTGTGAATGACTGCTGAGATCAGCTTTTATATTATCTGGTTGGAAAGAGTGCTGAAACCATGTACCAGCTCTTTGAGTTCAACATATTTTCAAGCCAAAAGGGAAATAAAGTACAACATTGATCGATAACTTACGTTCTATAAGTATTCTCCATAATCGGCAATACTAGGCTAACTCTATCTTTACAAACAAATAAACTAAACTAATATAGATTGAATACTTATTTTCCTGTTTAACATAGAACTTGAGCACAGGAAAACACTCACCTTCCTTCAACTGTGTGTCTATTTGGGGGGGTTGTCACAAAACACCAAATGACTTAACATTTACCTTAACTTGATCCACAGTGGAGTAGTAAACCCATGGGATACAGGGCGAATCCTCTGTGCCAGCTCCAGATCTTTCTGGTATTTTCCATATGTATGTGCGAATTTCACCTAAATTAATCAGGAGTTAAGCCTTGATAGTAGTAACCCAGGAACTGGAATGCCAGGGTAATACTACTCAAAACTCCTTGCAGGCATTTAGTTTTAAGATTGACTGTTAGATATATTTCATGTCATTTGTGTGTGTCAACTAGGAACTAACTGTTGATGATACACTTGCTGTCATTCAGACAGGAGGGGCTGTTCCAGTATCCTCATTTGAAGAAGCTTTACAAACTCCTCTTAGCTTGAAATGTTTCCCTCACATGCCAAATGACTGTCCTGCAGGGGCAGCCACGTCCCTGGGGTCATGTCTGTGTGTGACTGTCCTACTCAACTCCCTTGGCTCTGTGCAGCCCTCCTCTCCCCCTCCTCCCACCACCTGCTCACTGAGCTTGGGTTCAGGATCAGCCCCCCTACTCTTGTGCCTCTGACTTGTCAAAGTCCTGCTGGCCTCCTGTCTTGTCCCATCTGTCTCATCGTAGGCTCCTCTGCCACTCCTGTCCCATGCAGGACCTAACCATATTCTGATCCTCCTACCTTGCCAAACCCTTACCTCTTCCCACATCCCTAGGATCTTCTCCAGTCCCATCTCCATTTCCAGTCACCTCAGGGCTTCCTGGGTCACTGATCCTGGACCTGAACTTCCCCCGTGCCCTCTACCAATCCTGACTGTGCTCTTTACTCGCATATTTAAAAATGCCATCGGACTCTAACCTGCCGGAGTCCTGCAGACCTTTACTAGGCGAGTAGGCTAGACCTGAGCATGGTCTTGAGGGATGTGGAAGACTTCTTCCTGTTCTTTAACTATTCTTATGTCGAAATTTTATTGTAAATATAAAGTGTCGATTCACCACCTGAACACCTTACTGTCGCCTCCGCTTTTACTTATTGCAACAAGCTGCACAGTAGCATTTCCTTCTCCCAGGCCCTTCCTCCTTCCACGGCCCTCTTCTTCCCGTGGCTGATGCTCAGAACCTGAGTCCTCCCTGGCTCTTCTCTTCCCCACACTCCCTCTTGCCCCCTTTTTGGCCATGTTAGCAGCACCTTGAAAATCAAACTGGTACCCCAACTTCTTACCCTTTCAGCTGCTCTCCTCTGTTCCAAATCACGATGATTTGGTAGAATTTTTACCCAGATTATCAAACAAGTTCTTTCACTGGTCCCTGATGCTGCCTTTGCCCCAAGAGTCACCTGCCCACCTATCAGCCGGAACACCCCCTAAAAGGTGTCAGTCATCCTTCTTCTGCTCAGATCCTCGCACAGGTGTTTAGAATATAGACTCTTCATCTTAGTCATGGCCTCCTGGCCCTCCCTCCTCCGTCCCGCCCCGCTGTCCTTGCTTCACATTCTGTCCCTTGCTTGCTCGGCTCTCACCTCTGGGCTGCTTGCTATTTTCAGGCCAGGCACACTCCCGTCTCCCATCTCAGGGGCCTTGGTCTTACCCCACAACTACCTGGGTACCATTGCCTCGTGCCATTTAGATGTCCCCATCAATGTCACCTCCTAAAAGAAGCCCTCCTGATGGCCCTAGAACATCACCCAGACTCCTCACTCTGCTGGGCCTTCCACAGCAGTGCTTGCTGCTCCCCATTTAGCTCCCTCCGATCTGCTCGCCTCCCGGGGAAGAGCGGGAGGACCACCGGGGCAGGGTTTTTTTTTTTTAATTTCTGTTCCCACTAATTTTGCAAGAGCAACTCTGCAGAGCAATTATGCCTTTTCTCGTCTGGTGTATTTGAGCACTCCCAAATGACCGGAAAAAAAAAAATGGCATTTTCCTTGAAGCCAATTTGATAAATAATGGAAGAAAATATCTTCTGAGCTAGGTCATGCCAGGTACTGGACTAGATACAGGGGGCAGTTAAAATGCCAAGCAGCAGCCTCTGGCCCTGCTGACCCTGTCTGGGAGACAGGCCCACACACCTCCGCCACATGTAGTGGGGTCAGTGCCACCTGAGGCATGCCCTAGCTGAGCTTGGGGGAGCATCTGGGACTCCCCTGAAGGATCTGCAGCTCTGCAGCCCCTTCTTGTTTCCCTGTTGGCTCCTTTGCCCTGGTTGGAGCACATGCTTGGACACCGGTGCACGTGCAGACACACTCCTCGTGTCCCCTCTGAGCCCCTACGTCCTGCTTCACTTCCTCAGGTCACACTCGTTTGGAAGAAATGCCTGTGTGACAGTAGCCATCCATGGAGAGGCTGCCGTGTCCCTAAGGTGCTCCTCCCTGTGAATACCTGGCAGTGTTGGAGTCACCATGGGGCTCTCCGTTTTCACCCCGTGGGCATGTATGGAGTAGGGTCTTGTTGCCATGTTTTTAAAGACGATCTTGACTTTGTCTCCAACATCTGCATGAAGCTGTGGGCCTGGTGAGAGGGAAAGGAAGAGTGGCTTATTCACCTGCTAGATGGCAACTTCTAACTTAGTAATAAAGCTGAGACCAGGTGACTTTCCCAGCATGAGGCGGTCTCTGATCTCCCCTGTGGCTTTGAGCTAGTACTAGCAGAGATTTACACCCGTACCAGAGGTTCTGGGGTAAAAATACCAGCAATGGCTTCCAGGAAAGATGGAGACCACAGTAAAAGCTCTTACCTAGAGTTCCAGGGGTAGTGCCTCATCAGGGGAGCTGATGACAGGGGTTCATCCTGTATTACTCACTATCCTCTGGAGACCATGGTAAATCTCTTACCCAGAATTCTAGGGGTAATGCCTAATCTTGGGGAGCTGGTCCCCCCAGGGGTCTTCCTGAGTGTGAGTTTAGGACAGTTCTTATTTGAGAGGATGGGCTGCTCCTCCCCATCCTGCCCCCCAGCCAATCCCAACCATTTCCTGTCTGGTAGAATTTCTGCCATCCGACCTCAATGCCATTTTCCTCTGGGTGTCTTGCTCTAGGGGCTGAGGATAACCAAGCCCCAGGGAAACTCTGAGGTTGGGGAGAGAGGGGGGTGGAGGTGTCAGGTGGTTTTCAGATCATTCCCAAGCCTGGTGTGGTCAAGTCGGGCATTTTGTCTTCAGGTGGCTCCTGACCAGTCCAGGGCAACTTCTCCATTGCCTGTGCATGGTAACACTCGCTTTCCCGTGTGTGGGGGTGTTCTTGTAATTAACCATTTACATCTTAATTTAAAAATTAAATGGCTCGGTGAGAGAGAGAGAGAGAGAGAGAGAGAGAGAGAGAGAGAGAGAGAGAGAGAGACTGTGGGATGGGAAAAAAGGGAGAATTGGGGTAGGAATTTCATTAGGAAGCAGCTTCTTAGGAACTTCACCAAAACTGCATTAATCCACTTGATAAATACCAAATACATAAAAGTTCACCAGTATAAGCAATGATGCATTATTTCTGACAGAAATGAGTAATATTTTATTATCCATACTTTTCAATAAGCATAGGCTTCTCTTTTACTGAATAATCTTTTATTTTGATTTGAATGACTGTGATATATGAAAGGCAAATAGAACTCAGGGACATGGTTTGCCACCCCTCTGACAGGAGGCGTGTGAACCTACCTAGAATCCCCAGGTGCTCTTCCTCAGGTTTTCTCTCCACTGGGACTCGGAAGGTGCTGTCGGTGTATTGCCGGTACACAGCTTTCTTGTACTTTGAGCCTATGTAAAACTCCCCCTTATCTAGAAATGCATTGGAAACACTAAAAAAAAAAAAAAAAAAAAGACAAACAAAAAAACAGGTTAGTATTTTTAGTATTTGTTTTAATGAAAATGGAATTTGTATTTAAGTTTTAAATTTTGAGTAAAAGTATAGTTTTATTGAAGTAATGTGGCAGTTTTTAGTCATTTCCCAACCCAGTAAAAAAAAACCCAAACAACAACAACAAAAACAAAAAAACAAAAACAAAAACCAAGGCTTTAAAGCTAGAAGCGTGTGGCAGACAGCACACCTCGCCATCTGGGTGGTGTCTCTGATCCTGGCACTCACTTTGCCACTGGCTACATTACCTCCAGCTTATCACAACCTGTTGGAGCCAAGGTTTCTTTGCCCCTAAAATGAGGAATTCAACAGATCATCCCTAGGTTTCCATGCCGCCTAAAGCTGTATGAGTCCAGATTCAGTCAGTGATGGGATCTCAGGCTACTGCCATATTTCTGGATGCTAGAAGCTGCAATGGCACCTTTTCCCAATCATTCCCTGTTCCTAAAATTTTCATGGCCACCTCATGACTCCTATATATAGTCTTTTTGTTTTTTTGGTACTAGAAATTGAACCCAGGATTGCTTATCCACTGAGCCACATCCCCAGCACCCCTGTGTTTTAAAATATATTTTATTTAGAGGCAGAGTCTTTTTGTGTTGCTTAGGACTTCACTAAATTGCTGAGGCTAGCTTTGAACTTGTAATCCTCCTGTGCCAGCCTCCCAAACTGCTGGGATTACAGGCGTGTGCCACCACACCTGGCTTGCATAACTTTTTAACAATTTAATCCCAGTCACCAAAATAACCTTTTATTCCACTGAAAACCACAGTTGCCATCATAGTCAAACTGACCAGCCCACGCTGCCCACCACTGCTCTCCTCTGTGCTGTGCACCCTGGATCTGCTCATCCACGCAGAGCCCAGTCCTCAGACCAGATCATCCAGATGGTGCAAGATGTACTTGATATAGAGGAGAGCACAGTGCTTACTAGGGGTGCCAGGCGATGCTGCTTGGAACGGGTGTTGGAAGCTCTGGTAGCCATCTTTCACTTCATTATGCACACTAAATTTATTCTTATTTTTCTATGCAGCACACATCGCTAATGGTTTTGAACCATATTTTCCTATAAGTTCTTGGGAGGAAAGAGTTCCTAGACTGTGATCAGGCATTTAAAATACTCTTGCATACCTAACAGTTTTAGGAATACAAAATGGGCTAAAAGTGAAATTTGGAAAGAAAAACAAGCAGCCAATAGTTGGTAAATAAAGCTAACAGTGAGCTCTGAATTTGGCCTCTAATTTTGTTTTAGTTTGAAAAGAAATCACAAGATAATGGAAGTTTTCCTCATGAGAAAATTAAGCAGCAATAGATGAGGACAGGTTCTTAGGAGGCTTTTTGTTGTTTGGGTTGGTATTGCTGAACCCAAGGGCTTCTGATTCTAAAAGTTGGTATCATTTTCCTCTGGTAGAAAACCTAAAATCACAAAGTGGAAATGAAAGCCTGGCGGGTTACTTTAGCTCTTGTAAGTGATGCAGCTCCTTTTCCCATGCCCTGTGTGGCGAATAATCCCATTCCACCTCCAGGGCTGCCACGTAGTAGGTTCTTTCATTTAGGTAGCCGGTGAGATCCTCAGACTGCTGCGTGCAGCTGCTCACAGTGTATTTCTGCTTCATGCCACCTGTGTAGTGGTCGGTCGTAAGGCACTCGACATCAAAGGTCCCTGGAGTGGGAGAGAGGAAAAGGTGGCTCCCTACCTTACTCCAAATCCATGCCAAAGCCCTTCTTGTGACCCGGTTAGAGGACGTGACCCCCCACTTCTGATGGCCTCACCTGCTGTTTACTCTATTGCAGGCCCCTTAGCTGTTCTTAGAAGAGGTTGGCATGTGCCCATCTGGACACTCTTGCACTGGCCACATCCCCTGCCTGTAACCTTCTCCCCAGATATCTACATGGTGCATACGCTCACATTATTCAGGTCTCTCCTTAATTGTCACCTCCTGAGGGAGTCTTGGCTCCTGCTCCACAGGTCGCCATCTCCTCCTTGCCCTAGTCTTCTGCCCGTACTTATAACCACTTGATGTGGATGTATTCTTAGGATTGCTTAGTGTTTGTCTCCCTGGGATAGAATTTCAGCTCCATGAGACACTTTATCTCCTTTTTTTTTCATTGTCCAATGTATTTCTACTTGTCAAAAGAATAAAAAGGGAGTCACTGCATCTGTTTTAAGTTTTAGTGGCACAAAACGAGCCAAATAAATCCTGAAATAAATTAGCATATTTTCGTATCTTGATTAAAATTCTTTCTGGGTTGTTTCAGTTTGGTTGGCTCAAAGCAAGGCTGGTCGCTGTCTGAATTTGCATGGCTGCAGTTCTAGCGGAGAACAGGGCAAGCAGTGTATCCAGGCTGCAGAGACCCTATGGAAAGCTCAGCATTGGGGCTCTGTGGGGGCCACCCTGCTACTCTGCCTCCCCAGCCACCTTCAAGAGGACCTGAATTAAAAAGGAAATTGCTTGAGGACTCTTCTGTGTGGAATCGGAGGAAACCAGAGCCCCCTCTCTTCTTCCTCTGGTATCCCTCTTTCTCCCCAGTAAATAGGGAATACGCAGGCCTATGTATTCCTTAAACACCTTTTCAAGGAAGGAAGGTCCTTTGGGAGACTTGAGCCAGGGTGACTTTACCTCCCAACATGTTTGGCTACATGAATCAGCCCAACAGAGTCTTATCTTGGCTCTAGACACACGAACCTGCCGAGTCAGGCTGCATGAGAAGTGTCAGACTCGTTTGTGGGAAGAGATTGGCTGTGTCTCTTCTTTCTCCTTTTGACAGAAATGTGTTTCCTGAAAAGTAGATCCCGTGTACGTCGGCCTCATTTCCAGCACTGAATACGTACCACACGACAGAGTCTCCTAGGCACATATTGAGACCAGGCAGATTCCCATACATGAATCCATTAATCGCTGTAAAAGTTGGGAAATATCCCATTGAGAGCAATTTATTTTATGACAGTCTTCTGACTTCCAAACCCAACTATGTGTTTTTTGTTTTTTTTTCATTTTAAAAGCCCCATTCAAGCCTGTCTAATCTTTATGTGTCAGGAGTGTCTGTGTCATCTCTAGCACTTCCAGAGCAGCCCCTGACTAAAGGAGCAGAACTGAAGACCTCGGAGTTCTGTGCTGTGTCCCTGGCACCTTGGGGACCTCACTGTCCTTCCTGCTAGAACAGTGGGTTTCCACTGCCATTCTTTCTTCTCTCTGTGGTCATTTTGGTGAGTTCCTAAACCTATGAATAAATACTGCTCTTCCTGGACATCGTACACTGGGAATGTGTTTGTCTTAGATGAAAATTCTCATCTTGAATGTCAGGGAAGAGTTTATGCAAGGAATTTTTTCTGTTATTTTCAATAGATAATATTTCTGATACTTGCAAAATGCAAAAATGCAGAATCAATAAAATATTTCATAGATTGTAGGTGGTATGACCAGAACCAGTCTAGCTGTAAACAAACTAACCAAAACTTAACTTTTTTTTCCCTCTATGAGCTACAATAGTTTTTACTGTTCTAAATTAGTGGTGTGGGCTTTTGGAACATTAGCTCACTGTCTCTAACCATAACCATCATATTTTAGGATTACACCGAGAGAAAAAGAAAAAAAAGAAATTACACACACACACACACACACACACACACGCACACACACACAGCATTATATCTTCAAATCGAGGCTTCCATTTAATGAAAATTATTCTGGGCATTGGTAGTTTTTAAAGCTCCCAGGTGATCCCCAGCTGATGTTCAGTCAAGGGTGAGAATCATGAGATCATAGGACAAAGGTCATATCTTTTTACATTTAATAATAAAATGAGCCTGTTGTTACTGAGGCATGGATGAGAAAAGTGTCCAACTCGGTAGTTCTCAAACTTGAGCCTACATCAGAATGACCTGGAGGGTTGTTAAATGTAGATTTCTGGGATTTAACACACCAAATTTCTATTTACTGGTTAGGGATTGGGTTTAAGGATTTGCCTTTCATGTCCCTAGGCAATGTGGAGGCTGCTGATAGGGACCCCCTTTCAGGACTATTCATCTACTAGGCATATCTTGTATGTCTTATATTCTGAGTTAAGTGAAATGATGGATAATTGACTGAAATTTTAAATAACCAATGCTATTTCCCTCAGAGCACTGTTTAATCATTTGTTGAATGTTAATGAGCAAAACTGTCCACATTTTGGTTTAATTAAGAGTTTTATGTATTCAACACTGAAATAACCCAAGAATTTGGTGGGGATGTGGTACTCACAGTGCATCTTATTGGATTCCTGGAAGTCTGCATCTTCTTTATCCACCTGATCCGGTGCAGTTGTAAACATTCTAATATTATCATCCAGGAGCAAACTCTCGTTCTCATCAAATACGGTGGGAAACAAATAGAACTCCTTGTCTACATCTTTCTGCAAATCAGAAGAACAATGAGGTGAAGGCAGAATGAATAAAGCAGCAGACATAAGTATGTGCATGCAGACAGGCTAAAGCAAGAACAGACATATCTGCTCCTCTTTGGGAACTAGAGCTGGTGAAATTCCAGTTGGCTACCAGGGTTTACCTTGGTGTCTGTTGAATGGGATTGTGGTTCAGTACGGTAATCTGAGTTTCTCTCTGCAGCTAAAACTTTAAATTCTCACCTCCGTTCCTACCCATGTGCCCCCCACCAATTGAAGCCACACTCCAAAAAAAATTACTAAAATTGGGGGGTGGATACATGTGGGTGATGGAAGTCAGGGAAGATGCATGCACATTTATGAGAACTTCAGAATTCCTGAAGGCAGAGCAGGTGGAAGCAACAGATTGAAAGATGGATCATCCTGAGTGATTAAATAATCTGCCAATGAATTGGAACAGGAATTACCAGCTGGGCAAATATTCTTACTCCCTCTCCTGCCCTTGGGCCAGGAATTTAGAAGATGGCAAAGGAGAGCAAAAGTTAGAGAGGGTTGCATGTATTTCCCTTAAGATTCCTTTTGATATAAAGAACGCAATTATCAAAGTATAAAACCCACTGAAGGCAGAAACCTGAAGGTTAGAGCCTATGGAGAACTGAGTCAAGGAAGGTGATCTGAAGAAAGTGCCCATACATCAGAAGAAAAGAAATGAAGATGAGAAGTACCTTCAGCAATAATTTTAGAAAGACAGGAATTGAAAAAGGGGGAGACACAATCATCAGATATAGTATCAGGAATGTCCACCAGCCTAAAGAGAAAAAACCACAGAGTCTTCAGATTCAAAAGCTTCATTGGAAATAAGATGAAATAGTAACTACACCTAAAAATGTCCTGGTAACATTTTTTTTTAATATTTATTTATTTATTTATTTTTATTTATTTTTTTTTAAATATTTATTCATTTTTTCTTAGTTCTCGGCGGACACAACATCTTTGTTGGTATGTGGTGCTGAGGATCGAACCCGGGCCGTATGCATGCCAGGCGAGCGCGCTACTGCTTGAGCCACTTTTTTTTTTTTATTTCAGAGTCAGAATTTCCATAATACTCCATTTAAAAAATATCATCTGAAATGAAATTTTTGTAACATGGAGTGTTCCTGCCCAGCTGATCCCTTTGTGTCCCCCCAGACTGCTGTGAGTTTGTTTGCCTGAAGTTTAGCTCCTTAGATGTCATCTCCCTCTTCTCAAGGTTTTGGTTCACTGTCCCATTACTCTATTTTGGTTTCCAAAGCACTTGTCACTCCCTGAAGTTATTTATTTTCATTTTTTCTGTGTTTGCTTATCTCCTCTCTTCTTGTTGCCCTCCCCCCACATAACTCTAAATTGTAAATCTATTACAGCTATAAACCAGCTTAGATGTCTGATTTACCACTGAATTCTGTGCCTAGCACAGGATTTTTTTTTTTTGAGAAGTTCAAGTAATTTGTCTTTTTTTTATAAATAGAAAAACATTCTCAGTAAACTAGAAATAAATAGAATAAAGGATAACTATTTATCTCCTATTAGAATGGGTAAATCCGTCCCCAAATTTGACAATACATAATTTGACTTAAAAAGACATTATTGAAGCTTGAATTATTTCAAATTTGAAAACTTAAAAAAAACGGGAAGGATCAAATTTTTGTCTTCTCCTTCATATAGAACATGTCCCTTGAGATAACCAAATAACTAATTACAGGAACTTTCCACTTTTAGAAAAATGCCAGATAAAAAACAGAAAAGAGTAGAAATCAAAAAGAAGATGATGATGATGATGATGATGATGACGATGACGATGATACAACTTCTGATTAGTTTATGATCTAGGAAAAGATCATTGATGACTGATAACATCTCCTACTGAGGGCCTACTATACATCATACTTTCTCTGATAGAAAGTATTCTTGTAGGACCACAAGCCCACATGGTATAGTAACCTTAAAAGAAAAAAAAAAAAACCTCTGTATTTGATCAAATCTTTAAATCAAGTCACTGAATTTATAGCAATTAAGAAGGGAAATAAAAACGTATTATAAAACACCACAGAAAAATCCAGACATAGGACTAGGGTGTGGCTCAGTGGTAGAACACTTATCTGGCATGAGTGGGACCCTGGGTTTCATTCTCAGCACCATTATCATTAGCAGGTGATTTTTTAAATGTTCATGTTAAAAGTCTATTTTTATCATAAAGACCAGGGATCCTATAGACAATCCCATTCCCAACCCATCTTCTAACAATCGTGTTAGCAGAAAATCTCTGCTTAATATACATCTTATAAGGCTAAAAAAAAAATTTAGAATAAAAGTTTTATGTAAAATCTTCACTGTCTCAAAATTCAGAATTTTCCTTATAATAATGATAATTCAGAGATTGACGCATCATTTTCATTTCCTCTGACTAGACCTACCTGTCTCCCATTTGCATGTAAACTTCCTTTCTTGCATATTTTCATTGGCCCGATAAGCCCAGTGAATATATCTTTCGTGGGATCCACAGCAGAATAATACATCCTAGACAGGCACACGGGATCTGCATAAGTGGGTCCCACTTCCTGGGGGACAGTCCATTCGTAGGTAAAGGTTTCCTTAGGTGCCACATGGGAGGCTGGATGAGGAGGTGGACCTGTGAGGAGGCCACAGCAGGAAGTTCAGTGTTCTTCTTACTGTCACTAGAGCCACATGATGAATTGAGTTTAGGATAACCTACTTCCAGGTTCCTTGTGGTGAGTGAGAATGGAATCCTACTAGTGCTCCTGTGTCAGATCAGCAGGTTAGAGTGACTTATTCAAGAAGCTTAAAACTGAAAGCAATTGTGGAACTGTTCAAACCGCCCCAATTTACACTTCAGGAAACTGAGGGCAGAGAGGCTGAATAAACCAGCCCAGGGCCACATTGCAAGTGGTGGCAAAATCACCAGTCTTCATTGGTCACCCTTGAAAAGTGAAAAGCTCAAAGATATCCATATTCTGGTATATTTTGCATCATTAAAATTATATGTATAAATACTTATAATGCTAACAGAACAAACTCTGGGTGCAAAACTATTATGATAAGTATATTTATATATTATCATGATCATATTTAAAATATATATTATAGTGCATAGAAGAAAGTGGAGGAATTATATAAAATGTAATCGTGTCTATAGAACTATGGATAACGCATATTTTTGGTTATACCTTCATATATTTTTCCAATATTCAAAACTGAGCATCTGGACGTCTTGTAAAACTTTACATTGCTGATGATTGGTTGAAGGGGGCCATACTCACTTTCCGTCGGGGGATTGTAATGTTGCGCATAGAACGTGCCCTCATTCTCCTTGCTGAATCTCACCCCAGTTGGCTCGATACTGAGGGGGTACGGTCCTTTGTTATAGAAGGTGACTTTGATGGTGTCTCCCACTTCTGCCCAAATGATGGGACCTAGGAACAAAGGGAGAATTATTGGGCTTCATTGCTATATAATGTGCAAAAATGAATAAGCATTATTTTCTTAGGCTGTGTCCTCTAGCAAGTACCACTGGAAGCAACATGCTTATTTGTGGCAAACTGAAAAGTTGGGTTTTTTAAAAAAGTTCATGGCCAATCTGACATGGTGAGATTCGGAAGAGGTAAGAAGGACTTTTTGATCCAACTTCAGGGTAATGAAATTTGTTATCATTTTTGCCCAAGTTAATAATAGATTTTCAACATCCATGAAAAGTTGTACTGAGTGTCTACACATCTACAAAAACTTATTTGAAGTAACTATATACTCCTCAGTCTAGTCTTCTGCTGGCTAAATGTGTGTCATTTGTCCCAAGAAGTCAGTGGGTTCTATAAACCATGACCACCCAAAGCAGCTTTTTAGCTTGGTTACAAAGGATGACACTTTCAGATTTTCCATCACTAAAATTAATATTATTACCAATTATGGAATAAAAACATAGTTCTATAGTATATAGATATTTTGCGTAATGGCCAAACTGACCTTTGAGAGCTTTCTATCTGTAGTTCTGAGTATTTACATGTAATAGCTCATTTAATCCTCACTACGATTTCATGAGGTAAGCACTATTATTGTTCCCATATTGCGGAGTCAAGCAGGCACAGAAAGTTAAGTCATTTCCAAAATCCCCGCAGCTAACAGATGAAGAAGAAGGGCGTCTAAATCCACACTCTGGTCTTCCACTATGCACATCTGGAGGCTGTCCTGGGGACACCTGCAGAGGGCTTGGGGTCACGCCCGGCCTTCTCATTAGTTGCTGCATTTTATTGGAGTTTGACTCTCTGGGTGCCCAGTTTTCACATGGAAGTCTGTTCTTTCTGGGATTGGGGGTGGGTATCCCCAGCCATGCATATTTTCTGCAGACTCACCCAGGATGCCAAGATGTTCCTCCTCTGGGCCTCTTTCCTTTTGCTTTGTGAAGGTCACATCTGTGTACTCACGGTAAACCAGCTTTTTATAAGAGCCACCAATTCTTGTAGAACCTTGTTCAAAAAATACCCTTGAGTCACTGTCAAAAGAAAAAAGGTCTGATGCTGGTGTTGAAGTGAGACAGAAGGTGTGTATTCACATAAGGCCCATATAAGAAAAAAATCCTGTTCACTGCCTCAAGATAAACATCACCTGAAATGAAAAGTTCAGGAGGGTCCTTGACCACCCTTGACAGTTACTGATTTGTTCTACAACAGAATCTTTGTACTTAGTTATGAAGTGTTTGAAAACACAGTAGCTGCAGTTTGTCTTAGAGTTGCACCAGCCAGCTGATGGAAACTTTCTTTCATTTGCTGAAATCCACAGGCCACTAAGTGGGAATCATCCTCCACATTTACAAATGAAGAAATTAAACTCCAGAAGGGCATCTGACTAGCACAAAAGCACCCCATTCATCTCTTCTTTCATTTGCAAATGTGTTGAATATTGCTCTGTCCAGGACCCCTGTGATATGCTGATGATATGCACAGTATGTATGCAGGCTGATATGCCTGTCCACCGGGACCTGACATTTGTCAGAGGAGTGACTATGAAGCAATCTCGATACAATAAATGCAATGAGCACAGGGTGTCATGGAGTCATTCTTGCTGGGGACACGATGCAGAGGGGCCTAGGTTGCTCAGATCTCCCAGGGAAATGATTCTTTAAAATATCTAAAGGAGAAGTAGTGATACCAAGATGAAATGTGTGTGGTCTGATGAATGGGGCAGTGATTTTTTGTTGTTGTTGTTTTTGAACTAGGGATTGAATGGGTTCTCTATCACTGAGCCACATCCCTAGTCCTTTTTATTTTCTTGTTTAGAGACAGGATCTCACTAAGTTGCCCAGGCTGGTCTCAAATTTGGGATCCTCCTGCCTCAGCCTCTGAGTCACTGGGAGCGGCAGGTGATTATAAAGAAGAACAGTCTGTAGGGAGGCTCAGGGAACAGGGATGGTCTAGGGAACACAGAAGAAGCGAAACACGTGGGGCATGGCGAGAAGTAAAGAATGAGGCTTGGAGAGATGGGGGCTGGGTAAGAGGACCTAGTTAAGGGCAATGCTGCAGGACTTAAGCATGGGTGCTGAGTGTTTTAGGAGGACCCTGCAGACAGCTGCCTGGGAACATGCCAGACTGCAAGAGGGAGGCCAGTCAGTGGGTTGCTTTCAGTGGAAGGTGGTGTTGACTTCAGAGACATTGGCAAAGAGGAGGAGAGGATTAGACAGCTTTCAGAGATATTTAGGATACCCCAAGATAATGCTTGATGGGGGAGGAGGAAGGATTGGTGGAGGAGCAAGGGAAACAAGGATGGCACTCAGGCTTTGGACTCCAGCATGTGGACAGATGGATTCACAGGTAGTTGGCAATGTCATTCGCTGAGAGAGGAGGAAATAGTTCTATGCAGGAAACAATGAATTCAGGTTTAGATATTCGGAGTTGGACGGGCCTCCTCCAAGAGGAAGACCCTTCTGGGTTGGAGATGAAGCTGTGGGAGTCGCCACATCTGGAAGTCAGGGGAGCCTGGGACTTAAGTCTTCAGGAGCCACAGACATGAGTGGAGCCAGCAGGCCCAGGTACCAACTTGCTGTGTGATTTGTAAGATGTGTGGCAGATAGGGCTTTTCTGAGGCACTGATGCCTGAGCAGAGCCCTGGAGCAGGCGAGAAGCATAATCTCATGGCATTCTCCAACCATTGTCTCATCAAAACCACTATATCTCCTCACACACAAGAGGCTACTACTAAAAGAAGAAGAAAACAGCAAGCATTGGTGAGGATGTGGAAAAACTGGGACCCTTGTATGCATCTTTTAGGCCTATAAAATGGTGCAGCCACTGTGGGAAACATCTGGATGGATCCTCAAAAATTAAACACAGAACTACCATGCTGTCCAGAAGTCACACTCCTATGGCTACCCAAAAGAACAGAAAGCAGGAAGTGGAACAGGTATTTGCACACCAATGTTCACAGCTGCATTAGTCACAAGAGCCAAAATGTGGAAACTACCCCAATGTCCTTTAACCAATGAATAAACAAATAAAATACAGTGTACACTCACAATGGAAATATGGTTGCATCTTAAAGAGGAATGAAATTCGGATACATGCAATAACGTGGCTAGATCTTGAAAACATTACACTAAGTGAAATAAACCTGACACAAAAGGAGAAATGTGATATGATTCCACTTATATGAGTCACCTAGAAGAGACAAAGTCATAAGGATAGAAAGTGGAATAGAGTTGTCAGGGGTCATGGCAAAGATGGAATAGGGGGTTTTAATGAATACAGAGTTTCCATTTGGGATGATAAGAAAGTTCTGGGCATAGGCAGTAGTGCTGTCTATGTCTAATGTTGTACAATATTGTTGACATATTCAGAGCTGCTAAACTGTTTTCAAAAATGCAAAGAAAATTAATCCATGTCTCTAAATGCACTCAGTGTTTTCTTAGGACTTTGTTGAGCATTTCATAACATTTGAACCCATTTTTTTTTTTTTTTGGATAGACTCAAATGTCCGTTCTCAAACACAGACTCGTATAACAAGCAGCATAAATAGTAGTCTAGCTATTTGGTATCAATACTGATTAAAATTTTAATTTGCTGAATCAGTTCTTTATGATTTAAAAAAAAATTTGGATGGAGCAAGTTTTGAAATAATAATTTTTGGGGGATTACCTTTCAGGAGCTGTTAAATTTTCTTTGGTGAAGATATCTATACCGGAGGGAGCATAATTCCAGATGATTTCCTCAGCAGCAATGTAGTAGTGTCTCACGTGTTTCCCCCGGATGTTGTCTTCGGAGGAGGGCTTCCTACAGTTATGAACCTGGAAAAATGCCTGCAAACCGGCTGGGAGGACAGCAAAGAGGCTTCATTAATGGATCCAAAGTATCTCTCTCCTATTCCCCTGCAGATGCTGCTGTGAGTTTCATTTAGAATCCAAGCTTTTAAAAAGACATCTGACTTTTTATGCACATACAGCTTAGAGACAGTAAACACATGTGTTTCCAAAATGTGGTACCAGTTTATGTGGGAGGGCACTGGGGAGTTCTTTTGAGGAGGGAAAAAGGACAAATCTATAGATAAAGAAGGAAGAGGGACTCTGACTATCTCATGGGGTAAAGGCAGGAGAAGGAGGACAAGAATGAGCACAGACTATTGTTCTCACAAAATAGCTCCACACCTGCTGGGCCTCCTGAGAATCAGGCATGTTTGCTACAAGCAGTTGCGTCTGGAGTTCTGGGTAACAAGGGAACCTAGGTTATGCCTAATTTCCTTGGGAGATCAATCTCACAAATAGTTTTCAAAGATAGGGAAATTTTTATTGCCTTCTATTAAGGAGACACAGGAGGGATTTATCAAGTTAAGGAAAGGAATAGGTAGTCAAAAACAAGGAATGAAGCTGGTTACACTTGACAAGCCCCAAACCAGGCTGGTTATCAGCATAATATATGGATCTGGTTTTTCTAATATTGTATGTTTTGCAAAACTGAAAAACTGTATGCAATATTATGCTTTCAAGGCAGGACCAATTATCCTTTTCCAGGACTTATTATCTTTTCAGACCTCATTACTTTATAAACATACCAGGCTTTCAGTTTTTTTTATTACACCATGATACATATCATTATGGGATAAAACTAGGATACCAGTTCAAAGCTCAGATTATTCCAAGGACATTTTGCAGTTAGATTTTAATTCCTCATGATCACTCTGTTAGTGTAGCAACTGAGACATAATTTTTTTTTTAGTTGTAGATGGACACAATACCTACCTTTGTTTTATCTATTTATCTTTATGTGGTGCTGAGGATAAAACTCAGGGCCTCCCACGTGCTAGGCAAGTGCTCTACCACTGAGCCACACATCTCAGCCCAAGATATATAACTCTTATCAGCTGACAGCCAAGTTCAGGCAAGGGTGTCCTACCTTTCAGATGGTTTAGGTTCTGGCAGCTCAGCATCCATTCTCCAGGGTTCTGGGCCACCATAAAAGCATCAAACAGCGTAGCAGGGAAGAGATGGATTGTGTCCACACGGTAGTTCTTGTTGGTCAGTGCTTGCCCATGGAAGTAAGCCGCATGCACATCGATTTCATTACCCATACCAAAAAGGTACCATTTTACTCTGTCTTCTGCACACATGGAGAGTCCTGGCAGACTTCCAAAAGTGTATCCATTTACAGCTGCAAGTGGAGAGCAGAGTTTGTGACTGATAGTAATATGTTACCTCCACAGAAAAAGAATCAGCTCAGGATAGAAAATACCAGCTCAGGAGCAGCTGTTCCTCCCTCCCATTTCCATGTCACACATGGCTAGTTGATGGCAGAGCTCCTCCATTTTGGATCTGAATTCAGACTGAATTCACTGAAGATAAAACCTATTTGCTCTCTTAGTCATCAACTATAAACCCTGGTTGTAAGTATGGTGTGTGTTTGTAAATGAAGATGTGTTCATAGACACATGCATATATATAATACCTGCACACATACCGAAAAAAGATTGAAGGTTATTTAGTAGTCAATCGATTTTTGGTCATGTTGGTAGGGGCAGTGTGGATGATTTAAAGTTTTTTCTTTTTGCTTACCAGAATTTTTCTAATTTTCTACTATAAATTTCTTTTATAATAAGAAAACAAGAAAAGCTTTCACATTTTTTTTTTAAGATTACAAGGCAAATTTGAAAGAGATATGAAAGAGGAAAAGAAGAATGCAGGGAAGGAGAGCCAGGACCAAGGACCATGGCCCCAAAGACATAAAAGTTACAAGTTGTGTGACCTGAGACCTGTATGGGTCATTGTTCAAACTGGGTCATTTTGGAAATTTCCTAGGTAGAAATCAGTGCTGGGAGGGATCGTCAATTCACCAGATGATTGTCAATTCACCAAAACCTATACAGACTGGAAGTTTGAGCATCTTTTTCTAATATCTGTTTCTGTTAGCACATAGCATAGGCAAGATCAAAGTATGGAAAGGGGACCCTCGAGTCAGCCCTGGTTTTTTATAAGCAAAAACTGCTCCAGTTTTTATAAGCAAAATCAGCTCCAGTATTTTATAAGCAAAAACTGGAAACTAAGGACATGTATATAATTAGTTTATTTTTCTACTTTGGGAGTTGTTTTCTTTGTTTCTGAGCAAAGATTATTTTGAAGAAGCTAAACACACACACAAAAAAATCTATTCTTACTGGCCTTGTTAGTGTTAACGTATTTGATTTCTCATGCAAGTTCTGAGGGAGAGATTATCTTTCTAAATTCATTATTTTGTGTCTGAGAATTAAGAAAAAGAGTAAGTTGTAAAAAAAAGGCATTTGTAGAAGATGGAAAGTGAACTAAAATATTGGAATGATATAGAGAGGGCCCTGTTGGGGGCAAGGTAGCATTTAAAAGGATACTTTTTGGAACTAAGGATTTGAACTGTTTTCTTAATTACTGATAGGTACTATAAAAGTATAATTTTTAAGCATTTGGTTTAATAATCAATTGGCCACCTCAAATAATTTCTGGAATGAGCTTGGAGGCTGAATAAATACAAAAATGTAATGTACACATGCATTAACTATAATTTTACCCTTACTAGTTTGTGGACAGTTCATTTATCTAGCTTAGCTGGTTTAGGGTTTTAATTTTGACCTGTTTAGATGGAGTCCAGGTCACGTGTCCAGTACACTTTGTGATCAAGGCCACAGATTAGAATGCATTGCTTATGCAAGGGAATCGACCTAGCAGAATTGATTGCTCATGGAAAGCAAAGTCAAGTGGAGTGTCCTGTGCTTACAGTACATCCTGTTGCTCTCCTGGAATTCCTCATTGTCTCTGTCCACTCGGTCTGGCTCCGAGCAGTAAGCTTTAATGTTGTCTTCTAGGTACCAGCTCAGGTTTTCATCCACCACAGAAAACATCACCACAAATTCTTGATCGATGTTCTTTTCTTTCTCCTTATCTAGAGAATCTGAAGTGAAAATTTCTGCTTCAGTAGATCTAAAATTTTAGCATTTGTTTTGACTTGTGTTTTCAGGTGATTTATAGTTTTTTTTTGTTGTTTTAAGTGTAATATTCATTTTCCTAATAAGCTTCTTATCTGGACCAGTCACTTGTATTCTGTAGGCATGGAAATGGTATCCTATCTTTGGGGTTTGGTATCCTGCCTTTGGGGTCACTGGTGTATCTGCACATCCACTGGCCAACCTCCCTGTGCTTTTTGGCAAATGGGAAGGTGGGCACTCAGCATTGCCTCTCCATCTCCCGGTGCACAGAGCCACATGGTGAGACTTTGCCAGTGCCTAATGATTGTCAATTATGGAATCTGAGCTCTTGTGCTCAGGTGCCCTTTTCACCGTGTTACAAATAGATACCACCAAGGCTGTATTTACCAGCATTGCTGAGAGCCATGGCCGAGTCTGTATGGCCCCTGGCATTTTGCCAACAGTATTGATTGACAGGCGAGGCATTACTATCCGCCTGGGCTGCTACTTTTGAGTTATCGTGCTACTTTGGAGTTCTCGTGGGGATTCCCAGGGATTCCCCGGGAGTTCCCATTGGTTGGAGAAGTGTAGGAGGAGGGATTTCTGGAGGATGTATTTCGGGTGGCTGGTTCCTGGGCAAGCCCTGTGGCATTAGGGAGGAGTTGCTGGTGGAGTTAAAAAATAAAGTTTGTTCCTGCTTCAGTGGCTGGTGATTTGTGTGCCCAGCCAGACTGTGGCACAGCATAATGCAGATGATTACAGATTTGTCACCATAGATTGCCACTGGAGGGGGGCGGTCACACGTGGTTAAGTTATGCATCTCTGCAGGACACCCCTGCTGAAGATAGAGCAGACCTACCCCCAGGAGCCCTGCTTTTCAGGCTTTCCCCTTGCCCTTGCTAGGCCTTCATCTCCTCTCCTTCCCCTGTTCTAGGCTCACCCCCTCCCTCACCTCTTCAGCCTCCATGCAGGAGACTTGATGGATGTTTAAAAATAAACCGGGTCCCTGTCTTTGGCCAGTCAAGAGAAAGGTACCTTTTTTACAGACTATTAAAGGTCCGATGAGCCCCGAGGCAATGTCTTTCGGAGCATCAATGTGGGAATGGTAGATCCGCGTCACACAGTTGCTGTCACCCTCCCCAGGGCTGTGGTCCTCGGTGGCAAGCACCATGTACGTGTAGGTCTCTCCCGGAAGCACTTTGTCATCTGCTCTTTGAAGGTTGGTGGTGTTATCAGGGTAAATGGCCCCTAGGAAGAAGCATCATTGGAGTTGGAGGGAATGTGTTTGACCTTCACCACGGGTATACAAATCGGCCATTAATTCCTTCAGTAAACATTCAGCATCTCATAAATGCCCTTGGGGATACAGTGGTGTCCTATTTGAACCCTGAAAAAATTAGAAGCTAATGTCTAGGAGGTCTAGAAGCTTCACAGGAACTGTTGTTATTTTTTATATATATATATACTTGACTGAGTCTTTAAGGGGCCATAATAGATATGTAAGGAGGAATGTGACTTTTACTTTATAATTTAAAGAACAACTTTTACTTTGGGGTCACAGTATGAAGGTTTGAGCAAAATGACTACCCTCTCCTACCATTTGAAACTTGTGACACGACATCAGGTTATTGTCTGTGAAGTAACTAGGAAACTTTCCCCAAAACGTTTTACACTTAATTTTGGAACATTTTAAGCATGCAGAAGCTAAGATGAATCTCTAGGTACCTCCAAAAGTCAATGAGTCTTTAACATACCTGTCAACCCAGTGCCAGCAATGATAAACTCAAAGCTAGTCTTGTTTCATCTGTAACTCACCCACTCTTATCCCAGCAATGTTGAATTCTTTTAAAAGACATTCCAGACATCATATTTCATTTATAAATGCCCGAGTAGCTATCTCTAAATGATAAGAACTTAAATTTTGTTTAACAAAACCACAACACCATTATTACACTTTAAAAATAAATGCTCATTTCCTAACATGCTGTCTCTTTAGAAAAAAAAAAAAAAAGATGAGCCAGGCATGGTGGGGCACACCTGAAATCTCAGTGGCTTAGGAGGCTGAAGTAGACAGAGAATCGTGAGTTCAAAGCCAGCCTCAGCAATTTAGCGAGGCCCTGTCTCTAAATAAAATATAAAAAAGGGGCTTGGGATATAGATAAATCCCAGTACCAAAAAGCAAACAAATAAATAAACAACAACAACAATAACAAAAAGCCAATAATCAGAACTCATCTAAATTCTTTTCCAGACTTGGTCCTTATAATGTCAATGAACTGTAGCTTGACCTCCACTTTTGTTTATGATAATAGCTGATGTTTATTCAGCTGTTACTATGAACTCTGATTAGCCCTATTTAATAGACAAGGAAACTGAAGCACAGACCATTTAAACTTGCCAAAAACCACTTGGACACTAAGAGGCAAACCTGGGACTAACCTTGGTCTATTCATCTCAAAGCCCTTGCCTTGACCATAACAAAATACTACCTCTTTTCGTGTCATCAAGGACAAGTTGAACAGTCCTAATGCAAAATGCTCCAAAATCTGGAAATTTTTGAGGACTAACTTGAGGCGACAAGAAGAAAATTCCACACCTTGCAACTTCATTTCATGCACAAAATTATTGAAAAATGCTAAATTATCTTCAGGTTATGTGTATAAAGTATATGTGAAACATAAATGAATTTTATGTTTAGAATTGGGTCCCATCCCTAAGATATCTCATTATGTGTATGAAAAAACCCAAATTCAAAACACCCTGGCCCCAAGCATTTGGAATAAAGAGATTCTCAACCTGTGCTAAGAATCAGATCACAGGACTAAACCTCACCTGTGTTCTTCACACTCCACCCTAAAAGCTGCCAAGTGCTACATTCAAATGCTTTTCTGCTAATGGTGCTGCAGAGGTGACTCTAGGTCACCCAGCCATGGGTACTGTTTGGTTGATACTATGAGACTGCTCATGCCACCTTCACTGGGGTGGAGTACATCCAGAGTTAGGATGGCAGCCATATGTGATCCTGGGTAGGGATGTCAGAGTAAAGGCAGTCTGCACCCCCACTTCTTTCTCTTCCCTTTGGATTTCCACCTCTTCTAGGCTTTTAAAAGTTCTTTTTAAAAATTTTATTTATTTATTTATTTAAATTGTTCTTTTTAAAAAAAAAATCATTTTACTTTTTTTTGAGTTGTAGTTGGACACAATACCTTTATTTTATTTTTATGTGGTGCTGAGGATGCAACCCAGGGCCCCACACGTGCTAGTTGAGCGCTCTGCCACTGAGCCACAAACGCAGCCCTAAAATTGTTCTTTTTAGATATTCAAGACAGTAGAGTACATTTTGACGTAGTATACATACATGGAATATAACTTCCCATTCTCGTGGTTAAAGATGATGTGAAGTTACACAGGTCATGTATTCACATATGAGCATAGGAAAGTTGTGTCCGATTCATTCTACTTACTATCTTTCCTATTCCCATCCTCTCTCCCTTCCCTTCATTCCCCTTTGGGAATGGACTTCTGTTCTTCTCTCCCTGCATCTGAACATACTTATTTCAATTAGCATGATAATCTCCAGTTTCATTCATTTACTGGCAAAGACCATAATTTCATTCTTCTTATGGCTGAGTGATATTCCATTGTGTATATATACACCACATTTTCTTTACCTATTCATCTCTTGAAGAGCACCTAGGTTGGTTCCATAGCTTAGCTACTGTGAACTGAGCTGCTATTAGCATTGAAGTGACTATGTTCCTGTAGTATGATGTTTTTAAGTCCTTTGGATATACACCAAGGAGTGGGATAAGTGAGTCAAATGGTGGTTCCATTCCAGGTTTTCTGAGGAATCTCCATTCTGCTTTCCAGAGTGATTGCCCCAATTTGCAGTCCCACCAGCAATGAATGAGTGTGCCTTTTCCCCCACATCCTCTCCAACACTTATTGTTATTTGTATTCTTGATAATTGCCATTAAGGCACATGGTCAATTTCTCTCATTCTGACTGGCTGGAAGGGAATTGGGCACTGGCCGGAGGCTCAGGGACTCTCAGTATCAGAGTCTACCCGGAAATCCAGAACATTCACTTACACAACTCACACAATCAGGAGAAACATACATCCTTATGATGAACCCAAATTAACCTGCTATTAAAATAGTTCAGATCTAAATGACACAGTTACAGGTCTCATCCAGGAGGGGAGTCCACATTTTAGGAGTTTTTGTACTAAAAAACAAAGGAAAGGAAATCCCAGGTACCATGTGAGTTGAACTTACCCTCGTGCTCCTTATAGTAAGTTAATCCATGTGCATGGAAAGTGTAAGGCCTAGAGGCAAAGTTTTTTAAGTGTACATAAACTTTATCTCCAACTTCAGCTTTGATGATAGGGCCTAAAAACCCAAGCCAGGCTGGCTTTTCTACGGTTGTCTTAAAGGTTCCGTCTGTGTACTGATTATAAAGGGCCTTTTTGTATGTTCTTCCAATTCGGTCTGGGCCGTTTTGAAGATAGAAATTGAAATGCTCTCTGCAAAGAAAAAGAAGACAACTCCATCAGATGCCAGATTTTCTGGGGATAGCAAATAATGAAAGAGAAACAATATAACCACATGGCATTAAATATTTGCCCACTGTACAAAAGCAGAGGGCTGGCAGTTAATCCTGCTGCTTTAATTATGTGAGGTGTTTCACATCAGGTGACGGATGTGCCATTTGAAGGCCTCACAAAAATATGTTCCTTTAAAAACAGAGGTTTTATGAAACAGAATACAAAATTAAAGTGAAATATCAAAATTTAGCATATAACGAAGGGACTTTTCACTATGATGCTTCTCTTAGCTATAGGAAAAAAATCAACTAGAGTTTATAAGCAATCAATCTGGATATTTGAGACTTCAAAGTTTGTAAGTATATATCTAAAATTAGTGAAACTTTATTAATTCTCTCATTTTTATTTCTTTTAGCACCCTTAAATCATGGCCAGAGTTTATGCTCGCAATATGTGTGGGTTTTAAAATCACCTTTGGATTTGAATTAGCTTTGTGGGTTTTTTTTTTAAACCCTTATTACTACAGGTACCTTACCATTTAATGTTTATATTCTGATTAGTGCTGATTATTAGCTGCTTAAGTCTTTCCTAAATATATCAGCATACCAAATAGTATGGGGGGTGGGGGCGGGGAAAGAAATGGAAGTCTCAAACTTAAGCTGATTTTTACGTTATTGGCCTTAACTGAAGGTTCTGGATGGCTCCATGGGACCCATCTGTGGGCAATGCCATGTGGACATGTAAGTCTGGACTTTGAACGGCCCCTCCACAACACAGGTGTCTTCCACTTGAACAAAACCTGCTCACACTTGGGCTGATGATCTTGAGTTTGTATTTGTGTGTGTGAGTGTGCATGTGTGTGTCTTGCCTCCTTCATCTCAGTGATCCTTGACCTGTTACATTTTCCACTAATACTTGTGGGCCTGAATCACCTGACTGAGGAATAAACTTTGTCATGCATCTTCAGCTGCAAACTCATTGGAGGGAGTAAGCTTTGAATTTTTTCCTTCCCTTCTTCAACAAAAACTAGGTTTTGTCCAGGAGCTCTGGAATTTCATTGCTGCAGAATTTAAAGATCTTGTTTTCCAAAAGCCCAGGGCTCTGGCTCAATGTTTCTCAAGTTTTCTGTGCATAGACTTCAATGAGGCATTTTGGTGGAGTGCAAATTCCTGGGGCCTAGCTTCGTAGTTCTGATCCTGTGGGCCTGGGGCTCAGGCAGTTGCCCTTCTTAGCTGACATCCTGGTGGGTTCTGGAACAGGCGGGTTGTGCTAGGTTCAGGGGAAACCTGGGTAGCAGAGTTTCTGAGGTTGAGGGGAAGAGAGTAGACCAGTCCCAGTGGAGATGGGATTCCCTGATACCTTGAGACCTAGGGGTGCAAAGTTCTGTTTCCAGGCCATACCCAGGTAGTAGCCAGACCTCTGCTGGTGGCAATTGCACAGATTAGGCCTGAGTGCTGTGGTCAGGGAGCATGGGGACGTGCCGATGGTCCTGGTGGTTGAATGTGGGCAGAGATAGCAGGCATTGGTAATAATAGAGCCATCTTCTTCTGATGGCCCGGAGCTCCTGCTAGGAGCATCTCATCTCACCAGCACACCTGGAACCTCCACTTTCCTGGATTGCATAAACCCCAGGATCTCTAAAGGAGGCAGAATTGTTCCCTGAAGAAATTACTGAGATGGTTTCCGGGTCCCTCCAAACCCATCCTGGGGGGAAGACCAAGCTGGAAGCTAGAAGAATAAAGTGACATTTCTTTTTGTATGCCACTTTTCCCCTGTTTGTTTTTACCTTTGGGTTGTTTGCTGCAGTTTCCCAGTCTGTTAGAGCAAAACAGAAAACTAACTGGGGATGGTTCAGAAAGACTTCAGGATGTGGAAATACGTGGAAAAAAGAGCAGAGCACAGGTGTGGACTCTTCCCCAAACCCAGGAGGAGTTTGGACAGAAGGACAGGAGGCAGCACCGTGAGGCACCGAGAGCCCTGAGATTAGAAACAGAGGTTCATCTGCTCATTCTGCTGAGAGGGGTTGACCAGGACAATTTGGGTCAGGCACACACACATAGATGTAGCTTCAAAGTCTCCTCTCGAGTCCTGCCAGAAAAGCCCTGGGCAGACCCATCTCACAGGCTTGTCTAAATCCCAGGATAAACTTTCTTCAACATCTGGACACCATCCTATTTCTGAGATATAGTATGATGATATTTAATGGAGATTCTAATCTGTGCTCCACCACCCCCTATTGATAGCACATCCTTCATAGAACAAAGTTTAAAAATAGTCCTTCCAATCTTAAGTGTGTTTTTATATTTTCTGAATGTGACTCAAAAGCACTCAGGTATACATCACATCCCTTTTCAATAAGCTATAGTGGTCTTTGTTAAAATGCTTTCATTGTATTTTTCTGTATTAAATCATTTCTCCCAAATAGAAGGCTCATTGTCCAAGATTTGGGACTCATTTTTTTTTCTACACTGAGTTTTTGGGGGATGTTTATGAGAAAATTACTTTTAAAATTGATCTGAAGCCATAATAGAGCCAGAGTTTTTAGTATTTGGTTTTCTTTTTATACATTGCAGTATGCAAACTGTTTTTCCCATCTTGCCTTTTGATTGGGAAAGTCCCCCTTCACAAATTGGGAAATATTTCACCTTGTGTGGTACTTTTGGGGAGGGTCTATTTGCTTATGATCTATCTCCAAAAGTGGTCATTAGGGGATGTCTATTTAATTTCGAGAGCACAGCTTGGGGACAAAGGGTCAGTTACTGGAAGTTGGCAGGAAGTTTGCCATCCAATGTTCAGACACAAGAATTCATTATAGTTACTCCTTGAACCAAACAAATAATTCACATTTAATTGTGATTCTTCCTGTTGACAGGGGCCAAATTCTCCTTTAGACTCACTACAGTGGATATGCTTCCCTCCTAGTTATCACATTTCCTAGTTTTAAGCCAACTGTATAAGTAGACTCAGACCCAGAAGAGAGTTTTAGTGGCAGGGGATTTGTGTGTGTGTGTGTGTGTGTGTGTGTGTGTGTCTTTAGTTAGATAATAATCATGCTCTTCTTCTCATGAATCAGAATTCACTTGAGTGATATTGATTTACGATTAGACATTGTTGCTAAAACTTGGGTGCTACAGGTAAAAGCTTTTGGATTTTGGATTTCATTATTTGAGACCTGATATGTTAAATTTTTATTGCTCCATAACGTCACCCAGCAGTATGGAGTAACGCCTGTTCGTAACCTCCCAGTTCTGAGGCAGAGTCTGGCACCCCATGGCTGTCTTCTCTGTTCAGGGCACCCCAAGGCTGAAATCGAGGGCTTGTCTGACTGAGTAGTTGTCCAAGCCCTTGTGGAAAAACCCACTTTCTAAATTACAAAGGTTGCTGACAGTTGGGGTTGGCTTGTGGCTGTCAGCTGGGGCCTCTCTCAGTTCCTGAAGGCCACCCCTCCCGTATGCCTCTCAAGTGCCCCTTCCACCTCAGTGAGCAGCAGTGTGTGGAATCCCTCAGTCTCTGATCTCTCCACTTTCTCTTCTCCACTTTCTCTTCAGTTCTAGGAGGACTCGCCTTCTAGATGAGGCCGCCCTGGCAGCCTCCCTGAGGTTGGCTGCCACAGAAATCCTGTGGGTAGGGGGCAGCTCATCCTCCTCACCGGTTCTGGAGATTTAGTGTGGAAGATCCTTGGGAGGCCATTTTAGAAACTCTGGCTACCACAGACAGGAATCCTAAGGAAAACAGGAAGTCGGCAGAGACTCAACAAGTTCCCCTGAGTTGTAGGTCCTGACTGGCCTTGCTTCCCCAGCACAGCGTGAACACAGCACCTAATGGCCAACCTTGCTTTGGCTCCATTCATGGGGCCAGTGGAAACTGTGGTAATAGGTTGTTAGCTTGAAAAGTACGAAATGTTATAATTTAATTATCTCCTTCACATAGGCTGTCTTGTCTGAAGTGTCTGCAGCACACTAGCTGTGACTATTTGGGCACTTGGCAACCTCAGAGAATGAGTCATTGTAAGTGAAACTTTCAGAAAATTTTAGCCAAAAATTGTAGCTAAAAATTGTACCTTCTTAAGTATCATTTTTAAAAACTTTACATTATTTTTGAAAAGGCATTAACATAATTGGGAGGCCATTAGGCAGAGATGGCTCCAGTTCCTTGGGTTCCTACAAGCAAACCAAAAATCAATTTAATGTAAACAATACTATAAAACTTAAGTCTACTGGCCTCAGCAACTTAGCAAGGCCCTAAGCAACTCAGTGAGACTCTGTCTCTAAATAAAATATAAGAAAGGGCTGGGGATGTGGCTCAGTGGTTGAGTGTTCCTGGGTTCAATTCTTGGTACCAAAAAATTAAAATTAAAACTTAAGTCTAACCAACCAGAAACTGCCAACTAACCTCTAAGTAGGACCCTTTCTCTTCAGTTCATCAAACAATTCTCTTAATTTGACTTCCAAAAACACCTCATAAAAGTATCCTTTCCTGCACCTCATGCCCCAGTAAACTGTTTGGCCATATGATGTGGCCATATTCATGAATGCTGAATGCTCAGATAAGCTTGAAAACGTTTTAATGTGTTTATCTTTTAATAGGAATAAAATAAATTCCTTCACTTCAAGTATTCTCTCTAAAAAATATTTTGGTTGCTTCCCTGTTTTCTTAAACAAGGGTTCTACTGGGGTAGGTCACCTTTTTTTACTGATAATCATAGTAAATATGAATACTGTTGAACACTTTTGTATCCTAATCACTCAACATTATTATAATAATTATAATTACACCATGGAGGGGATATAGTTTTAGTTTGTTGTCTGTTTCTTTGTTCAGATTTTGAGCTATTATTTTTCTTAGTCTGCTTATATTGACATCTTTACCATATCATTGGCTTTTCAAACTGACAATGACCAAAAAACTAGATATCAAAGTTTGTAAAAACCATATGTTGAAAAAGTCACCAAGCCTGAGTTGGAGCCTACAAAGTCAAGCTTAAAAAGGTTTTGTGGTGGCTGATCTTGAGCTTAAAGAATTTTTTGCTTAATTCCAGCTTCCTAGAGGTCACCAGAAAACAAAAATAACCTGAAGACAGCAGTATTATCATTTTTCACTATTATAGAGTCAGCTAATTTAATAAATATTGAATTAACACCTACTATGGAACCAGAACACACTCTTACATTTACTAATTGTTTATATGTCTTTATTCTTATTTAAATATTAGTAATTTAGAATCAGAAACTACAACTTATAGGTTTTTTTTAAGGGACAAATAAGGAAGGCCTGACCCAAGAAAATGGGAGCATGGACTACAATACAAGGAAATCCCTTTCAACTGTCCCCTATTAGAAGTAAATAACACTGGCTTTCATCCCGAGAGGTAAACTCTATTTTCCTGACCAGTCAAGCAAAACAAAGACAATCCATACATTTTTCTCTTTAAATATC